>NC_056625.2:132289272-132608022 GCF_002870075.4 Lactuca sativa | reverse complement strand
CTAGTTACACGTATGAAGGCGACCCAAAAGGACCATGCCACTATTAATCCAAGTACATACCAATTATAGTTATGGGCTTAGACACCTAATCTAACAGTCTCCCACTTGGATAAGTCTAATAACTATAATTGCATGTATGACTTCAAAAATTGATAAGCAATCGTACCTCACATAGCCTTTTATCAAACATTGAACTAGTCAGTTGCGTGTCCTGAGATAAGGGATCATATAAACATCCATTTTGCAAGATATCATGTGGCCAAATGACATGGAACAAAATCATTCTCATTATCCAACAATTTGTTTCCTGATTTCTAATTTGTAATGACAAAGAACTTAACCGAACACATCAATTCAGTCCTGACCGGGCCTAAAACATAACTCAACACCAAATCATCAAGGGGCCCAAGATATCGCTTTTCCCCTTTAGGGAAAAAGGAACATATAAATTTTGATTCATATGCTTATACTATTTACTCATTAAATCATGCCCAACAATAAGTTTTATAACACAAGTTACTAATGCGTTTATGCATTATCAATGCATAACCAACTAGTAAACAACAACTCATATATCTCTGTTTAAAGATTATAAGATATTATCGTCTTAGAATTACTTGTGATAAATTCCATGAAGTAATTCACTGAGCGTGGGTTTAATCTAATACTTGAATCCCTATTTCAAAAGTACTCATGAATATTGCAGCAGACCATTGCTATGTCTAAATACTTAGACAATCTACAATCCAATTCATGACAGTCTTAATTCACTACTTAGTTCCAAAGTATGATCAATTGTGGACATTTTGAATAATCCAATTATTCGGGAAGTAAAACATGTGAAAGAAACACAAAGATAAGCAATTGACAAAAGATAGTAAACAATACTCATAAATAAATTTCCATATTGAATCATCAAATGTTAATTATATTTATTTGTTACGAGTTTCTAAATAACTATCTAATCAACTAATATCATCCTTTAGACCAATGCTCCTTGCACGCCGAACATGCTTAATCCTACTAAGACCCTTTGTGAGGGGATCAACAAGATTCTCTTCTAATGATACCCTCTTAATCACAAGGCTTCCGTCTTCTACATGATGTCTGATAAAGTGATATTTTCTGTCGATATGTCTAGATCTACCATGATCTCTTGGCTCCTTGGTTCCTCACTGGATGACACTACTCCAAGATCTCCAATGAATTTATTCAACCATATAGCCTCCTTTGATGCTTCGATAGCAGAAATATACTCTAATTTACAAGTGGAAGCAGCCACGGTTTCCTACTTGGAACTCATCCAAGTTACTGCTCCTCCAATAAAGGTAAACACCTAGCCGGACTGAGAACGGAAGTTGTCTTTTTCTGTCTGAAAGTTGGCATCACTGTACTCAGTAACTCTTAAGTCATCACTACCACCAAGCATAAGCACCCAGTCCTTAGTTCTTCGCAGATACTTAAGTATGTTCTTAACCACTATCCGATGAGCTTTAACCGGATTTCCCTAATATTGACTAACCATCCTAAAAGCAAAACCCATGTCAGGGCGAGTACATGTTATAGAACACATGATCGATCCAATGGCGGAAACATATGGGACTCGACACATTTATGCTATTTATGCATCGGTACTCGGAGTCTGAGTCTTACTCAACTTGGTATTACTTTGGATAGGTAACTCCCATTTCTTTGAATTCTCTGTTGGATTAGGTGTCTAAGTTCATAACTATTCCTGGAATGTACTTGACCCGGTTAGCATGGTCCATTTGGGTTGCATGGCATTACAACACTTGGATAGACTAAATGAGAAAAATGACACTTAAGGTTTATTAATACATTATACATTCTAATATATTAATAATATTATTTGACTAGTATTGATCAAGAATTAATTTGGAATTAATTAAGTGATCAAAAAGAGACTAATTAAATATATGGGGTTGATTGTGTAAATCATCTATTCTTGTATAGTGAGCTAATGATCCATGGTTTATATGACTTGGGCTAAAACCCATAAGGTGCTCCATGGATAGTCCATGGAGGTTACAAATCCATGGATCATGGAATATTGAAAGCAATGCACATTAGGGTTTACATGGACTAACCCTACTTGTGACACAACTATATAAGAACCCCATGACTAGCAAAATCAGCACACTAAGAATAGAATAAGAGGGCCATCCGATTTGAGTGATAAGAAAACTTCTCTCAAGGTTATTTCAAGTGTTGTGGTGTTGTGTGAGACATTTGAGGCATCAGACTTGAGGTGCTAGGCTCACAAGGTTCTCATGGAATCCAAACAACAAGAAAGGTATGTTTTTCTTACTAGATTTATGATTCAAGTTCCCATGCTATGCTAGATACTTGAAGAACCTTGGAGAATCAAATTTGCATGTATCTTAGTAAAACATAGATCCAAGGTTTCAAGGGTTGCATGTACACCTTAGGAGTGTTAGAATGCTCAAAACCCTTAGTGGTATCAGAGCCTAGGCTTGTTTACTTGATACTTGATGCAAACTTGTTTTTCAAAAGCCAAAAACTGCCCAGACAAGAAAACTCGACGAGTTATGGCCAAAAACTCACCGAGGTCATGAGTTAATACATGAACTCGACGAGTTCCTTGATGAAGTTGACGAGTTTGTCATCCAGTGAGCAGTTTTTCGAGTTTTGCTACTGGAAATGGACTAGAAACATTACCCTAAACTGTTTTGGTCTTATAAAACTTGTTTTAGATGGTGTAACGGTTATGCTAATCTATTTTCAATGGTTATTATCGAAATTTCAAGTTTTGTATGAATTATTTATGATTCTTGAAATTGTTGATATGAAAGTTCATGAACTTATAAACTTAGAAGATCATAGGAATTATTTGCATCTTGGTTGTTAGCTTAATTCTTGATGTTGATGTGTTTTAATGGAATCAATAATTTGTCCTCAAGTTATGGATTACCAAAAGTCACTCTTTTAAAGTCCATTAAAGAAACACATAGGTTACATAAAATGAAAAGTCTCTCATTTTAATAAACCATTTAACTCATAAATTATGAAAGATGAAAAGTTTTGAAAGTTACAAAACTTGACCTCAAGTTTTGGAACATGTAAAGTCAATTTCAAAACTTTAGTTCCAACCTCTAGAATCTTAAAAGTTAAAATTCAGCCCTTATACTTTATAATCTTATAAGTTTATATATATATATATATATATATATATATATATATATATATATATATATATATATATATATATATGTATATATAAGAACAAGTCGTTTTACCGTCAGTAGGCCTCATTCACGAAGCCGGTCAATAAGGGGTATAAGGTTGTTGGCTATAAAATGGCAGCTTAAAGGGTGTCCACTCTCACCCTCCGCTTCCTTGACCGGTGGAGGGTCGTTAGCCGAACGAGTAGGACAAGGACTTTAATTATTCATTAAAACGATGATAAATGTAAAGTAACTAAATGTTTTTTTATAAATTCTCAATCTTAGTTACTTTAGGAAAATGTGAATAAGGTTTTAACCCATGAAATTACACTTTTCACTTTGCTTAAGTCGTTAGTGGAGCATGTGTGGTTAACCGACACACTAACCTGGACTTAAAATGGTAGGCAAAGGGTGGCTTAAGGTTTATCATAGGTCGGTGGAGCGCGTGTGGTTAACCGACACATCGATTGAGTGATAAACATTAAGAGTACCAAGTAATTTGCATGGTTACTTCTACTCCTATTAGTCTTCTACTCCTATTTCTCAAAATGCTTATTCCTAGAATATAAGCAGCCTTTCATAGATCCTTCATAGCGAAACACTTTCCATGTCAGGACTAACTTCCTGCAAAGCAGGAATGTCGTTTCTTATAAGTGGTATGTCATCAAAATAAAATACTAGGAAAGTGACTATACTCCCAGTAGCTTTGACATATACACAAGATTCACCCTCACTTCTAGAGACACCAAACTCTTTGATTCTCTCATTGAAGAAAAGATTCCATCTGCGAGATGCTTGTTCTAATCCATATATTGATTTCTTAAGCTTACACCCCCTATTGTGGTATTTAGCATCCACAAAACCCTCTGGCTGACTCATGTAAACACCCACAATCAAATTTCCATTAAGGAAAGCAGTTTTGACATCAATCTGCCAAATTTCATAGTAATGAAATGCAGGATAACATAACCCTAATAGATTTAATCTTGGCTACTGGTGAAAAGGTCTCATCATAGTCAACCCATGGGGTTTTAGTAAAGCCCTTTGCAAGTAGTCGAGCCTTGAAGGTGTGCACCTTTCCTTCCATGTAGGTCTTCTTCTTGAAGATCTATTTGCACCCAACTGTCTTTCAACCTGGTACACTATCAACCAAGTTCCAAACTTGATTATCATACATGGACTGGATCTCGCTGTCCATTGCTTCTTTCCACTTGGTAGACTCAGGGCCTGCCTTGTCTTCCTTGTAGCTAGAAGGTTCATCCAAATTTAATAGTGTACTATCACTAATAAATGTTTCACCATCTGTAGTTATATGGAAACCATAAAACTCTGGTGTCATTTTAACTTGAGTGGAACGTCTAAGAGGTAACGACTCGTTAATAGGTTCAACATGAATTTCTTCCTCGGGTTGAGTGCTAGTGTTAGAGGTTCCTTCATCACTTGGCTCTTGAATTTCTTCAAGATCAGTTACACTCCCACTGTCCTCTTTGCATATGAGCGTTATCTCGAAAGAATCCTCTTAGTGCTACGAAGACCACTTTCTCACTAGGTTTGTAGAACAAGTATCCAAAGGAATTCTATGGATAGCTGATGAAATTACATCACTCACTTTGAGGTTCAAGCTTGTCGTGAGTCTCTCATCTAACGAAAGCTTCACAACCCCAAACCTTGATATGTGCTAACGAGGAACCTTCCCTATCCACATCTCGTGAGGTGTTTTGGAAACCTTCTTTTTCGGAACAAGATTTAGAATGTGGGTGACAGTTTCTGGCATACCCCCAGAATGAGATTGATATTAAAGCTTGACTCATCATGGAACGAACCATGTCCAATAAGGTCCAATTACGCCTCTTAGCCAGAACATTAAGTTGTGGTGTCCTAGGATGTGTCATTTGTGAAACAATTCAACATTTCTTAAGGTAGTTGTAGAACTTAATACTAAGATACTCACCACCCCTATCGGATCTGAGCATCTTGATCTTCCTGCCCAATTGATTTTCGACTTCATGTTTGAGTTCTTTGAACTTTTCAAAGGTTTCTAACTTATGCTTGATTAAGTAGATCTATCCATATCTGCTATAATCATCGGTAAAAGTTGTGTAAAATCGATTTGCATCTCTTATGGTGTATCTGTAGGGCCCACACACATCTGTGTGTATAAGATCCAACAATCCCTCACCTATTTCACATGAACCCGTGAAAAGTGATTTAGTCATCTTTCCATGTAAGCAAGACTCGCATGTATCATCCAACCTTAAGTTGAACGATTCCAACCCTCCATCCTTTTGGAGTTGGGGAATGCGTTTCTTGTTGACATGTCCAAGATGATAATACCACAAGCATGCCTTGTCTAAACCATTATACGAATCAATTTGCAACACACTATTTCATAAATTGTTTACAACCATCATAGTTTCATACAATCCGTCACAAGGTAATGCTTCAAAATAAAATACACCATTATAATAATCATAAAATAGAACCATTCTCATTATCAAAAGAATATATAAAACCTTGTCTATATAAAACATAAAATGAAGTAATATTTCTTGTCATTTCTGACGAGTAGCAACAATTATTTAAATCTAAACATAACTGACTACTAAGCACTAAAGAATAAACTCCAATCTTGGTAACATGTGACGATCTCTTATTTCCCATAATTAGGTTCATCTTCCCATGCTCCGCATCTTCACTATTTCTTAGTCCCTGCAAGGTAGAGCAAATGTGAAAACCACACACTATGTCAAGAACCCAAGATTTCGAATGTGATGAGTTTTTAGATAGAATAGTGTGAATACCTACGGAGGTTGGCTTAACCTTTCCCTCCTTTATGTCTTGAAAGTACTTGGGGTCAGCTTCTCTTCCAATTCCCTTTGTCATGGCAGTAAAAGCAACTAGCCTCCTTTGGATCAGAGGCAAGGGGAGCTCCGGAACTAGATTTTCCCTTAGGGCCATTACATGATGACCCGACATGAGACTTTCCCTTCCAGTTCTATTTCGAGGGAGATTTCCTCTTCTTCCCTTTCCCTTTCCCTATTGCCAAGACGGGAGCAACAACATTAGGAGTGGAGGCAACAATCTTTCCCCTCATTCCACTTTTAGCGGTCCTTAGCAAGCTTTGTAGTTGACTAAATGTAGTTTCCTCCTTTATTAGATGATAAGTCGTAACAAACTGATCATAAGAGCTAGGGAACGAGTGCAACACTATTTCATAACCAATTCCTCATCGAAGTTAACATTAAGCTTCAACAGACAATCCATATAACGTTACATGTGTTGCAAGTGGGTCGTGACGGAATATCCATCCTTTATCTTGCTAGTTCTAAGTATCTTGACTATTTCCTACCTTTCTTGACGGGCTCGTTGATGGTACGTCTCTAGCAAGTCCTTGCGCATCTCCCAAGGCCGATAGTCCTCATAAAACCTTTGCAGCTCGGGAGTCATAGTAGCCACCATGACGCATGCCACTATGATAGCATCATTGTAGTGTCTCCTATATTCTGCAGTTTCTTCAGGAGTATATTTAGTTTCATCAATCTCGTTCAACTCCATTTCAAGAACATATTCCTTGTCCTCAAACCTCAAGGCCATTTTGATGTTATGGATCCAATCATTGAAATTAGAACCATCAAAGGTGACCTTCAAGTAGATGCTCAAGAGCGAGAAATGGTTGGACTTTTTGTTGGAGGAACCGGAAGCATCGTTTGAAGTTAACATTTGAAAAAGAAAAAGGATAATATTTGATTAAATAAGAAAATCCTTAATGTAACACCCAAATGAAATATTAAGGCTAGGATCCAAATAAATAATTCACAATTCAAAAGATGGGTGCTGTAATCCAATTGCAAATGATTTAAAGGTAGGTAAATAACGATTTACCAATTTCACCACAATGAAAACGAAATTTTAAGCAAATTAAGTTTTAAATGAAATTCCTAGATTTTTTGAGATTCATTGAACTATTCAATGGCATGTTTAATATCGATTATGCCCTTTCCATATGTGACTAGGATACCGAGGATCACAAATAAGGTGTGAATAACCATGCAAATTAGCTTGTTACTCTCGTTGTCATTTATCGTCTAATTAATGTGTTGGTTAACTAAACAAGCTCTATTAATCAACGATAATTTGGGAGCTACCCATTGCCACCCTTTATAAGTCCATATTAGTGTGCTGGTTAACCACACACGCTCCATTAATGACTTTTATAAAGTGCAATGTGTGATTTCATGGATTAACATCAAATTCACATTTTTCATAAAGTAAATAAGATTGGGAATTTTATAAAAACATTTAGTTACTTTATATATTTCATTATACTTATTAATGAGAATTAAGTGTCTATCAAACTCGTTCAGCTAAGGACCCTCCAGTAGTCAAGAGAGCAGTAGGTAAGAGTGGAAACCCAATGTAGGTCATTTTATAGGTTGCTTCCTTAAACTCTCCTCATAGACCACCTTCATGAATGAGGTCTACTAACGGTAAGACTGACTTTTCCTACACACACACACACACACACACACACATATATATATATATATATATATATATATATATATATATATATATATATATATATATATATATAAATACTAACTTGTAATTTTATAATATATATAAGGGTGTATTTCAAACTTTTAAAATACTAGGGTTCTAAATTTAAAAATTTCAAGATTAAACTTTTTAATTTAAATTTTTAACTTTAAAACCAAGGGTGTCTTTTTAAAACTTTTCAAAAATACTAAGTTAAATTTTTAATAATTAAGTTAACAAATTAATTTTATCTTTATCAAGAACTTTAACCCAATCATAAATTAATGATAAGGATACAAAATTACTGATTGAAATATCAAATTTTAAACAATTAAAACAAATTTAAGGTATTTATCCTAATCAATCAATGACATAATTATGAAAACCGAAAATTTTGGATCTGACAGTCCAACTCGTCGAGTTTGGGTAATGCACTAGTCGAGTTCCAATATGAACTCGTCGAGTTCGATGAACAAAATGATGATTCTGTTCCCTTCTCCTTTGAACAATTCACAATTGTGTCATATTCAACAGAAAACTAATCCTATGTTCTGATACCACTGATAGATTTTAAGCATAACAACAATTCCTAAGTCTATATGCGACCCTAATGCTTTGGATCTAGGTTTTCTCTATTGAACACGCAAACTTGAACACAAAATAGGGTTAGGTTACATACCTTGATTATAATATTGTAATAACAATGAATATCTTGTAGATCTCTAAGCTTGAGAACTTAGTTTCACAAGTGTAACACCTCTAATGGCTTACAAACACACAATACAAGAGAATGATATTAGAAAGGAGGAGGTAATTTTTGGTTCTAGCTTCTTCATAAAGAGTGGCTGAAATTCAAAGCCTCTAGGGTTTTATTTATAGTACGCCAAGGATGCCATGGATAACACTAATCTCAAATTTCATAATTATCCACCTCCTTTAATTATCCATGTATGCTATGATATTCTAGAAACTCTAGAATAATCTCCCATATACACATTAAAAACTGTCCACCATTCCCTAGGTAGGTTCTGGACCCTTTTGCTCAACTATTGAACAATTTCACTTTTAGTCCCTGTATTTTTAATTAATTCCTTTAATCCCAAAAATAATTTCAAATTAGTTTTTGATTAATTATTAATTAATAATATGATTACTAATTAACATATTATTTCCGTAACATATTAATAATCATTAATTCCAATTTATTAATCAATTAATAAATTCTTCCTCTTCCTCAATTAATCGTCCTGTCTAGTTGCACGTGTGAAGGAAACTTAAAAGGACCAGACCACTATTAATTCAAGTATATACCAATTATATTTATGAGCTTAGACACCTAAGCCAACAATATTATCACATGTATTCCCTATGTAATTCAACCTTGAAGCATGCTTCTTGTACTTGGTGTGTTGTGTTGGAACTTTAGAGGTTCGGTAATTGTTATGAAGAAAAAGGGGATCCGTTAGAGAGAGAGAGAGAGAGAGAGATAAATGGGTGTGAGAATGAAGAAGGTAGAGACCTCTATTTATAGTAAGGGATTTTGGGGCACACGCGATGCCATTGGTACGCGCGTCGTGCACACACATGTTGGCACTACCCAGAGTTTGGCATGTGTCATTTTTCTGTGGGCCACATCATCTAAATACTCACGAATTTGGTGTCAATACACGTGTGGAGTGCGGGTGCGCGCGCTCAGATTTTAAAATCATGTAAATGTCGTATTTTCTGTCTACAAACTCTGTTTTCAAGACCTTTATACAAATGTGTAGGTATCGATGAGTACTACAACTTCCCTTTAGTTTATTTTTGGATAATTCTAACTTTTATTTTTAGCCTAAATTTTTATATTAGCTATGATTTTATAAAAAGTCATAATTATCTCATACGGGTTCCTCTTTTTGACATTCTTTGTTTAAAATTTTTTATTTTGAGGTATTTCAATTTTCTTTTTGGTGACTTTGGCTACAAGTCAACCGTTTACTTGGTAGCTTTTTACGTTGTGACTTTTTGGCGTTTTTTTTTACAAATTTTGTATTATCGGGATCGCGTCGATGCATTTTTTTCCTGGTATGTTATCCCATTCGTAGGATATTATGACTTTTTTGCGCTCTAATTTCTTGGCTTTACTGATTAGTTGGCGGTGTATTTTCGAGTACGAGATTTCGAAACTATTTGATGTTATTAAATGTTATAACCTTATTCTAATATATTTATGTGTATCACTATTTCGGGTGGTGACACAATCTTCTTGGTTGTGACATTCTGCCCCCATTAAAGGAACTTTGTCCCTGAAATTCAACTTGTGTCATTGGAGTAATCATGATATATTAAGCTTCTGTGTGATTAGTTTATAGCTCATAATCGTGGAGAAATATTGAATAAGCGGTTTTGGCATTCTAGTGCCATGGAACCTTGTATCACATGCTCTATCGAGAATGGAGTACACATTTTATCTCTCTAGTGATGTTGAAATCTTTTGCTACACATGATTTGTATGTATTCAATAATTGGGCAACTAGTCGGATAATGGTCTCTATAAATGCAAACAAGTGGGAGTAATCTTGGTATGATCTCATTGGTGGATTTAACTTCCTAACACTTTATTTGTCATTTTTACACTAATAGTAAACCCAAGAATAGTTATATTTGGTGTCTAAGCCCATAACTATCTCTAGTATGTACTTGACCAGATTGTAGCATGGTCCTTTTGGGTTGCCTTCATCAGTGGAATTTGATAGGATGGACTTTTTGAGAATAAAGTTTTTTGATGATTTATTCATATATTATAAGTATAATATACTAATTGGGAAATCATATTAATTAATTAGTATTGATAAAGAATTAATTTTAAATTAATTTTGTGATCAAAAGAGACTAACTAAATGAAAGGGGTTGATTATGTAAATCAACCATTTTTATAGTGTGGGCCAAAGATCCATTGGGGTGGGCTAAGTGGTTCATGGATAGTGCATGGAGCTTTAATCCATGGATCCTTAGGGATATGGAAGGTCATGGTGCATTAGGGTTACATGGATGAAACTCTATAGTATGTAACACTATATATTGAACCCCTATGTGTCAAAATCGACACCCCATCTCTACATATGTGTGTAAGCCGATTTTATACTAGCTAAACCTATTCTCTAAAAGCCTCCTTTGCATTTGGTGTTTGTGATACATTAGAGGCATTACATTTGAGGTGCTCAAGCTTCCAAAGACCAAGAACTACACACGAGGTAAGCAATCTAACTAGTTGTTATATTCAATTGTATGATAGTTAAGTTATATGCTTTGGAAATTTGAAAATTGCATGTATAATTAGAGATACATAGTTCCAAAGCATCTAGGGTTGCATCTGCACCATAGGAGTGTTATAGTGCTGAAAAGCCAACAGTGGTATCAGCCCCTAGGATTGCTTTCTGTTATACTTGATGCACACTAGTTTTCAAAGCTGAAAAATCGGCTTTTCTACATTCTGACAGATGTAATCACCGAGTCCATGAATAGACTCGACAAGTCCACTAAGTAAGGCAGCAACTCGGCGAGTCAAGTTCATGTACTCGATTAGTTGGTGCTCTTGTGTGTAGAAACTTCGAGTTCTTAGACAGAAATGGATAGATTCATTACCATAAACAGTTTTGTAATCATAAAATTTGTATTTTCTGATTGATAATGATAGTCTTCATCCATTTAATAGGAAATTGTCAAATGTTTGGATAATAAAGTAATTATATGTAGTATTTGATATTAATTGTCTTGTTATGAGTTTGTTTAGATCAGTAGAAAAAAATTACATGATAATTGTGTTTGATCCCAAAATTTGATCTAATTTTAATGTAATGTGTTATTGTAACTTCTCCTCAAGTTATATGAAAAGTCACATTCATGGATAGTAAAACTTATAATGGTTCATAGGTTATGAACATGAAAGGTCTTCAAAATTTTCAAAACTTGCCCACAAGTTTTGGAATTTGTAAAGTCACATTAATAAGACATTTAATTCCAAAACCCTAGAGTTTTAAAAAGATTAAAATTCTACCCTTATACTATTATAATATTAAATGTTGATACATACATATATATATATATATATATATATATATATATATATATATATATATATATATATATATATATATATAAAAGATAAAGTCAGTCTTACCGTTAGTTGGACTCATTCACAAAGCCGGTCTATAAGGGGGGTATAAGGTTACTGTCTATAAAATGACAGTTTAATGAGTGTCCATTCTCACCCACCGCTTCCTTGACTGGTGGAGGGTCGTTAGCCGAGCGTTAGGATAATAAATTAATTCTTGTTAAAAGCATAATGAAATTATATATAACCAAACTTTTATTAAATTCTCAATCTTAGTTACTTTAGGAAAAATGTGAAATGGTGCTAGCGCATGAAATTACACTTTTCACTTTATTAAGTCGTTAGGGGAGCGTGTGTGGTTAACCGGCACATTGATTAAGTGATTTGTAACATTAAGAATACCAAGTATATTTGCATGGTTATTCACACCTTGATTGTGATCCTCGACATCCCAGTCACAAACTTGAGAGGGCACAATCGAGATTTAAACATGCCATTGAAAGTTCAATGAATCTCAAAGATCTTGGAATTTCCAATCCAATTAAAACATAATAATCTATTTTGTTTTTCATGGTGGAAATTGGCAAATCGTCATTTAGCTACCTTCAAATATTTTACAATTGGATTACGGCATCCCTCTTCGCAATTGTAGAATAATGCGTTGGATCCTAGCCTTAATAACTCATTTGGGTCTTATATTTAGGATACTCATCTAATCCAAACTTTGTTCCTTTTCTTTTATAAATGTCTATTCCAAAAAATGCTTTAGGCTCAAATCCTTTTGGCTCTTTCTCCCTAATGAACTTAGTAAGGAGAATCATCTTTAATGGATCCAACTTCAATGGATTAGAAACATTCGCATGGACCTTCGATATGAGGACAAAGAATATGTCCTTGACAAGGAGCTGAAGGAAATTGATGAGCAAATTGATGGATTTTGGTCCTAAAAACATCCTATGTGCTCATACAAACCCTAATGCTTGGATCTAGGTTTCTCTATTGTACATGCAAGTTATCCAAGACTATAAACCCTAATTCTAGCATTCAAGTAATCATATTAACATGATAATAAGGTTTAAGTTGTTACCTTGATTGTTATGTAGTAATAACAATCCCAATTCCTCCTTGAATTGACTTTGGAAGGCTTAGAGTCACAAGTGTCACTCCTCTAATGGCTCCCAAACACCATAAGCAAGAGGATGAAGAGGAGAGAGGTTAGAGGCTGCCCAAAAAACGTGTGAAACCTTAGCAAGAAGCTTAGCCACGTTTTTGGTCCTTAAGGGATCTATATATAGTGAGGCAATTAGGGTTATCTAAGAAAGAAACCCTAATTTGGATGCTTAAGCCCTAAGCAACCCATGGAGCCCTCTCCATAAGGCCTTGGACGATTTCATATGGGCTTCACCCATAGAATTCGTCCACCTTATAATAAAAGGCAATCCATGGCCCAAATTGAAATTATCTTATAATTACAATTCCAATCCCTTAAGTTTAATTAATCTCTTTTAGTCACAAAACTAATTACCGATTAATTATTGACTAATATTAATTAACCAATATGATTTCTCCTTTAATATATTATTCTCATAATATATTAATAAATCATATTTAATCCTTTCTCTCCATAATTCATCCTATCAAGTTGCTTTGGTGAAGGCAACCCAAAAGGACCATGCACCATCGGGTCAAGTACATACCAAAATAGTTATGGACTTAGACACTAATCCAACAGTCTCCCACTTGGATAAGTCTAATAACTATTCTGCGTATGACTACAGATCCTGATCTGCAATCGTAGCTTTCCAAAGCCGCTGTCAACTCTGATCATATCAGATACGTGTGTCCTTAGATAAGGGATCACATATTCCTCCATTCTAGATATCATATGAGATATGATTTCAAATCATTCTCTTTGTACTATATCTTGATTCCCGATTTATGACGACTGACTAATTGAGCAAATCAAATTAGCCCTAGCCCGGCCGAGCATTTACGTTTGTCATCACTAAATCATCGAGGGGCCCAAAGATATCGCTTTGATCCTACTTTGGATAAAAGGAACGGATAAACTTTGATACAATGCTTGCTTGCACTCACTCACCGAATCACACACAACAATATGTTTTATAACACTAAGATACAACTCACACATGTCGGTTTCAAGAATATAAGATGTTATCGTCTCACCAATCACTCGTGACACAATCCATGGAGTGATCCAAGTGAGCGTGGGTTTAATCCAATGCTCAAATCATATTCATAAGCACTCATGAACATTGCAGTAAACATTTGCTTATGTCTAATACTCCTCTAGACAACCCACACACCAATTCACGACAGTCTTCATTCATATCTACTTCCAACATATGACTGACTGTGGCCCGTTTGAATAATTCGATTATTCCTAATAAACTCAATTATTCTGGAAGTCAAAACATGCAAATGTGAAACACAAGAATAATACTAATCCCATATGGCCTAATAAAACTCCTTTTATTTATCACCATATCAATTACTCATTATTTGTCGTTTCGGGTAATCAACTTCTTACTTGAATCATTACACTTGTCCCATGCTCCTAGCATGCACACAATGTTTACCTATGGTTCTCACTTTTGTGAAATAGACCAAATTGAGCACATTTCCAATCATTCTCATTTCACAACTCCAAATCTTTTTTCATAAGTGAAAGAATATCAAATTCTTGCTACTTATAGAATATGCTAGATTCTAACATTCTATGCAACGATCCTTTCGTAATGTCACTGCACCAAAATCACAAAGACTATTGCCAATGATATTACAAAGTCCTCTATCGAGATTGTTACAAAACAATTCCATAGACGTGATGTCTCTCACTCAAAGTACATTCTTTGAACATCCTTTTGCATAAAAGTTTCTAATCTAGACATAGATTTGTCAATATTCAATTCCCAATGTGGACACGCTTCCATATTTTCCGTATGACAACTCATTCTTAATAGAATCTTATCTATTCGTAATGATGTCGATATGGTCCATCCAATACCATGCTTCCAACTACTCACAAGCGACCAATCCTCGTCGAACTTTGGATTGTCCTTTGATAGTTGCTTAATTATTTTAGTCAAAACCGATTCTAGTCCCTTTTCCCTCTAAATGCGCTATACATTTGGAAAATTTTAGAATGGTCAAATATTAAAGCATTTTCAATCGATCCTATACCTGAAGCATATGGGACACGACGCATAATGTTTTATTTGCTATGTTCTCAAAAGTCGAATTGTGAAGAGGAATGTCGTAATCATAATCAAAATTTTAAGAACATATGTACCCTTGACTAAATATATTAACATTTCTCAACCTAGTCCTTTAGATTTGAAATGAAGCATAATATTCTCTCCCTTAATTATAGCAAAACAACTTTACAACCCTTACGACTTTGCAAGGTATAACTCTTATTTTCTATAATTAATATTTCCAACTTGCAATACGTGCCTTAATAATCATACAATGATAACTTTTATGCTCCAACTATCATGATGATTATTATAAAACATAACACTTATGCTCCCACTAGCTTCGACATGTCTTTAGAAACAGCTTAACTTTCAGAAAAACAATGCTTATTGAATTTCTTAAGTTCATGTTTCTAATACTTAGTGCTTTGATAATCTTTTATCAAGGCTTCATGAACTTATACACCTTTGTCTTAGATAGTTCATATTTATGTGTAAACAATTGTCAAACCTCACAATTCAAATTATGGAAAGGGATACCGTAACCATAATCGAATTGGAGAATGCAATTTTACAATCACTATCTTCCTAAAATCTTTCTTAGTGAAAGCATTTCCTCACAATCATTTGCATGAAGGAGGAAATCTTATGACACTTAGATTTAAACGGTGTATTTGTTCCTATCCATGTGAATTTGTCAAAACCAAAGTTCACGACAAATTTAAACTCATATGGACCGAACTTTCTTAATCTTGATTTCTTGCCTTATGGTAGCACAGCTGCCCACCATGTCTTCCGAGTAGTTAAGCAGCTCACCTTTTCTTATCAATGTACTTTCCATTGATCAAGGTCCTTGCCTTTTATGCATTCAAATGAGAACTCATAGGACTCATATGCATAATTAACTCGATTGGATTGGCACAGAAAAAAAATAATGTCAACACGATAGGTTGTAAACCTCAACTCGTGTGCTAGTGATGATTGATAAGGTCTATTTGATTTGTTCTTGAAACCTTTCGAGACCATTAAGACACTCACTTACTCCTTGACGTATAAGATTCTCTTGTCAAAACATTTCTTGACAAACAAATATTCAAGAGTTGGTGTAGCTTTTATAAAAACTCTTCATAAATTGGTCCTAGTTGGTCTTTGTCTTATCCAAGACATCACAACTTTCCACATTTGATGAATGTTATAAACCTTTAATACGTTTCACTCATTGTCACAATCTTAACTTTAAGACTTGTTATTGGAACGAAGTATGATAGACTTCTTGATTTAACCATTTCTTCAATCCTTGATTCCTCTTCTTAAACATACAATTGTACTAAGACTCACTTAGATGATCATTGAGATATGGTTCTTAATCATTAAGGCCTATCATAAAGCATAAAAGGTACTCTCCCTTCTTTTCAGAATGGAGAAACTTTTATCTTTCTGCCTACTTGATTCTTCTTATTCGTTCTGCTATTGATTTAAACTTTTTTAAACAATTCAGAATTACACTTAATCTTGTAAGTATAATCATATTTACTAAACCTTTAGTAAATCATGACAAATATCTTTGTAACTCTTATGGTGGACTTGATCAACACATAACTTTGTGTATTCTATCTCCAAGTCCTTCCCTTGACACTTTGTCAATGAATTTGTCTAATTTCCAAATATAAAATTTCTCATTCATCGTGCAACCAAGTTGCATGATTCCAAGTTTCTGTCCAATTGAAACTTGGGGGAGAAACTCTCCCTATTTGGTAAATTCTCGACTTTCCATAAATAACATAATAAGAACCAAATCCATTATTGCTAATAATAGAAACATCCAAACATCAATTTTTCATATACGCCATTGGAAGGATAAATAATATAAAATCAAAATTTATTTTATTGCGGAATTTTTTTTCCTTACAATGCAATTCATTGAAAAACTATGCTAATACATCTTTCTTAGCAATCTAATTCTAACTCTAAGTAGTAGCTCAAGAATCTAATCTTCGAGAAATGCAATCGAAATCCATTCCTTCACGGTTAGATTCTGCTCACTTCTTCCCTTAAGCTTCCTTTCTTTTCTTCGATCCTACAAAACATCAATTGTAATCTTATCACATTATGTATTAATAATCTAGAATAGAAGCTTAAAAGAGTTAGTTAATGGATCTTACCTATATTAGAGCCATACGTTTCGACTCTCCCATCTCTTACTTCTCTTAGGTAAATGGGGCAGCTTCGTCTCCAATGCCCTTTCTCTTGGCAATAAAAGCATATTGACTCATTTGGAACAGGACATGGAACTACTTTAGACATTTCCTTTCTCTTATGATCAAACTTTTCGATCATAGCATGTCTTTCGTTGCCATTGTCTATATCCATAGAGGTCTTGAAGACAGATTCGCTAATCAACTTTGCTTTTCTATTGCGCCAAACCATTGCTGATTCAGCAACAATAAGCATATAGGTGAGATCTATAAGGGTCACGTCGCGGTTCATCATATAGTACTCTCTTACGAACTCACTATATGAGTTAGGAAGTGACTGAAGAACCCAATCAACAACCATTTCCTCACAAACAACGGATCCCAACATTCTTAACCTATCAATGTATGACTTCATTCCTAGGACGTGTGCACACACCGACTTTCCTTCTTTATGTTTACTTGCCAAAAGGGCTTGTGTGATCTTGAACTTTTCAAGCCTTTGAACTTGTGGGTTAGGGAGAATAATTGGAGGAGGAGGAGGAAGTGAAGCATGATTTCTTGTTCCTCGATCGAATCGTGGAATATCATCTTCATGTGGAATGCTTGTTCCACGGGATTTGAGAAGACCATAGTTGTCAAACTTTGACATCTACAAAACGGGAGAAAACGAATTCAAGTTAGTTGATTGATTGAGTCCTTAGTAAATCACCCAAATGAAATACTAAGGCTAGGACCCAACACAATATTCTACAACTCGGGAGAGGGATGCTGTAACCCTAATTGCAGAATATTTGAAGGTAAGTGAATGACGATTCACTAATTTCCACCACGAATAACGAAAAGGAAATTTAAGTTTTAAATCTATGAAAACTCCAAGATCCTTTGAGATTCATTGAACTTTCAATAGCATGTTTAAATCTCGATATGCCCCTCTTGTTTGTAACTGGGATGCCGAGGATCACAAAGCGGGTATGAATAACCATGCAAACTTACATGGTGCCCTCACATGTTATAGTCACCTATTCGATGTGCCGGTAAACCACACACGCTCCACCGAACTATGACAAACATTGAGTCACCCTTTGCTACCTTTTCTTAGAACCATTTAGTGTGCCGGTATACCACACACGCTCCACTAACGTCTTCGCAAGGGCACAAAGTGTAATTTCATAGAATTGCATCAATTCACTTTTGCCTAAGTAACTAAGATTGGGAATTTTATGAAAACATTTAGTTACTTTAATAATTCATTATACTTATAATGGAAGGTTTCGTCATATCCTAGCCGTTCGGCTAACGACCCTCCAGTAGTCAAGAGTGCGGTGGGTAAGAGTGGATACCCATTCAATCGCCATTTAATAGACAATTTCCTTAAACGCCCCTTATAGACCAGCTTCGTGAATAAGGCCTACTAACGATAAGACTGACTTTTACTCATACATATATATAATGTTAGACTTTTAATGTTATATATAGTATAGGGTGTATTTTACACTTTTAAAATATTAGGTGGTCAAATTTAATAATCATACTTTTAATTCAATTAAATTGCAAACCGGAACTTTTATGGATTTATTAAACCTCTTTTAATTATACACCTTAATTAATTAATAAAACCATAAGGGTGTGATTTGAACTTTTTCAAAACAATACTAGGGTTTTAGAATTTAACATTCCTAATTAAACTTTTAATCAACTTTTAAATTCCAAAACTTGAGGGCAAGTTTTGAAACATTTCAAAACATTAGGGTTTAGACTATTTAAATTTCAAAACAACAAAACTATTGGGTTCAAATTTAAACTATAAAACCTAAAGGGGAAAATATGAAACATTTCATAACACAAGGATCAAATAACAAATAATCTAAAATTAACATTTAATCACATAATTATCCATATTTGATTTATTTAATGATTTCTTGCAAAACGATTTATCAATTTAATCAAAATAATTAATCAATTATCACATAAGGAAACAAATATTTTATTAATTGATAAAATATCTTCAATTAGATCAAGAATATAGTCAAATATATCATAAAATCGGATTTATATTGATCTAATATGATAAGGTAACTATCCCAAAGCAAAAACAGCAAGAAATCCCGAGATATGCTCCATCTGACGAGTTGACTCGTCGAGTCAAGCTTGGACTCGTCGAGTCTGCATTGGACTCGACGAGTTCAGCTATGGACTCGGCGAGTCCAGCCTCCAGAAACCAAAAAATCGAATTTTTCAACCATATCAAGCATCAATACAATAGAAACCAGTCTAGGCTCTGATACCACTGATGAGTTTTGGTCCTAAGAACATCCTATATGCTCATACAAACCCTAATGCTTGGATCTAGGTTTCTCTATTGTACATGCAAGTTATCCAAGACTATAAACCCTAATTCTAGCATTCAAGTAATCATATTAACATGATAATAAGGTTTAAGATGTTACCTTGATTGTTATGTAGTAATAACAATCCCAATTCCTCCTTGAATTGACTTTGGAAGGCTTAGAGTCACAAGTGTCACTCCTCTAATGGCTCACAAACACCATAAGCAAGAGGATGAAGAGGAGAGAGGTTAGAGGCTACCCAAAAAACATGTGAAACCCTAGCAAGAAGCTTAGCCACGTTTTTGGTCCTTAAGGGATCTATATATAGTGAGGCAATTAGGGTTATGTAACAAGGAAACCCTAATTTGGATGCTTAAGCCCTAAGCAACCCATGGAGCCCTTTCCATAAGGCCTTGGACGATTTCATATGGGCTTCACCCATAGAATTCGTCCACCTTATAATAAAAGACAATCCATGGCCCAAATTGCAATTATCTTATAATTACAATTCCAGTCCCTTAAGTTTAATTAATCTCTTTTAGTCACAAAACTAATTACCAATTAATTATTGACTAATATTAATTAACCAATATGATTTCTCCTTTAATATATTATTCTCATAATATATTAATAAATCATATTTAATCCTTTCTCTCCATAATTCATCCTATCAAGTTGTTTTGGTGAAGTCCTATGAGGACTTATGGCCCTATAAAATGCACCAAGATTTGATGGAAAGATACCATCAATCAGATCAACAAGATAGGTATGAGATCATAGCCTCCATGATCACCACTAAAATGAAGGATGGAGAGTCCATCACGGGCCACTTGTAGAAAATGCAAAGATATGTGGACCGCTTGCTAAAATTGAATGTCAACTTGGATGAAGAATTAGCTATTGATATTATTCTTCATTCCCCACCTCCTTGTTATGATTAGTTTCGTATGACCTATCATATGAACAAGGAGGAGGTAAATCTTAGCTAGCTTCAGGGAATCCTCAGAACTGCTGAAAGCAACATGAAAGGAAAATTTGTTGATACTACTCCTACTCCTACTGCTACTGCCCTTGTCCTAGAAATTGGACATGGTAAGAGTAAAACGAGGAAGGATACTTCCAAGGGAATGTCCCGGGATGGATCTTCTTCTAGCAGAACCAAAGTTGGTTCTGTTGTGCCCTCCACCAATCCAAAGGAAGCAGAGTGTTTCCATTGCCATGAAAAGGGGCACTGGAAGCGAAGTTGCCCAAAGTACTTGCTTGATATTAAGGATGGGAAAATCAAGCCTTCCTTTGTAGGTATTTACACTATTCATTCTAATGAAACATCACATGGTAATTCTTGGGTCCTTGATACAGGTTGTGGTATTCACATTTGTTCTGATTTGTAGGAACTAAAAAGAAGTACGGATGTGGAGCACGAGAAGATAAACTTAATCATGGGAAATAGGAATGTGTTGCTTGTGACCAAGATTCGATTTTATTCTTTATTGCTTAGTAATGGTTTAAATTTAGATTTGAATAATTGTTGTTTCTCTGCCGATATGGCGAGAAATATTATTTCCTTTCATTGTTTGTATAAACAAGGTTTTAAATTTGGTATTAATAATTATAATGGTGGTATTTATGCTTATTATAATGGTGTCTTTTATTTTGAAGCTTTACCTTGCAATGGTGTGTATGAAACTGTGAATGTTGTAGATAACCTAGGAAACAATGTGTTACATATTGATTCATTCAATGATTTGGATAAAGCATGCTTATGGCAATGTCGTCTTGGACATGTCAACAAGAAGCGCATTGGCTAACTCCAAAAGGCTGGAGTCTTGGAATCATTCGACTAGAAATCGGATGAAACTTGCGAATCTTGTTTACTTGGAAAGATAACTATGTCACCCTTTACTGGTACTTGTGAAAGGGGCTAGGTTTTGCTGGATCTCATACACATTGACATGTGTGGGCCCTTCAGATCAGTCACAAGAGATGCTAGCCGCTTCTATGTGACTTTTACTGATGATTATAGTAGGTATGGCTATATCTACTTAATCAAGCATAAGTCAGAAACCTTCAAAAAGTTCAAAGAGTTTAAGGCAGAAGTGGAGAATCAATTGTGTAGGAAGATAAAGGTACTCCGATCCGATTGAGGAGGAGATTATCTTAGTATCGAGTTCCACGAGTATCTTAAGGAAAGTGGAATTGTTTCACAATTGACACATTCTAGGACACCACAGATGAATGATGTGGTTGAGAGGCGCAATCGAACCTTGTTGGACATTGTTCGTTCTATGATAATTCGAGCTTCATTACCAATCTCATTTTAGGAGTATGCCTTAGAGACTACTGCCCAGATCCTTAATCTAGTCCCTACAAATAAGGTTAACAAAAAACCTCACGAGATGTGGATAGTGGGAGACAAATTGACCTTGAAGAGATTCAAGTATAAACCGATGAAGGAACCTCAAACACTAGCGATCAACCCGAGGAAGAAACTCCTATTGAACCTATTGATGAATTTGTACCTCTGAGGCATTCCACTAGAGTTTGGACTGCACCTGAGTTTTATTATGTTTTCCATATTATTACAGAAGGTGATAAATTTATTAGTAATAGTACATTGGTGAATTTGGATGAGGCTAACAACTACAAGGAAGCCATGGCAGGCCCTGAGTCTGCTAAATGGAAGGAGGCTATGGATAATGAGATTCAGTCCATGTATGATAATCAAGTTTGGAACTGGGTTGACAATGAACCGGGTCGAAAGACCGTCGGGTGTAAGTGGATCTTCAAGAAGAAGAACGACATGGATGGAAAAGTACACACATATAAGGAGCGACTGGTTGCAAAGGGATTTACTCAAACTCAGGTAGTTGACTATGATGAGACCTTATCACCAGTAGCAAATATTAAATCTATAAGGGTTATGTTGGCCATAGCTGCATTTCATAACTATGAAATATGGCAGATGGATGTCAAAATCGCTTTCCTTAATGGAACGTTGGCTGAAGATGTTTACATGAGTCAGCCATAGGGTTTTGTCAATGCAAGATACCCTAATAGAGTGTCTAAGCTTGAGAGATCCATATATGGATTGAAACAAGCATCTCATAGTTGGAATCTTTTTTTCGATGAGAAAGTAAAAGATTTAGGATTTTCGAGAAGCGAGGATGAGTCATGTGTGTATGTCAAGGCTAGTGGGAGGATGGTTAGATTTCTCGTGTTGTATGTGGATGACATACTTCTCATAGGAAATGACGTCTCGACCTTGCAGGAAGTCTAGTCCTGGCTTGGGAAGTGTTTTGCTATGAAGGACCGTGGAGAGGCTACCTATGTCCTCGGGATAAGGATTTTGAGAGACAGGAGTAAGAGACGAATAGGACTTAGTCAAAGTACCTACTTGGACATGGTACTGAAGCGTTTCAACATGGAGAACTCCACGAAAGGTGACTTGCCTTTCCAAAGCAATACCAAACTGAGTAAGACTTAGAGTCCGAGTATAGAGGCTGAGATAGAAGAAATGAGACGAGTATCATATGCTTCTGCAGTCGGATCAATCAATTATGCTATGACTTGTACTCGTCCTGATGTGGCCTTTTCTTTAAGCATGGTCAACATATATCAAAGAAATCCTGGTAGAACTCATTAGACTACAATTAAGAACATTGTTAAGTACTTATAGAGGACTAACGATTGGATCCTTACTCTCAGTGGTACTGATCACTTCAGAGTATTAGGGTATTGTGACGCCGAATTTCAGACCGATAGAGATAATATGCGCTCTTAGTCGGTCTGGGTGTTTCCCCTAAAAGGAGGAGCAATAACTTGGAAAAGTTCCAAACAAGAGATTGTGGCCGATTCAATGTGTGAATCAGAGTACATAGCAGCGAGCGAAGCATCGAAATATGTGATATGGTTGAGGAACTTCATCGGATATCTTAGAGTTATGCCATCCATAAAGTTGCCCATAAAATTTTTCTGCGATAATGAAGGGGCGTTTGCCTTAGCCAAGGAACCGAAAGATCACGGTAAATCTAGACATATCCACAGAAAGTACCACTTCATAAAACATCAGGTAGAAGACGGACACCTCGTGGTGAAGATGAGATCATCACAAGATAACCCAACAGATCCCTTTACAAAGGGACTTAGTAGGGTAAAGTACTTGTAGCGCGCAAGAGGCATCAGTCTAAAGGATGATATTAGTTTTAGTGATTAGATAAATTAGAAACTTGTAATAGCTAAATTGTAATTGACGTTTTGATGATTGAATAAAAGGAGTTTTATTTATAAGTAAAGTTATTGTCTTGTGTCAATTATTTACTATTGTTTCATTTTGCGTGTTTTGATTTCCTGAATAATATAATTATTCAAACTATCCACATTCAATCATACACTGGAAGTAGGTATGAGGCTAAATTGTCATGAGTTGGTTGTATATGTCTAAGGAGTTATACTTGGCATGAGTCTGTTTCACCATTCATGAGTGCTTATGAAATAAGAATTTGAGCATTGGATCAACCTGTACTCATTAGAATCACTTCATGGAATTTATCATGAGTGATTATGAGATGATAATATCATATAATCTTCAAAACAAGATATGTTAGTTGTTGCCTACAAATTGGTTGTGCATTGACAATACGAAAATGCATTAGCAAATTGATGTTATAAAACATATCATTGTGCATGATTCAACGAGTAGTCAGTACAAGCATATAATGTCGAAGTTTATATGTTCCTTTTATTAAAAGCGATATTTGGGCACCTCGATGATTTGTTTTGACTTATGTACCGGGGCCGGTCAAAACTAAATTGATGTGTTCATTTATGTTCTATGTCAAACTAATCGGAAATCGGGAAAATAATTGTAGGACAATATGTATAACTATGTTCCATGTATTTGTTCGCTGATATCTTGAATAACAAAGGAATATATAATCACTTATCTAAGGACAGTCACTGACTGGATCAGAGTTCGACAACGGCTTTTGGAAGTTACGATTGCTAATTGGATCCTAAAGTTACATTGGTAGTTATAGTTATTAGACTTATCCAATAGGGAGACAGTTGGATTTGGTGTCTAAGCCATAAGTATATCTGGTATGTACATAACCAGACTGTAGCATGGTCCTTGTGGGTTGCCTTCACCAGTGCAATTTGATAGGATGGACTTTTTGAGAATAAGGGTTTCTGATGATTTATCAATATATTATAAGTATAACATGTTAATGAAGGGTTTTGAGCATTCTAACACTTCTTAAGTGTACATGAAACCCTAGTAACCTTGGATCTATGTTTGTCTAAAGATCATGTAAAATATGATTTCCAAGCTTCATAATCCTATCTAGCATACATGGGGAACTTTTATCCTAAAAGGATGGCTAGAATTACGTACCTTGTAGTTGATTTGATTCCTTGAAAACCTTGAGAGCCTAGCACCCCAAGTGTGATGCCTCAAATGCTTCACACACCACCAAATTCCTTTGGAATGACTCTTGAGAGAATGCACACACTTGCAAAATCGGCCTAGCCCTCTTATTCCCTTAGTGTCACCGATTTTGGTAGAAAACATGTTCCTTATATAGTGTGACACATCTAGGGTTACACCATGTAAACCCTAATGTGTCATGACTCTTCATTTTCATGACCCATGGGTTTGTAACTCCCATGGAGCATCCTATGGGTTTAACCCCACTTGATAATCCATTGAGCCTTTTAGCCCACTATACAAGTTATGGATGATTTACATAATCAACCCATATATTTAATTAGTCACCTTTTGATCACTTAATTAATTCCAAATTAATTCTTGATCAATACTAATTAAATAATACTATTAATATATTAGAATTTATAATATATTAATAAACCACAAGTGTTATTTATCTCATTTAGTCTATCCAAATGCATGATCCCATGCAACCTAAATGGACCATGTCGGGTCGGGTCAAGTACATACCAGAAATAGTTATGGACTTAGACACCTTATCCAATAGTCTCCCACTTGGATAAGTCTAATAACTATAACTGCAAGTATGACTTCAGGAACTGATCAGCAATCGTAGCACTTTCAACGTCTCTCGGAACTGAGAAGATGATGATACGCCGTTTAAGATAGGTGATCATATAATCTTCTGTTGTAGATATCAACCGGACAAATACATGGAACAATGTCTTACTTATTGTCCAGCAGTTTGTTTCCTGATTTCCGATTTGTTTGACATAGAACTAAATTGAACATATCAATTCGGTTCTGACCGGGCCCGGTACATAGGTCAAAACAAAATCATCGAGGGGCCCAGATATCAGCTTCAAATCCAAGAAGGAACAGATAAACTTCGACTCGTATGCTTGCTCTACTACTTGTTGAATTATACACAAAAGCACGTTTTATAACATCGAGTTACCAATGCGTTTTCGTACAATCAATGCATAATCAACTTATAGGCAACAAATCATATCTCTAGGTTTGAAGACTTATATGACGTTACCGTCTCACGATCACTCGAGAGAAATTCCATGAAGTGATTTCAGTGAGTGTGGGTTGAGTCCAATGCTCAGAACTTATGAGCACTCATGAGTGTTGTAGCCATGTCCAACAACTTAGACCTCTGCAACCAACTCATGAAAGTATTGATACATACGTACTTCCAACATATGACCGACTGTGGAGATTCAAATAATATGATATACCAAACATAATTATTCTGGAAGTCAAAACATGCAAAAGAAATATAGTAAACGATAGACAAGATATAGCAACACTTTACTCATAAATAAACACACCTTTTATTCATCATCAAATGTCAATTACACATTACAAATTTCAAAAATTATCTAACTACTAAAACAAATATCATCCTACAGCCCTATGCTCCGAGCATGTTGGAGATGCTTAATCCGAGTCAGTCCCTTCGTGAGGGGATCTGCTGGATTCTCATCTGATGATACCCTCTTTGCCACGAGGAGTCCTTCTTCTATTCGATGTCTGATGAAATGGTATTTTCTGTCGATGTGTATGGATCTCCCGTGATGCCTTGGTTCCTTGGCTAAGGCAACTGCACTTTCACTATCACAGAAAATTCCCATTGGCTCCTTTATAGTTGGTATAACTCCAAGGTCTGCAATGAAGTTCTTCAGCCATATCGTCTCCTTTTCTGCCTTGCTTGTTGCTATATACTCTGATTCGCAAGTTGAATCAGCCACTGTTTCTTGCTTCGAACTCTTCCAAGAAATTGCTCCTCCGTTTAGGGTAAAGACCCAGCCTGACTGAGAGCGGAAATTATCCCTATCAGTCTAAAAGCTAGCATCACTATACCCTACAACTCTCAAGTCATCACTCCCACCGAGGGTAAGGACCCAATCCTTAGTCCTCCGTAGGTACTTGAGGATATTCTTTACCGCAGTCCAGTGTGCCTTGCCAGGGTTCCCCTGATATCTGCTAACTATGCTTAAAGCAATGTCTACAACAGGTCGAGTACACGTCATAGCATACATGATCGATCGTACAGCCGAAGCATAAGGTACTCGACTCATTTCTGGTATCTCAGCCTCAGTACTTAGGCTTTGTGTCTTACTCAATCTGGTGTTACTTTGGATGGGTAACTCTCCTTTCTTAGAGTCCTGCATGCTGAACCTCTTCAACACCTTATCCAAGTCGGTACTCTGACTAAGTCCAATTAGTCTTTTACTCCGATCTCTCAAGATCCTTATCCCTAGAATAGAGGCAGCTTCTCCTAGGTCCTTCATAGAGAAACACTTCCCAAGCCAGGACTTAACTTCCTGCGGACTAGGGATGTCATTTCCTATGAGTATTATGTCATCCACATACAATACCAAAAAGCTAACTATACTCCCACTAGCCTTGACATATACACAAGATTCATCTTCACTCCTAGAAAAGCCAAACTCTTTGACTTTCTCATCAAAGCAAAGATTCCATCTGCGAGGTGCTTGCTTTAATCCATAAATGGATTTCTCAACCTTACACACTCTATTAGGGTACTTTGTATTAACAAAACCCTTTGGCTGACTCATGTAAACATCCTCATGCAACTTTCCATTAAGGAAAGCGGTTTTGACAGTCATTTTCCATATTTCATAGTCATGAAATGTAGTTATGGCTAACATAACCCTAATAGACTTAATCTTGGCCACTGGAGAAAATATATCATCATAATCAACTCCCGGATATTGCGAGAAGCCCTTTGCAACCAGTCGTGCTTATAAGTATGTACATTACCATCCATGTCGGTCTTCTTCTTGAAGATCCATTTGCACCCAACTATCTTACGACCCGGTACATTGTCAACCATCCAAACTTGATTGTCATACATGGATTGTATCTCGCTGCCCATTGC
The DNA here is from genome assembly GCF_002870075.4 of Lactuca sativa. Lineage (NCBI taxonomy): Eukaryota > Viridiplantae > Streptophyta > Magnoliopsida > Asterales > Asteraceae > Lactuca > Lactuca sativa. The sequence goes on along the minus strand of NC_056625.2, from coordinate 132,580,084 downwards.
CTCTTTCCATTTGGATGACTCAGGGCCTACCATGGCTTCCGCGTAACTGTTAGGTTCATCCAGACCTATCAGTGTCTCAGCACTGATACGTGTATCACCTTCCGTAGTAATATGGAATCCACAGTAATGATCAGGTGCATTCCTAACTCTCGTGGAACGCCTCAGAGGTACAGACTTGTCAATTGGCTCAACAGGAGTTTCCTCCTCAAGTTGAGTGCTAGGGTTTGAAGTTCCTTCACCACTTGAATCTTGAATTTCTTCAAGGTCAACTTGCCTCCCACTTTTTCCTTGCCTTATGAACTCTCTCTCTCTCTCTCTCTCTCTCTCTCTATTTCTCTCTCTCAAGACAACCCTCCTAGCTACAAAGACCATGTTGTCACTAGGTCTGTAGAAGAGGTAACCAAAGGATTTCGGTGGTTAGCCGATGAAAATACACCTCTCACTTCGAGGTTCGAGCTTATCACGAGTCTCGCATCTCACGAAAGCCTCGCAACCCGAAATATTGATGTGGTCTAGTTTGGGTACTTTTCCAGTCCACATCTCATGAGGAGTTTTGACAACTTTCTTTGTAGGGACAAAATTAAGGATATGGGCGGCAGTCTCTAAGGCATACCCCCAAAATGAGATTGGTAGGGAAGCTCGACTCATCATGGATCGAACCATATCCAACAGGGTTTAATTACACCTCTCAGCCACACCATTCAACTGCGGTGTCCTGGGAGCTGTCACTTGTTAGACAATCCCACATTCCCTAAGATAGTCGAGGAACTCTGAACTAAGATACTCCCACCTCGATCGGATCGAAGCATCTTAATGTTCCTGCCCAATTGATTCTCGACTTCCTGTTTAAACTCTTTAAACCTTTCAAAAGTCTCTGACTTATGCTTGATTAAGTAGACATATCCATATCTACTGTAATCATCAGTGAAAGTCAAATAATAACGATTAGCATCCATTGTGGCATGTTTGAAGGGTCCACACACATCTGTGTGTACAAGATCCACCAAACGTTCACCCCTCTCACAAGAACCTGTGAAGGGTCACTTTGTCATTTTTCCAAGTAAGCATGATTCACAACTATCATCTGACTTTAGGTCAAATGACTCCAAGACTCCATCCCTGTGGAGTTGGCCTATGCGTTTCTTACTTATATGTCCAAGACGACAATGCCATAATGATACTTTATCCAAGTAATTATCATTAACAGAATCAATACACAATACATTATTTCCTAAGTTATCAACCATAGATACAGTTTCATACACACCATCACAAGGTAATGCTTTAAGACAAAGAACATTATTAAAGAAAGCATTAATCGAACCAACTTCATTATCAAATGAAAAGTTAAAACCTTGTTGGTATAATGCATGAAAGGAAATAATATTTCTTGAAACAAAGTATAAAGTCCAATCAAAATTAAACCCACTACTTAGCGACAAAGTATAAAGTCCAATCTTGGTGACGGGTAAAGCATTCTTATTCCCCATGATTAAGTTTATTCTTCCATGCTCCACATTCTCACTTCTTCTTAGTCCCTGCAAATCAGTACATATATGAATACAACAACCGGTATCAAGGACCCAAAAGTTAGAATAGGGTGCGTTATTAGATAAGATAGTGTAAATACCTACATGGTTGGGTTTTACTTTCCCATCCTTCACATCTTACTGGTACTTTGGGCAGTTCCGCTTCCAATGCTACTTTTCATGGCAATAGAAGCATTCAGTCTCTTTTGGGTCAGAAGAAGGAGTGACGAAACCTTTCTTGGTTCCACTTGAAGAAGTGCCATCAATGGTCCTAGCCTTGGTACCCTTCGAAGATCACTTTCTCTTATTCCCTCTACCTTTCCCGATTGCCAAGACAGAGGCAGAGTTTGGAGTAGGAGTAGGAGTGTTAACAACCGACTTACCTTTAAGACCTGTTTTTGCGGTCTTTAGGAGTCCCTGAAGTTTGCTGAGTGTGAATTTTTTCCTTATTCATGTGGTATGTCATGTGGAATTGATCATAGCACGAGGGTAAGGAGTGCAAAATGATATGTATTGCAAGCTCCTCAGGGAAGTTCACATTAAGCTTCAGCAAACAATCCACATACCTTAACATTTTCTGCATGTGGCTCGTAACGGAGTCTCCGTCCTTCATCCTGGTTGTTATCATGGAGTAGATTATTTCATACCGCTCTTGACGAGCATTCTGATGGTATCTTTCCATCATATCTTGGTGCATTTTAAAAGGGTAGAAGTCCGCATAGGACTTTTGGAGTTCTGCTGTCATGGTGGCCATCATGATGCATGCCAAATTGGTGGCATCTCTTTCATGAGTCCGGAAGTCAGCGATCTCCTGTGGAGTGGCAGGGGTCTCATCAATCTCCTTAATCTCCTTATCGAGGACATATTCTTTGTCCTTGTAGTGGGTAATCATCCCGATGTTTACGATCCATTCATTGAAGTTGGATCCATCAAAAGTGACTTTCCCACACAAGTTCATAAGGGTAAAGGAGCTATTAGGATTAGAGCCAGAAGCGGCATTGTTTGAAGACATACGAGTAGAAGAGAACAAGTTTAGTTTAGCTATAAAATAGTCCTTAATAAAACATCCAAATGTAATATTAAGGCTAGGATCCAATCACAATATATTATAACTTAGGTGAATGACGATTCACCAATTTCCACCTTGAAAAACGAAATATAAATATTAGGTTTTTTATTGGTTCTCAGAAATTCCTAGATTCTTTTGAGATTCAATGAACTTTTCAAAGGCATGTTTCAATCTCGAGTGTGCCTTCCAATTTTTGTGACTGGGATACCGAGGATCACAAAACGAGGTGTGAAGTAACCATGCAAATCACTTGGTACCCTTAAAGTTCATCACTCAATCGTTGTGCCGGGTAACCACACACGCTCCACCGATACTATGATAAACCTTAAGTCACCCTTTACCTACCTTGTTAAGTCCAAGTTAGTGTGCCGGTTAACCACACACGCTCCACCAACGACATAGACAAAGTGTTAAAGTGTAATTTCATGGATTAGCACCTTATTCACATTTTCCCTAAAGTAACTAAGATTGAGAATTTAATAAAACATTTAGTTACTTTATAATATTCTTCATAATTTTAATGAACATTTATAAGTCCTTGTCCTACCCGTTCGGATAACGACCCTCCACTGATCAAGGAAGTGGTGGGTAAGTGTGGACACCCATTAAGCTTCCATTTTATAGGCAACAACCTTATATCCCCCCCCCCCTTATAGACCGGCTTCGTGAATGAGGCGTATTAGCGGTCAGATGACTTGATCTTATACATATATATATATATATATATATATATATATATATATATATATATATATATATATATATATTAACTTATAATATTATAAAGTATAAGGGTTGAATTTTAACTTTTAAAATTCTAAGGGTTGGAACTAAAGTTTATTAAGTGACTTTACATGTTCCAAAACTTGAGGGCAAGTTTTATAACTTTACAAAACCTTTCACATTCATAACTTATGAGTCATTAAAATGAAGACTCTTCATTTTATTACTTATGTGTTCTTTTAATGGCTTTTAAGACAAAGAGACTTTTAGTTATCCATAACTTCAAGACAAGTTATGGACTCCATTAAAACACATAAATATCATGAATTAATCATATAAACAAGTAACTCTTATGATCTATAAAGAACTCATAAGAAAATGAACATTCATATCAAAATTTCAAGAACATATGAACACATATAATCATGAAAAATTGATATTAGCCATTGTAAATGGATTAGAACAACCATTACACCATCTAAAACAAGTTTTATAACACCAAAACAATTTAGGGTAATGTTTCTAGTCCATTTCTAGCAGCACAAATCGAATTTCTGCATTCTGTATGGCCAACTCGCTGAGTTGGTTTCATTTTCACTTGTACTCGTCGAGTCCTCCCCATGGACTCATCGAGTCTCCTTTGCAGACAGCAAAAAATCGATTTTCAACACTATTTTGCATCAAGTATTCACAAACAAGCCTAGGCACTGATACCACTAAAGTTTTTGTACATGCAGTCCTAATAACCTTGGATCTATGTTTGTCTAAAATACATGCAAAATATGATTTCCAAGGTTCATAATCCTATCTAGAATACATGGGGAACTTTTATCCTAAAAGGATTGCTAGAATTACATACCATGTAGTTGATTTGATTCCTTGAAAACCTTGAGAGCCTAGCACCCCAAGTGTGATGCCTTAAATGCTTCACGCAACACCAAATGCCTTTGGAATGACTCTTGAGAGAATGCACACACTTGTAAAATCGGCCTAGCCCTCTTATTCCCTTTGAGTCACCGATTTTGGTAGATAACATGTTCCTTATATAGTGTGACACATCTACGGTTACACCATGACCCATGGGTTTGTAACTACCATGGAGCATCCTATGGGTTTAACCCCACTTGATAATCCATGGAGCCTTTTAGCCCACTATACAAGTTATGGATGATTTACATAATCAACCCATATATTTAATTTGTCATCTTTTGATCACTTAATTAATTCCAAATTAATTCTTGATCAGTACTAATTAAATAATACTATTAATATATTAGAACTTATAATATATTAATAAACCACAAGTGTTATTTATCTCATTTAGTCTAACCAAATGCATGATGCCATGCAACCCAAATGGACCATGTCAGGTCGGTTCAAGTACATACCAGAAATAGTTATGGACTTAGACACCTTATTCAACAATTAATTGGTAAATCATATTAATTAATTAGTAGTGATCAAGAATTAATTTGGAACTAATTTTGTGATCAAAAGAGACTAACTAAATCAAAGGGGTTGATTATGTAAATCAATCATTCTTATAGTGTGGGCCAAGGATGCATTAGGGTGGGCTAAGTGGTTCATGGATAGTCCATGGAGCATTAACCCATGGAGCCTTAGGGATATGGAAGGTCATGGTGCATTAGGGTTACATGGATGAAACACTAGAGTTTGTAGCACTATATGAACCCCCTTGTGTCAAAATTGGCACCCCTCTCTACATGTTTGTGTGAGCCGATTTTATACTAGCTAAACCTATTCTCTAAAAGCCTCCTTTGCATTTGGTGTTTGTGACACATTAGAGGCATTACATTTGAGTTGCTCAAGCTTCCAAATGCCAAGAACTACACATGAGGTAAGCTATCTAAGTAGTTGTTATATTCAATTGTATGCTAGTTAAGTTATATGTTTTGGAAATTTGAAAATTGCATGTATAATTAGAGAAAACATAGTTTCAAAGCATCTAGGGTTGCATGTGCTCCATAGGAGTGTTATAGTGCTGAAAACCCAACATGAATGTCTTTGAACATTCTTCTAGAGGTCTTTATCGAAGGTTTCTATGCCTATTACAAATTGTGTCCACTCTACGATTTAACAACAAACTTAGATATATGTCGTTGAGTGTTTAAGTTCATAAATAATTTAAATGATGTGGTTTTATATGACAAGACGGGTTGGTTATGCATTCTACCAATCTTATGGATATTTTCTTCTATTAGGTGTCTAAGCCAATAACTAAATTAGTATAAACTTGAATTATTAGCAATGATGCTTTTTGGTTGCTCTCAAACCTAGTAATTAACTAGAATGTTGTTTGGAGAGAGAGGCTGATTTGCTAATTTATTACATGATTAATAAATTAATTAGAAATCAAAATAAATGATTTATTAATATATTCTAAGAATAATATATGAGGTAGAAATAGTATTATTTTATTAAGAATTAATAAGAAATTAAATGGAATTAATTAAAAGTAGAAGGACTAAAGGTGACAATGTTTAAAGGTTAAGCATTGAAGAATTCTAGAACCTCCCATAAGGAGGATGGTTTCTAGAGGGTTCCTAGAAGGTTTCTTGGCCTCTAAGGAAGCCTGAGACGCCTTAGGGGAAAATTAATAGGGTAAGGGTCATCTGTAAGAAACATGCCTTATATATAACCTCCCTAACACCTATATAAACTCCTAAGGGTTTGGAATTTAGTAATTCACCTCTTACCAAGAGTTATTTTCTAAATTCTCGTTCTTCCTCCTCTCTCCTCTTAAGTTTCTAATTTCAAGGGTTTGGGTGTGAACCATTAGAGGTATAAAATTTATGGTGCTTGCTTTCTAATGCTAGATGAAGAAGGAATCATTGATTATTAACTATAGTAAACATAATGTATGTAGTTTCTAATATCTCTTTCTCATTTTTGAAAATAGCTACATACTTCTAGGGTTCTTGATATTTAATTGTTTGTTGCAAATCATACACACAGATCCTTTAGGTTGCGTGTGGACTAAGAGTTTAAGTTTTTCTACCAAAATAAGATTTTTGTAACCTATAAAACACATCGTATTTAACTAAAAGATTGCAAGCTCTCTTAGTCCTTATAGTGGGTACATAATTGTTTTACCTGTAACATGCTATCCTGCCTAGGTAGCTCTTGGAGTTACATAGTTTGTGCTACTTCTGAATACCTTGCCTCAAGCATTTCTTTTCTGTTTTTTCGGGCAGTTCTTTTTAAAGTGTTCTTGCTTTCCACACTTAAAACAGTTATGATTACTACTCCAACCAACTTTTTGGTTATTGGTGCGAGTCGGGCTTCTACAAGACTTAGTGGTATGGCCCTATTTTACCACAGTTTTTATAGGCTAGTTGTCTACAGTCTCCTACATGGTGGTATTGGCACTTACTGCATTGTGGACAACTTTCAGAAAAAAATTTGTGTGTAGTAATATGGATTTTCTTAATAATTTGTTTCTCCCCTGAAGTTTTACTTAAATTGCCATCATACTTTCTCTTGTTAGCCTTGACTTTCTATGCCTTCATCCGTTCGACATTTGTTCTTATGTAGGTGGTCTTTTCTACTAGGCTGAAAGCCAATTCTTTAGTCTTGTGGTAGATGTCGGGTTGAACATTGGTTATCGCTCCTTGAATTGATGGATTTCGTCCTTCGATGTATTTCTTGATCTTCTTTTCTTCTGAATTTATTAGATTCAGACATATGGTGGCTAGGTCCTCGAAACATTTGGTATATGCTAACAAATTTTCTTCTTCTATAGTTAGATAATGGAGTTGTTGCTCCATCCGTTGTACTATTTCCATGGGCCAGAATTCCACTACTATCCTCCTTTTCATTCTTTCCCAAGGGATTGTGTAGGTTGTGTCTACGCCCAAGGTCTTGACCTGGATATTCCACCAGATGAGGGTTGTACCAATAAATGTGCAAGTACTAAATTCTACCCAATAGTCTTTAGCATAGTCGTGGATTTGTAGGATTGACACCATCTCCTTATTTATGAATTCCTAGTAAGTGTATGTCACACCCCGGCCGTCAGCGGAAACACCGGGCAGTTTAATGTCATTTCTTGTATCATAGTTATCAAATTCTTGAAAACACATGTATTTTAAAATACTTCAACATAAAGTTGGTGAGTTCACATGTTTTGACTCTAAGTAGAAATAGTACTTTTTCTCAATTCAAAAGTATAGTTTTGAAAGTATCGTTTTGACTCTCCAACATTTAGTGTGTGTGTGTATGTGTGTGTGTGTGTGTATATATATATATATATATATATATATCCTAGGTATATTTGTTTAGTTACCAAATAAGTAGTATACCTATACGTCTCATACAAATGTTTGTAATCCCATACAAACTAAGGTTGCTAAGTATAAATCTTATTTGAATTCTATACGAGTAAACCCCCTACGTATAAATCTATTTTAATTATATACGAGTAAGTACAATAGGTATAGTGATCTACTTAATATACAAGTAATAAACCTACTAGATTCTTATACTTAGAGTATAAGTCATTGAGAAACTTATACTTAACATTCATACTTGTATATCGACGAAGTATAATGCTTCTAATGTTGTGCTACCATGAGTCTGTAGCTGCAGCTATATGACTTAGTTTTATACCTCTTATTATTATTACAAGGATCACGCCTTGTGGTAGTTTCAAGGATCACACATTGTGGTAGTTACAAGGATCACACATTGTGGTAGTTACAACTATCACACCTTACGGTAGTACAAGGATCACACCTTGCGGTAGTACAAGGATCGCACCTTGCGCTAGTACAAGGTTCACACCTTATGATAGTACAAGGATCACACCAGGCGGTAGTACAAGGATCACACCTTGCGGTAGTACAACAAATATAACTCGAGGAAAAACCAGGTTTTATCTTAACATAAAACCAATAATAACAACATATAACATTCCTAGTTTTATCTTGACATAAAACCAATAATAAGAACATATAACATTCCTAGTTTTATCTTGACATAAAACCAACAATAACAACATACATATCAATTAACATATAGAACTTCCGAGTATAAATAAGGAACTATATCGCACACAACATATATATAGAACTCCCAAGTATAAATCAGGGTCTACATCACACATAATATATATATATATATATATATATATATATATATATATATATATATATATATATATAGATAATCTTTACTATAACTCAAGATCTACATTAGTATATTTCTATCATAATAGCATGCTAAGAAGTTTACGATAGTTATATAGATACAAATTAATTATATCACGACTAAAGAACATACTATTTTATCAATATACTATTAACTTGTATTCAATATTTAGCATGTGTTTTCCCCGAAAACATTAAAAGTGGGCCCGTGAAACTCACCTTAATATCGTACTTTGATGGAATCTTACTGAAAACGCTCAGATGTTCGCGATCATCGGTCTCGGGAAGCGAAACGGCTTTAGCAAACGAGAGAGAGAAGAGATTAGGTGTAAGGAATGGCTGAGGTCAAAGCCTCTATTATAGGTTGATTTTTGGCCCTCGCGATGTGGGAATGATAGATTCACGTCGTGAGCTATGGCAAGAGTCATCACGTAGACTTAAAAGTGTGTTTTCTAGCCTCGAATAGTGCCCTGTAACGTCCTGACGTCGTGAGAAAACCTTGCTCACGACGTGCGCTTTTGGGTTATCCTTCTTTAGACTTCTAGTATCAATATGTGGCGGTTTGACTCCTCACGTATTGAGTTTTTATGCTCACATCGTGAGTCCAGTTAGATTAGGGTTTCTGACACGTGTCATGCTCTAAGACAGCTGTAACTTCAGAAGGTCATAACTTTTGCATACAAACTCCATTTTTGACGTTATTTATATCCAAGCGTAGGTAATTCCGAGTAATGTAACTCTCTATTTGATTCTAATAGCTAATTCTAAGCCTATTTTAAATTTCTCTTGTTACAAAGATTTTATAGTGTTAGAGTTTATCATAACATCTTCACACGAAGTTAGATTTAGACGTTCTCTATATTTTTGGAATCGTATGTTCATATACTTTGATTTATTCTATAAAGTATGTATGAAAGCTCATATTTGTATTACAATTTATCATGAACTTCATAGTAAGTTTATCACATTACTAGTTTAACAAAATGACATTACATGATTGGTATAATCACATGTGATTGCTACTGACCTAATTTTGATGGTTGTTACATTCTCCCCCCGTTGAAGTAAATTTCGTCCCAAAATTTATTTTGTGCCAGATTCCACTGTAGTTTCCTAGATAGCTTCCTATTGCGAATACCCTACCACGACCTAACGTCCTTGACTCCTTAACTTTGGACATTCCTTCTTGATATGTCTAATTTCACCACACTCGAAACACGCTCTTCCTCCATCATAGCCTGTTCCAGTGTTTGTTCCTTGATTTTTTGTTATAGGTTTTATGCTCCTGCAGTAACTCGCAGTGTGTCCCCTCTTTTTTCACTTCATGCAAATATAACAATCACCCGCGTGTTGATGGTTACATTGAGTACACCATGAACAATCACCTAGGTGATGACGGTTGCACTGAGAGCACCCTGGGAATGTTACAGCATACCTTGGATTCATGGGTATTGTTGTTGTGACTACATAATTAGTTGTTACATCTTGTCTCTCCTCAGATGATTGTTTGGGATTCTTCCCATTAAATTTGCACTTGTTCCTTCCGAATTCGGGAGACTCAGCTATAAATCCCACTTGGATTTTTGTGATGGTTAGTTGATGAGCTATTCACTTGGTACTGTCATATGTTGAAGGCTTCGATGCGATCAACATTCCTTTGATTTGTGATGCTAGACCACATATATATCGCTCAATCTTCTTATATTTGGGGGTTACAAGAGTTGGACACAATACCGCAAGGTCGTTGAATCTAGCGGTATAATCATTTATCTTGGAACGCTTTATTGTTAGGTTCCACATCACTTGTTCCAGCTTTTGTATTTCCTCTCTTGGACAATACTCCTCTACTAGCTTAATCTTCAGCTCTTCCCATTTCATGGAGTTTGCAGCATCAATTCCCATTGTATTAACATGATTGTTCCACCATGTTAACGTTGCATCAGTGAAGGTACATGCAGCAAATCGTACCTTACAGTCGTCCGGACAAAAGCTTATTTGAAATACTGATTATGCCTTTTCAATCCATCGGGTCAAGTTAACAACCCCATCCATTCCATGGGAGCTCTTAGGTTTGCAATTCATAAAATCCTTATAGGTACACATTCTAGCAGTCCCTACATTGCCTTCGTTTTTGACTCCACCTCTTGTGAGATTAGCTAGAGACGTAACAATTCTTTGAGCTATGATTTCTTCAAGTTTTGCTAAACTTATTGAGGGGTTAATTTCTGATGGTGGTGGTTACGGTTATTGTTGTTATGGTCCTGGTCGTTGGTTAAGGTTTAGCCGAGTGCTACTTCTTCTAGGCATTTTGTTTAGTTCCTATACATTATGGATCGCCAAGTATTTAGTCTATCAAATATTACTCCCAATTTAAATAGTTCATATGATCAAATCATAATAAATTATACTTGTACACCTGCACCTAGTTGTGATAAGATCTTTGAACATATGAACTTTTGTTGGAATATTTGATCTAAATCCTTGAGATCAAAAATACTTCAGGTATTTAGGTGTATTATCATTGCAGGTGTGAGTCTTCATATATGACTCTATATTTTTTATTTGTTGTATTCATGCTCTTTTAATTATTGTTTGTTACTTCAGGTCTATCTGATAAAAGCACCAACCAGTCAGGACAGTCGAAGGGCAAGATCATTTTAGCATATAGTCGTTCTAAAATCCAGTAACCCAAGCGACATGTTTATCCGGTCACCGCTCCTGTAAGTAGTCCTTTAGTAGTATAATTAATAATACTTTATATTGTAGGCTAACAGATATACCTAAACCTAATAGAGTAAGCCCTAAACTATAGACGTGCTTTCTTAAGAAAGTACTAATTCACTATAGTTAATAGCTCTGATACCAATCTGTCACACCCCGGCCGTCGGCGGAAACATCGGGCAATGTAACGTAATTTCTTGTATCATAGTTATCAACTTCCTGAAAACAGATACATTTTAAAATACACCAACATAAAGTTGGTGAGTTCATAAGTTTTGAATCTAAATAGAAATAGTACTTTTTCTCAATTCAAAAGTATAGATTTGAAAATATCGTTTTGACTCTCCAACATTTAGTATATATATATATATATATATATATATATATATATATATATATATATATATATATATATATCCTAGGTATAATGGTTTACTTAACAAATAAGTAGTATACCTATAAGTCTCATACAAATGTTTGTAATCCCATACAAACTAAGGTTGCTACGTATAAATCTTATTTCAATTCTATACGAGTAAAACCACTACGTATAAATCTATTTAATTCTATAAGAGTAAGTAGAATAGGTATAGTGGTCTACTTAATATACAACTATTATACCTACTAGATTTTTATACTTAGAGTATACGTCTTTGAGAAACTTATACTTAACATTCATACTTGTATATCGACAAAGTATAATGCTTTTAAAGTTGTGCTACCATGAGTTTGTAGCTGCGACTGTATGACTTAGTTTTATACCTCTTACAATTATTACAATGATAAAAAAATTGTGGTAGTTACAAGGAACACACATTGTGGTAGTACAAGGATCGCACCTTGCGGCAGTACAAGGATCGCACCTTGCGGTAGTAGAAGGATCACATCTTGCGGAAGTACAAGGATCACACCTTGCGATAGTACAACAACTATAACACGAGGGAAAACCAGCTTTTATCATAACATAAAACCAATAATCACAACGTATAGCATTCCTAGTTTTGTCTTGACATAAAACCAATAATAACAACATATAATGTTCCTAGTTTAATCTTGACATAAAACCAACAATAACAACGTACATATCAATTAGCATATAGAACTTCCAAGTATAACTTAGGAACTATATCGCACACAACATATATATAGAACTCCCAAGTATAACTTAGGGTCTACATCTCACATAATATATATATATATATATATATATATATATATATATATATATATATATAATCATAAGTATAACTCAAGATCTACATTAGTATATTTCTATAACAATAGCACGCTAACAAGTTTACAATAGTTATACAGATACAAATTAATTATACCCCGACTAACGAACGTACTATTTTATCAATATAGCATTAACTTGTTTTCAATATTTAGCATGCGTTTTCCCCCGAAAACATTAAAATTGGGGCCGTGAAACCCAACTAAATATCGTACTTTTACAGAATCTAACTTAAAACACTCAGCTGTTCACAATCACCGGGCTCAGGAAGCGAAACGACTTCAGCAAAAGAGAGAGAGAAAAGATTAGGTGTGAGGAATGGATGAGGTCGAAGCCTCTGTTAATAAGTTGATTTTTGTCCCTCACGATGTGAGAATGATAGATTCACATCGTGAGCTATGGCAAGAGTCATCCCGTAGCATTAACGCGTGTTTTCTAGCCTCGAATAGCGTCCTGCAACGTCCTGACGTCATGAGAAACACTTGCTCATGTGGTGAGATTTTGGGTTATCCTTTCTTAGACCTCTAGCATCAAAATGTAGCGGTTTGACTCCTCACGTCGTGAGTTTTTATGCTCACGTCGTGAGTCCAGTCAGATTAGGGTTTCTAGCACCTATCATGCTCTAAGACAGCTGTAACTTTGGAAGGTCATAACTTTTGAATACGAACTCCGTTTTTGACATTCTTTATATCCACACATAGGTAATTCCGAGTACTTCAACTCTCTATTAGATTCTAATAGGTAATTCTAAGCCTATTTTAAATTCCTCTTGTTATAGAGATTTTATAGTGTTAGAGTTTATCATGACTTCTTCATGCAAAGTCAAATTTAGACGTTCTCTTTATTTTTGGAATCGTATGTTTGTATACTTTGATTTATACTATAAAGTATGTATGAAAGCTCATATTTGTATTAGAATTTATCATGAACTACATAGTAAGTTTTTACATTATTAGTTTAACAAAATCACATTACATCATTGGTATAATCACATGTGATTGTTATCTACCTAATTTTGACGGGTGTTACAATATATACCTTTTGATTTCCCTTGTTGTCGTGTTAGTCGTCATTCCATTCCTTTAGCCTTGGGGTGTTGTCTCGGTCGACTTCATATGCTATTAGGTCATTAGAGATTTGTTGTTCTACGATAGTCTTGATGGAAGCTGGGTATACTAGTGTTAGTCCTTGTGTTCGCGTGGTTCCATCCTATAGTAGTAGATATAGGGGTGCAAACGAGCCAAGCCGAGCCCGAGCCTGGTCAGGCTCGGCTCAGGCTTGTTTAAGTTATACGAGGCTCGAGCTCGAGCTCGGCTCGATTCGAGCTTTCTTTTACTGAGCTCGGATCGAGCTCGTAAAGAATTATACAAGCTCGGCTCGGGCTCGGGCTCAGCTTGTTTGTTGTTTGATGTACCTAAATAAGCTTAAGCTCGGCTCAAGCTCGTTAAGAAGCTCGTTTACTAATACCCGAAATCCATAATTTCCCATATATATTTATATTTTAATATAAGAAGATAATAATAAATTATATTATATAAAGGCTCGTTTAGGCTCGCGAGCCTAATCGAGCTTTGTGACATAGGCTCGAGCTCGAGCTCGTTTAATAAATGAGCTCGACTCGGGCTCGTTTAAAATCAGTTTCGAGTCGAGCTTTTAACGAGCCGATCCCGAGTAGCTCGCGAGTAGCTTGGCTCGTTTGCACCCCTAAGTAGATATATTATGATTACTTCATATAAGTAGGAATGATTATTGAAAACCTTGGATTACTTTACAAAATTCAGTTAGCTTGATCATGATTGTTATACTATTTTACTTATTGGGATGCCCTCGGTGCATTCTGGCTACAGAGGCAGATTGTATTTACCTGATAAGTTTTTTTAGTACCTTATCTTCTTATCGGCTTTCTGCATTTTCCAAGATGCTTAGATGATTTCCTTAAGTGATTAGTATGATTTGAAATTTATGTTGTTTATGTGGATTATTATGTATCATTTTGTCCTTTCTCTTGTCTTATGTGATATTCCATATTCTATATACTTATAGGGTGGATGTTTTAGGCAAATATTTGGCTCTTAGGGTGTAAAAGGAATAGGTGAAATAAATTAGGGACTAAAAGTGTCAAAAAGAAAACTATGCTCCGTGTATCGCAAGCGTCGAGAACGTCGTGTGTGCCTTTGTGAGTCTGAGATAAAAGGCACGTATTGGCCCCTTTTGAAGCCCATGCTTCCTGAAAATATCCCTTTTTATCTCAACTGGTCCCACACGTAACAAAAACGCGGCACTTTTGTTGTTTCCACATTTATTTCCAATCTCCCTACTTCTAAGGTATGTATTCATTCTAATCCAAACACCTCTAATCCATCTATTTTCACATATTCATGATTTTTTTGGTTTTTGAGATCTTTTTATGATTTATTGATTTTAACTCGTAATACTTGAAATTATTTGCTTAGATCCCCCTTATATGGCCCGGTTAAAAAATCCATATGCTTAGTTTCTGCTAATTGGACTTATTTGCTCTGATTTGAAGTGCTAGGATTTTTGGTGTAGGTTAGGGTTTTCCTCAAATCCTTCAATTTGGTGTTTGTTTAATGGAATTGATAGCATATTTTACTTACATATATGTCCCTGTTATCAAACCATTATGGTTTTTAGGTTGAAAATTAGACAAAATTTTGGTTTGGAAGCGAAATGTCATCGTTGTTCTTGGGGTGCATGGTGCACCTTCATGTGCACGCAACGAATCTTCAAGTTGTGCGTGGTGCACCTTTATGGTGTGCACAATGATTTTTCCCTTGGGTACAACTTTTATTTTATATTCTGTTATTATTATCCAATTTTCTATGGATCTTTCAGGTATTAGGTATCGACAGAGTACCATATGGTAGCCACGTTAGTTGCTTGACGACTGGCTAACACATCCTTTCCTCCAGAGTACGAATGGTATTCCTTTGGTTGATCGGAACTCCTTCATCACTTGGATGGTCCAGTTGTCACCCAAATATATAAGTGTCTTGAAAGAGTTTCGGTCGCACATTGCAGACAAGTTGGGTTTGGTGGTGCTTTTAGAGTTGTATCTTACTCGTGCATACATTGATGGGCTTTTTACTTGTCAAGGATAATAGAGTCTCATTGGGATAAAAGACACTATTTATTAGGAGTTTTGCTTGGAGTTCTTTTCTAACATTAGCTTCGCCAAGAATGATCAGAACTGGAATGATTGGTCAGTCCTTACTTTTACACTGGGAACGGTGGCTCGCTCCTATAGTATTGTGGAGTTGGGGCGACGACTTAAGATTTATTATCCTGATGAGGTGGATAGTCCTTTCTTTGTACCCTTTATTGATAGTGTATTGTCTCGCAGCCTCAAGAGTATATTATGGACCTTTAGGCACTATCCCAGGGTATATATCTGCAAAGGGAGGTTAAGGAGAGTAGTTTTAGAGCCCCTGTCATACGCTTAGTCTATCCACTTGCCACTTACACTTTTTGTCACCGTAAGGAGTGTGACAAAGTCCCCATCGATGACCTATTACTTATGTTGTGCTTAATTCGTCCTAAGGTTTGCCTCAACCTTCTTTGTACTCTTCCTTTATATTTATCTAATCTTGTGGGGGGCTACTTGCCACGGAGCAACATATGCGGAGGCCATTTTGTTAACCGCTTAGCTCGTTTTTATGGTATATCCACTTAGTGGATGACTCAGTATGATCCCATGATATGGATCATAGGGTTTTGAGTCATATGTGTGTCATCATGCAAGGTACTCACAGGATCTAGATGATTTTTGTTGATTATATTGTGGACCCTATATGCCAGGTGGATCTAAAGAAGGGTTTTGAGCTTGAGCCTGCTCATCCTTGGCATTGTATTTAACATGCACTATTGGGTGCTCAGTACGTTCCTATGCCCGAGATTGACTTGTGTTATTTAGTTCGGAACATGGACATAATAAGTAGGAAGCAACGTGAGTTGCGGAGGGATCAACAAGAGATTAGTAGAGAGTTCCAAAGAGATCACCAGTAGATGATAAGAGCCATAAGTGGTTTGCCTGCTGAGTAGGGGATTGATTATCCACTTCATCCATAGTTGTGTGATGTTGCTAGTATATCCCAGACATATCATGATGATGACGATTATGACTAGGGTGATGAGGATGAGGATGGTGATAACTATGACGATGATGATGATGATGATGATGATGATGATGGTGATAAGGAGGATTGACTCGTGGTATATTTGTGTTTTGATGTATTTTGACTTGTTTCCTGACAAGATGTACGATTTACGTATTTTGATATGTATTTATTTCTCTTGGGTTGTTTAGTTTATCAATTATAGCACCTAAGCCTAGTTGTGCATTAGTCCAACCAAGATTCTACATAGGTGATCACTTTATATCTAGTAGTGGTTTGACCCATGTACAATAACTTGTCTACGATAATTTCTTCATATTTTGTTATTTTGTTTTGTATTTAAGCTCTTTTATTTATGCGTTTTAAATTAGAGTTTTGTACCTCTACACTATCAAATAAGTTTCATCCAGGTGGGAAGAGTCAGAGGGCATGGCCATTTTAGCGTATAGCCGTTCTAAAATCCAGCAACCCAAAGGGACTAGTCTATTCTTGACACCTTTCTTATAAGTAATCTATCAGTAGAGTAATTAATAATAATACTTTTAAGCATAGGTTTGAGGACAAACCCAATTGTGTTTAAGTTCCTAGGCTATAGTCACAATTACCTAAGGAAGTACTAGTTCGCTATAGCCAATAGATCTGATACCAATTTCTTTACCCCTGGTCGGCGGCAGAATCGTCGGGCCATCAGGGTATGTATCTGTAGTATAAAACGTACCTTAATAGCTATGCATAAATGATAACAACTTTTAGTGGCTCCCTAGATCAATTGCTGCTTTCGGGAGTACGAGTTGTCATCTCTTGGTTTCCTAGGAATACATGTTGTTTAAAAGGTCAACACAATGTTAGGATCTTACATATACTACAATCACTGGGATTGTACTTCCCTAGCATATCTTTTATTTTTTGGTTACTTGTGTTGTCACTATTTTGAGGTTTTATGGTATCTATAATGTCACACCCCGGTCGGCGGCGGAATCATCAGGCGGTGTAACTTCATCTTTGTATCATAGTTGTATAACATACATTGAAGAGTACAAAAGAATTTTATAAACTATATACCTTTATTGATGATAGAAATTTACATTATTCTAGTTTCCTAATGATTATTATATACTATTTGAATTATCGCACACTTCCTAATATATATATATATATATATATATATATATATATATATATATATATATATATATATATATATATATATATATATGTACATATATGTTCCATACGAACAGAGAGGATAACAGTAAAGCTTCTCCTGTTTGAGTAACATTCCAGTTGATCAAGTTCATGAAAACACATGCGATTTGAAAATACATCAACATAAAGTTGGTGAGTCCACAGGTTTTGACTCTAAGTAAATAGTACTTTTTCCAAGTTCAAAACTATAGAATATAGTTTGAACGTGTCATTCTGACTCATACTTATCTCCAAGATCTAGTATATATCCTTGGTATAATATTTTACTTATTAAATTAGTGATATACCTAAAATTTCCATATACTTGTATCAATAAGATTACTATGTAAAAATCCTATTTCAATTCTATATGAGTATATATACTAGGTATAACTGTTTACTTAATGAATAAGTAAAATACCTATAAATTCATTTTACCTAGAGTATAAGTGATTGGGGGAAAACTTATACTTAACATTAATACTTGTATAACTACAAAGTATAATGTTTCTAACAATTTTGTAACGCCCCGTTCCTAAAAGTACTTATTTGTGAGTCCCCGGGATTTAAGAGGAAGGGTATTTTGGTCCTTTTGTGGGAAAAGTGGAAAAAGAGGGCCAAATATGAAAGTTGGGACACGCCGAGTACGCCTAGCGTAAGTGTATAAATGGACGCGGGTGTAGGGTCGACTACGCCCAGCGTACTCTCAGAGTTCTAAAACCCTAAAATTATGGTCAGCCACTATATAAGGAGCATGTTGGTTCATACCCTAGCCTCCATAAGCACTCTCTTAACCACATAAACCCTTGTTAGCCGTTCCACCTCCATTGTTGCGTGTGTTTGGCCTTGGAAAGCTTATTTTGGCAAAGGAGAGGCTAGAAGAAGAAATAGGAAGTTGTTAAAGAAGGAGTTGAGTGGCTGGAGCATATAGATCTGGAAAGATATCATCCATTGGAGCCTATCTGAGGTATAAAGCTTCTTTCTTGACATTTATATTGCATAGATCTAAGTGTTGTGAAGTTTTGACATCATTCTTGTCCCAAAAGTCATCATCTTGATGCATGTTTTGAGTTGGTCGAGATTATCTGTCGTTTCAGACCTTTGGAGAGGTTTTGAGTGAGAAAAATGAGGTCCCAAGGGTTGTGGTTGTTCCATGTGTGAGATAAGTAGGTCTTAATGGATTAAGACCTTGGATTAAGAGCTTTATGGACGTCCCAAGTGATAAAGTTTGAGACTTTATGAATCTTAGGCAGATTTGGCCTAAGGATCTGAAGTTTGGGCTAAAGAGCTTAAGCCATTAAGAAGTTATGTGGACTTAATGACCAGTGAAGTTACGCCCTGCCTAACAGAGGAGTACGCCCCGCGTAACGGGTCAGTCCCTAGATCCGGAATCACGAATCAGCGTGTACGCCCAGCGTACCAAGGAGGGTACGCCCAACGTACTCCCTCTGTTGAGTTTTCATTTTGGGCCTTAGGGATTGGGCTGTTATCGGGCTGCTGGATTTTGGGTCGTGACTGGACATTATGGATGGAATATTGTGGACCCATTAGTGGTTTTGGACCATGGGTCTAGGCCCATTTGGTGTGGTGGGCCCAATTTAGTAAATTGGGCCAATAGTGGGCTTTGCTTCGGACTTTTGGTCTTTGGCCCATCAGTGGGCTTGAGAGCTTATCCAGTGTTGGGTCGGATTGAGTTAAGGGTAAATTGGTCAATTTACCCTTGGAAGGGTATTGTTAGAGACCTGGTTAGGGTCGGTATCCTGGTATGTAGGATGATGCTATGCTAGTAAACGGTTATGTCGGTATCCTGGTTAGGATGATGATATGTTATGTGATCTGCTAGATCAACTTATTGACTGTGAATTGTTATATGATTGTATGTTTATGTGCACATGGTTATTGGACTAGGGTTGGGTTGAGGCGGGTCCTGCTTTGTGCTGTAGGCCAAGATACCCAGGGCGGACTGGTTGTCCCGAAGGCCCAGCGAGCGGTCCGGATAGGCTGTAGGCCCCAAGAGGGCGGACCAGACATGCCGAGGCTCAGAGAGTGGACCAGGCCGACTGAAGGCCCGGTGCGGGCGGACCAGTCATACTGTAGACTCAGAGAGTGTACCAGGTGGATTGAAGGCCCGGTGGGGGCGGACCAATCACACTGCAGACTCGATGTATATGGCTGGACTCGGAGGGCGGACCAGGTGGAATGTTGGCCGGTGCGGCAGACCAGTCACACAGTAGACCCGAAGTGCATGGTTGTTTAGTGATCGGATATGATTTAGAATGTTATGCGTGTATGTTATATGTGGTTGGCATTTTTGGGGTATCTCACTAAGCTTTCGGGCTTACAGTTGTGGTTTAATGTTTTTCAGGTTCTTCAGGAGACCGTGGCAAGGCAAAGGCGTGATCGTACCACTCCTCATGATTATGTTTTATGATGTGATTCTTGGAAGACTCTGATAATAATTGTATTGAAAACCTTTTTGTAATAACAGTAAGAAAATGGGTTGTTTTTGAAAAGTTAAAATTGGTTGAATTTTTATGGTCGTTACAAGTTGGTATTATAGCCTTGGTTTGGGTGAATTGGAGGAATATTCGTGTGAATCCAGTCTCAAATCAGGGAGAGTTTTTAAAAGAGAATTTAAAATGGTTTTCAAAATGAGTAAAAGGAGGACGCGGAGGTACGATCAGCCGGAGCCAGTAAATAACCCCAAAATACCATACATGATATTTGTTTTTGAGCTTTGATAGAATAGCGTGCTAGTACTAGGCTAGAGATCTTCAGGGTTTCATGGTAGTGTTGCCTGATTTATGATGCCTGCTAGCCTAGGGTCCTCCGTGGGAGATTTCCGGTGTTCCTCTAGGAGTGGGGAGTGAGTGCTTGTTATGTATGTTTTTCACTAGGGTGTTGTGGTAGTACTTCATACAAATATGGGTAGGAGTGGAAGGTAGTATGGGCCCGTACTACTGAAAGCACAGGACCCATACGCTTATCAGGGAAACCATGACCTCTAGGATTGGGTTGAGAGTTGGTTCCCGGGATAGTGGGAAGTGTCTGAGATATTGTGGTGTTTTTCAGTATGGTGGTCACGAGGCATGCTGGGAACGGATCCGGGTCAGGATCAGGAGCCGGAGAGGGCGGTCAGGGTGGGTCGGTACCGCCCTAGGTTATTGGTCAGATGAGCACAGGCGAGTTGGATGCTAGGATTCGTGAGATCCTGCATGATGAGGTTGCTGCGTTGTTCTGGGCCGAGCTGCCGGAACTGTTTGGGTCGATCAAGACCGCCGTGGTTGAGTATTTTGATGAGCGATATGCGGCTCTCATTGAGACGGCTGCCGCGGCGGCTACAACGGCTGGAGCAGCGGCAGGGGGAGGAGCCGGTCGAGGTTTTCAGTATCGGGACTTCGATAATACGAAGCCTCCTACCTTTGATGGAGTTCAGGACTCGATTGTTGCTATGAGATGGCTGTTGGACGTAGAGGGGTGTTTCTTCACGTGTTCATGCCCTGCTGATCAGAGGGTGAGGTGTGCTCTGAACCTGTTGAGGCTCGGGGCAAAGGATTGGTGGAGATTGACCACGGGGTCATATTCGGATGCGCAGAGGGCTGCGGTTTCATGGGATCAGTTCAGAGAAATGTTCAGCACTCGTTATGTTCCGCGGGTTGAGAGGGAGAGATTGGCTCAGGAGTTCCTTGAGCTGAAGCAGGATTCGGAGTCGGTGATGGAGATCAACAGGATGTTCACTGAGAGGGCAATGTTTTGCCTTGAGTTCACTTCGGAGCAGGCTAAGATGTCCCGATATCTGAGTATGCTCAAGAGAGATATCAGACAGCTTGTGTCTACGCAGAGGTGCGAGACTTTGTTGTAGTTGCAGGAGGCCGCTAGGCGGCGTGAGTTGGACATTGAGTTGCAGTTGCGTGAGCTGAGGCAGGCTCCGGTGCAGTCGCAGCCAGTGCCGAAACGGTCCAAGACCATTGATTCCAGGGTGGGAGATCAGAGCAGTCACGCTTGTGGAAAGTGTGGGAAGGGTCACACCGGAGTTTGTAGGTCCGGTGGTGCATGCCGCAAGTGCGGAAAGGATGGGCACTATGCGAGGGATTGTCGACAGTCAGCCCTGGTTCGGGATTTGAGGATTTGTTATCATTGTCATCAGGTTGGGCATTTGAGGGTCAACTGTCCACAGCTTGCTGCAGGACCGGTGCAGGCTCCAGCACCGGCCACTTTGAGGATCACGGGTGGAGGTCAGGGTGGAGTGGAGCCCCCAAGGGCTCAGGGTCGTGCTTTTCAGCTTATTGCAGAGGAGGTTAGAGCAGTGCCGGATGCAGCTGTGGGTATGTATCTTTCTTGATGTCTTGTTATCTTGTGGTTATTGTGGAGTATTGTTTATCTGCTAGTCTGATTGTGTGGTTTTCGGTATGGTATTCGTTCTTCTTTGAGGGTTATGGTATGGTTATGGGTTTAGTGTTGGGAAATTCGTTGGTTATCATTCATGAGGGTTGTTAGTGGAAATCTGGCGTTTGGTCTGAATGTCGGGTAGCATCTACAGTCTGAGGAGTGGTTAGCTGAAGATCGAGTTTCTTTCGGGCTCGGGATGATTAGTGCTGATAGGTAATTTTGTTAAGGTTGCTCGTGCTTGCCGGACCCAGTTCGCGTGTAAGTTTTTGTGTTGAGAAGGGTTGTTGAGGGAGGTCGGTGATGGGGACCGGTGATTGATAGTCAGTATTATAAGTAGGGGAGAATTGGAAAATTCTCCGGAACATCGATGAGCATGGGAGGTTGTTTAGCTGCTTGGGATTCAGCAATGTTCTGCCAGCCAAGAGCGTAGGCTGGTATGAGTACGTGGCAGGCATGTGGGGCAGGATACAGACCAAGGGTATTTGATTGTGGATGGCCTGGGATCAGGCCGGGATTGAGTATGTATGATGGAGATAGAGTTCGGAACCCCTAGAGGGCTAGAACAGTATGCATGGGAGGGTTTCCCGGAGAGATAACTCGGAAGGATGAATGTAGTTGAGTGGTCCGGGTAGACTGAAGGCCGGTAGGTGTACCAGTCAAGCCGAAGGCTCGGAGAACGGTCCATCCAGGCTGAAGGCCCTGGAGGGCGGTCTAGATTGGCTGAAGGTTCTGAGAGTGGTCTAGATTGGCTGAAGGTCTGGTAAGGCGGTCCAGTCATGCTGAAGACTCTGTAGGTATTGTTAGATCAGTTCGAGGAAATGGATTGAGTATGTCGCGATGTGTTAGCATTAGAAGGTCTGGCCCCGGGTATTGATCTCGATTAATGGAGATAGTGCATGGACTCGAGGGTCCTTGTGAACAGATTCAGAGCATGTGTGTTGCATGGGATAGTGGTTATGCTATAGGGGAGTGGTGTAGCGTTGGGCGAGCACCGTGGCACTTGTCGTAGTGCAAGGCGGCCAAGTGGATTTCCTTGGTAAGGAAAGAGATAGAGGAATGTAGCTCCGACAAGGAGTGTAAATTCACGGAAGTGAAAGCAACAGCGCAGAGTTATGATTGGAGTGATCCAATTATAGTCATTGAGCAGTGTGATTGCGGCAGTAGTATGGAATCACATTCGGATGGGATGTATGCTGGGGTTGCGGAAGGATTTCCGCGGGGGTAGAGCCAAGAGGCTCAGAAAGGATGCAGGGATGGAGTCTTGGATTCCCAGATTGAATATGATCAAGGAATTGTATGTAGTGGTGATTCATCCTAGGGGATGTTTGGAGGTGTCGTCAGTGTGACGGGTTGTCCCATCCCAAGGGTGCTAGATCTAGTTCAGCATGGGCATGCGATTGCAAGAGGAGAACTTATGGGAGTTGCTCTGAGGCTGAAGAATGTGTCATTCTGTCAGCATGGAGGGGATAGAGTTGGACTCGGATCAGGAACCCGGTGGTTCAGGGTTATATCTAGCTCGTAAGAGTCAAGTGATTGTTATGATCAGGATCAAGAAAAGTGCCATGGAGTGGTACTCGGTTGATAAGTGTAGAATCTGATAAGTGTGGTTATCAAAGGGTGAAGCCGGTGGGCGGCTTGAGGAGGTGGTCAGAACACTGCAAGAAAAGGGAAGGTTGAGTTTCGGATTTCGATGGTTGTGTCTTAAGGAACCAGGTTTGGTTAATGTCAGGTGGTGCGTTGCGGGAGAAGTTCTGGAGTCGAGTTGTCGCAGGCATCGAGGGCGAAGCCTAATTTAAGTGGGGGAGAATTGTAACGCCCCGTTCCTAAAACTACTTATTTGAGAGTCCCCGAGATTTAAGAGTAAGGGATTTTTGGTCTTTTTGTGGGAAAAGTGGAAAAAGAGGGCCAAATATGAAAGTTGGGACACGCCGAGTATGCCCAGCGTAGGCGGGGTTACGCCCAACGTAAGTGTATAAATGGACGCGGGTGCAGGGTCGAGTACGCCCAGCGTACTCTCAGAGTTCTAAAACCCTAAAATTATGGTCAGCCACTATATAAGGAGCATGTTGGTTCATACCCTAGCCTCCATAAGCACTCTCTTAACCACATAAACCCTTGTTAGCCGTTCCACCTCCATTGTTGCGTGTGTTTGGCCTTGGAAAGCTTATTTTGGCAAAGGAGAGGCTAGAAGAAGAAATAGGAAGTTGTTAAAGAAGGAGTTGAGTGGCTGGAGCATATAGATCTGGAAAGATATCATCCATTGGAGCCTATCTGAGGTATAAAGCTTCTTTCTTGACATTTATATTGCATAGATCTAAGTGTTGTGAAGTTTTGACATCATTCTTGTCCCAAAAGTCCTCATCTTGATGCATGTTTTGAGTTGGTCGAGATTATCTGTCGTTTCAGACCTTTGGAGAGGTTTTGAGTGAGAAAAATGAGGTCCTAAGTGTTGTGGTTGTTCCATGTGTGAGATAAGTAGGTCTTAATGGATTAAGACCTTGGATTAATAGCTTTATGGACGTCCCAGGTGATAAAGTTTGAGACTTTATGAATCTTAGGCATATTTGGCCTAAAGATCTAAACTTTGGGCTTAAGAGCTTAAGCCATTAAGAAGTTATGTGGACTTAATGAGCAGTGAAGTTACGCCCCGCGTAACAGAGGAGTACGCCCCGTGTAACGGGTCAGTGCCTCGATCCCCAATCGCGAATCAGCGTGTACGCCCAGCGTACAAAGGAGGGTACGCCTAGCGTACTCCCTCTGTTGGGTTTTCATTTTGGGCCTTAGGGATTGGGCTGTTATTGGGTTGCTGGATTTTAGGTCGTGACTGGACGTTATCGATGGAATATTGTGTACCCATTAGTAGTTTTGGACCATGTGTCTATGCCCATTTGGTGTGGTGGGCCCAATTTAGTAAATTGGGCCAATAGTGGGCTTTGCTTCGGACTTTTGGTCTTTAGGCCATCAGTGGGCTTGAGAGCTTATCCAGTGTTGGGCCGGATTGAGTTAAGGGTAAATTGGTCAATTTACCCTTGGAAGGGTATTGTGCTTAGCCTAATGATTATTTTGTTATGTTGGCTAGTTCGGGATTTTCGGTGAGTCGGTGATTCGAGAATCTGCTTCTTTAGTTCATAGTTTCGGCAGTGGCAAGGTGAGTTATCCTCAATATATCAACAGGGTCTAAGGCACCAGGGCCGGCCCTTTATCGGATTGAGATCCGTGTATTTGTTGTTATGTTATTGCGTTGATATGTTGCATCCTGGTGGCTAGGATGGTATATGTTAGAGACCTGGTTAGGGATGGTATCCTGATATGTAGGATGATGCTATGCTAGTGACCGGTTAGGTCGGTATCCTGGTTAGGATGATGATATGTTATGTGATCTGCTAGATCGGCTTGTTGACTGTAAATTGTCATATGATTGTATGTTTATGTGTACATGGTTATTGGACTGGGGTTGGGTTGAGGGGGGTCCTGCTTTGTGCTATAAGCCAAGATACCCAGGGCGGACCGGTTGTCCCGATGGCCCAGTGAGCGGTCCGGATAGGCTGTAGGCCCCAAGAGGGCGGACCAGACGTGTCGAGGCTCGGAGAGTGGACCAGGCTGACTGAAGGCCCGGTGCAGGCGGACCAGTCATACTGTAGAGTCAGAGAGTCGAACAGGTGGATTGAAGGCCCGGTGCGGGCGGACCAATCACACTGCAGACTCGATGTATATGGCTGGACTCGGAGGGTGGACCAGGTGGACTGTTGGCTGGTGCGGCGGACCAGTCACACAGTAGACCCAAAGTGCATGGTTGTTCTGTGATCGGATATGATTTAGCATGTTATGTGTGTATGGTATATGTGATTGGTATTTTGGGGGTATCTCACTAAGCTTTCGGGCTTACAGTTGTGGTTTAATGTTTTTCAGGTTATTCAGGAGACCGTGGCAAGGCAAAGGTGTGATCGTACCGCTCCTCATGATTATGTTTTATGATGTGATTCTGGGAAGACTCTGATAATAATTGTATTGAAAACCTTTTTGTAATATGTAACAACGCAAATTTTCAAACCAATTTTTCATTTTAAAAATAAAGTATTTCCATACAAAACAAGGCATAAATAATTCAAGTGTTATGTCAAATACAAATTGTCTAAATCCCAAGATCATAAAAACATCCTTCAGTGTGTACCGATCACGCCGGCGCCTTTCCACGGTCCTTGCTAGTACCTGAAACACATACATAACAACTGTAAGCATAAATTCTTAGTGAGTTCCCCAATATACAACTTACGCACATACGCCTTCCCAGGCCCTGACCTTTCGGTCCTCAACACAACGCCTTCCGGCCCATAACATAATCGCCTTCCGGCCCATCACATATTGCCTTCCGGCCCACATAACATACATACCACATATAACAAATAACTTACCACATATAGCATACATATCACATATCATATCTGACCTTCCGGTCACACAGTCAAACCCTTCCGGGTACAGTATAGTGAGAAGACTCACCTCGTGAATGCTGAAAGCTAGCAAATCTTGAAATCACTCGTGCACAATCCGCCGAGCTACAATCTCCCTATAACATCATATATCTCTTATTAATACTTTTACCTTCTAAGTTTGACTATCCCTAAGAAGTCAGACTTAAGTCAACTCTGGTCAATGGTCAACGGTCAACTCGACCGGACTCGGCGAGTGCCATGGCGACTTGACGAGTCTAGACATCCTCCAATTCTCTGAGATTCCCCTTCTACTCGTCGAGTATCCTCCTTGACCCGACGAGTTACTCCTGGAAGAATCGCGGGGCCACCCCGACTCAACTCGCCGAGTCTGATGAACAACTCGACGAGTCCCAGTTATTCTTCAAGCTACTCGCCGAGTCTGTTCATCGGACTCGGCGAGTCCATGCCATGCAACCGCTCAAACTGCATCCTAAGGTCAGAACTGCTCCGACCATTCCTAGGTCTGGCCTTCCTAGGCTGATCCATCACGTAAAGTCCTCATTTTAGTGCTCATGATACACCTTATGATTCAGAATTTACATTTTGACCTAAGGCATAAGGATTCCAATCCAAAACCTTCATCAATTCCCGAAATACACAGACATGGGACATTCTGGACCTCCAAAGGTCCCAATACAGGGTTACAATCGATTAGGGGACTAGGGTAACATTCAATCTATTCACAAAAAAGGTTTCATAAACCTTAATTCCATAAACACATCACATAGCAGAATATACTCGAATTCTTACCTGGATGATGTATTCTCTGTGTCCCCAATCCTCAGAATGTGACTCCCTTGCTGTTCCTTTAGCCAATCCCTTCTCTTCCTTGCACAACAACTCTTCTATATCAACAATGGCCTATAATCCTTGCTCCAGATGCACACAATCGATTTAGGGTTCTCCTCAGAAGGCTAAAATGAACAATGACGACCAATAAGTCCCTTTTATACGTCCCAAACTTGAACGGTTAGGGTTTTCGCTAAACAGCGTAGACTCGCCGAGTCCATATCTGGACTCGTCGAGTCCAGTCGCGAACTCGCGACCAAGTCTGCGATCCTACTCGGCGAGTCTAGGCTCCAACTCGCCGAGTCCCCTCTTAAATCACCCCAAAAACATAATTTTAACAATACCTGAGATTCCGGGCTGTTACAATTCTCCCCCACTAGGATTAGACTTCGCCCTCAAAGTCTCACTCTGAAAATAGTTCCGGATGCTGCTCCCGCATCTCACGTTCCGGCTCCCAAGTCATTTCCGATCCCTTACGGTGTTGCCACTGAACCAACACCAGAGGTACCTCCTTGTTCCTCAGAACCTTGATCTTCCGATCCCTGATGGCCACTGGTCTCTCAGCATAATTCAGGCTCGCATCCACCTGAATATCCTCTAATGGAACCACTGCCGACTCATCGGCTATGCACTTCCTCAATTGCAACACATGAAAAGTGTCGTGGATCTGTCCCAACTCCGCTGGCAACTCCAACCGATAGGCTACCCGGCCTATCCTTGCAATCACACGAAATGGCCCAATATACCGGGGCCCCAACTTGCCCCTCTTCCTGAATCGAATCTGTCACACCCCAAAACCAAGAACGGCGGAAACGTTCTGGGGCGGAGGACGTCATGTAAGGTAATCACAACACAGTAAATGTAAATAGGCAAACAACATCATCCATTGCATTAAATATATAAATTTAATACATGCGTGTTCTGTACAGTTTTAGACACCAAAAATATAACATAAATCAAAATAATAAAATGATGAGTCTTGAGTACGCTCCATCATCTCAAAAGCTGGCATCGGTACCTGTCTACTGATGACCTGAGAATACAAGTTATTTTGAAAGAGTTTATCAGCATTAAGCTGGTGAGTTCATAAGTATTTTTGTGTCAATGTTCGTTGTAAAAACGTTTGAACCTGTCTCAATGTATAAGTTTGTAAAAGTTTGAATCTCTCAGAAAATCCCATATTTTCTATAAAAGTAGCCTTCTACCAAGGCTTAACTGTTTTGTAAACTCGTCTGTTTGTAAAAGTGTATAATTACCCAAGTATAACTATCATTTGTTAAAATATAGTTTGTACATTAATGCTTAAGTGAGATTATCACCAAAATATGTAATGGGTAAATCATTGTAGTACTGTAGTCTTGTATAATAAGAACTACTGTTGTACTAATTACTACTACCTTAAACCGGATTTATATTAAGGTATAATGTGATAATTGCACCATACTATCGACTGATAACAACGACATAAGGAACGGTCGTAATAACGGAATGACGTTTGGCACCCGCAGACCTGCAGGTCCGGCTGTAGCTAGCAGCAAGGTGTAGGATAGTCAATCCAGTATAGATCTATACGCAAACTCAACGCTCTCCCTCCAAGAGAATTCTGGCTACAACTCGGGCCATGACATTTAAGGCATGCTCCGATACAGTGGATCACATTTGTTATCGTGTTCTTGCATGTGTGATGAAATGTTTCTTGTTCTAGTATAGTTATATATGTTCTCGTAGTATAGTTATATATATTCCCTTCCTAGTATAGACTCATGAATGAACTGACTCACTGATCTAGCAGTTGTAATAGTGTGATTCTGTGTTACCCCGATGGTAACTTGTTAACAGTGTGTTTAGTACGTATGATTATGGAAGTACTTTTATGTCTATATATGTATATTTGATATATAATTAATATGGAAACGACCTTCGGATGGTCACCCAAAATCCTATCAGACCACATCCAAATCGAGGAAAAGGAAACAAGGTGGATAGCCTTCCTAAGCCCTTTAAACATTATTTATACGTCTATACATATACGGGCATGTAATTTGTAATTTAAAAACATAAATAAGTGTTTATAAGACATTTGAAACATAAGTATATTTTATTAAAGAAAGATTAACTTGATGTCAATCTATAAAACAATTTGAAGGCGTAGATTTGATTAAAACAGTTTAAGTATAAGGAACATTTGCTTAAATCACAGTTGCAGTGTAAATTCGAATAGTAAATGGTTTGGAAAACATTTAGAAGTAAAACAGTTTGATATATATAGTTTGAATAGTGATAAAACCACTGATTTCCCTAGTTATTAATCACATGTGATTAGAGCAATCATAAGTGATTGAAACAATAACTATAAGTGTTTTAACTTGTATTCCCCCCTTTTAAAGCATATAAACGCATTTAGAATATTTAACAGGTTGATTAAGGGGTATGAAACTCACTTGATTGATTGAAGAAAGCGAGATGGAAAACCGGGCAGAGTCTCGTCTCAGAATACGGATTTTTCTCGGGATTCTCGGGAATCTCGGGAGTAAAATCGATCCTCGGGACTTGAGCAAAAAGACCAGAGCTTCGGGTTATAACGGGCACGGAAAACGAGACAAAGTTGTGAGAGAGAGGAGAGAAATGAGCAACATTTTCGGAAAGCCTCGCATCCTATTTATAGGAAGGCTGAACCGCCTCCGAACGCGGGGCGTACGCTCGTACGCAGCGCGTACGCGTACGTCATGCATGACCGAAGCCTCGACTGCCTCGGTTCGGATGGGACGGGTTGCTGGGTACGCGGGTCGGATGGGACGGCGGGTCGGATGGGACGTCGGGTCGGACGGGTCGGAGCTTCGGACGGGTCGGACGGGTTAGAACTCTTCGGATAGTGCGACGTGGACGATCCGAGACCCTCTATCTCAGTACGCGGGGCGTACGAAGGTACGCAGGGCGTACTTCGGTCCAATCCGATGACTCCCCTTCGGATATTACCGGGAATATATATTTAAATTCTTATTTATTTTAAATAAACTTCAAAAATTCATATCTCTCTCATACCAACTCCGTTTTTGACGTTCTTTATATCCACGCGAAGGTGAGACCATGATCTACAACTTTCGTTTAGATTCCGCTGGCTAATTCCGAAATTATTTTTTTTATTATTTATTTATTAAAATGACGTGATTAAGGAATTTCTTCAAAATTTCATAACTTCCTCATCCGAGGTCAGATTTGGACGTTCTTTTTATGTACGCAAACCTTGATATGATTCCTATTACTTTATTTAATCCGAATAAGATTTTAGGAAGGTTACATTTTGACCTAAATTTGATCGGTTTTTCATTACATTGACTCAAAATATCGGGTTGTCACATCATCCCCCCGTTAGAAGGAATTTCGTCCCGAAATTAGAATTTTAATCACGCTAGAATTTACAAATAACTAAGCAAAAAGGTGAGGGTATTTCAGTTTCATCTGATCCTCACGTTCCCAAGTGAATTCCGGTCCTCGCTTGGCATTCCAGCGAACCTTCACGATAGGGATACGGCTTTGCTTTGTCTGTTTGACCTCACGGTCCATGATCTCTATAGGTTCTTCCACGAAGTTGAGGCTCTCGTTGATTTCGATCTCGTCGAGTGGGATTACAAGAGTCTCGTCGGATAGACACTTTTTCAAGTTAGATACGTGGAATGTAGAATGTACGTTACGAAGTGCGTCTGGTAGTTCGAGTTTGTAAGCTACGGGGCCGACTCTTGCAAGAATCTCGAAAGGCCCTATGTACCTCGGATTAAGCTTCCCACGCTTGCCGAAGCGTATCAAGCCCTTCCAGGGTGAGACTTTGAGGAGGACTCGGTCTCCCACCTGAAATTCCAAAGGTTTCCTTCGTTTATCAGCGTAGCTCTTCTGTCGGTCTCTGGAGGCTTTCAATCGTTCACGGATCTGAACGATTTTCTCTGTTGTTTCCCGAATGATCTCCGGACCGGTGAGAGTACTGTCAGAAGTTTGCCCCCTGGCTAATTGGGTATCACCCACCTCAGCCCAACACAGAGGGGATCTGCACTTACGGCCGTAGAGGGCTTCAAATGGAGCAGCCTTGATGCTCGTGTGATAACTGTTATTATAGGAAAACTCGACAAGGGGTAAATGAGTATCCCATGCCTTCCCAAAGTCAATCACGCAGGCTCGCAACATATCTTCTAGAGTTTGGATGGTCCTCTCACTCTGTCCGTCGGTCTGAGGATGGTAGGCTGTGCTCATGTCCAGCCTCGTTCCTAGGGAATGTTGTAGTGATTGCCAAAATCTTGAGGTGAACCTACTATCTCTATCGGAGATAATGGACATAGGTACACCATGTAGCCGTACGATTTCCCTAATGTATGTTCTCGTAAGCTTCTCCATCTTGTCGGTTTCTTTGATGGGCAGGAAGTGTGCAGACTTGGTCAATCTATCAACGATGACCCATATGATGTCAAGTCCACCCGTTGTCTTGGGCAACTTGGTTATGAAATCCATAGTGATCCGCTCCCACTTCCATTCCGGGATCTCTGGTTGCTGCAATAAACCAGAGGGCTTCTGGTACTCGACCTTAACCTTTGCGCAAGTAAGGCATTTACTTACGAAGGTAGCAATCTCTGCTTTCATATTAGGCCACCAGTATAGCTTCTTAAGATCCAGATACATCTTATCTGAACCTGGGTGGACGGAATACCGAGTGTTGTGCGCCTCGGTCATGACCAAGTCTCGGAAGCCACCATGTTTCGGTGTCCAGATCCGGTTCATGAAATATAAAGCTCCGTCACCCTTGGCTTCTAAATTCTTGTCCATTCCTCTCAGGGATTCACTTGACACATTTTCAGATTTCATGGCCTCAAGTTGAGCCGCCTGAATTTGCTTAGTCAGGTGTGAATGGATGGTTATCGATAATGACTTGACTTTGCGACCAGAATATTCCTTCCGACTTAGGGCGTCTGCTACTACGTTGGCTTTACCCGGATGATAACGAATATCGCATTCGTAATCACTGAGTAGCTCGACCCATCGTCGTTGTCTCATGTTGAGCTCATTCTGATCGAAAATGTGTTGTAAACTTTTGTGGTCGGTAAAGATAGTGCTCTTCGTTCCATACAAGTAATGTCTCCAGATCTTCAGAGCAAACACTACTGCTCCTAGTTCAAGATCGTGGGTCGTGTAGTTAACCTCGTGTGTCTTCAATTGTCTCGAGGCGTAGGCGATGACCTTACCTCGCTGCATCAGAACACATCCGAGCCCTTGATTCGATGCATCGCAATAAACTACGAAGTCTTCTATTCCTTCTGGCAGGGATAGTATTGGTGCGGTGCACAAGGCTCGTTTGAGCGTTTGGAACGCTCTTTCTTGTTTCCCTTCCCAGTCAAAGGCCACACCTTTCTGGGTTAGGGTTGTAAGAGGCTTCGCTATTCGTGAGAAGTTCTGAATGAACCTGCGGTAGTAGCCAGCGAGACCTAGAAATTGGCGAATTTCTGTAGGAGTCTTCGGTGCTGACCAGTTCTCAATGGCCTTAATTTTGGATGGGTCCACGTGGATTCCCTCTTCGCTTACCACGTGTCCTAAGAATTCGACTCTTCGGATCCAAAATTCGCATTTCGAGAACTTCGCATAAAGTTTCTCTTTTCGTAATGTCCCTAGAACTTGTCGCAGATGATCGCCATGTTCTTTCTTACTTCGGGAGTAGATTAGGATGTCGTCAATGAAGACGATGACGAACTGATCCAAGTAGGGTCGGCATACTCTATTCATCAGATCCATGAAGACTGCGGGCGCATTGGTCAATCCGAATGGCATCACCACGAACTCGTAATGTCCGTAACGAGTTCGGAAGGCGGTCTTCGGCACATCCTCCTCTAGCACTCGTAACTGGTGATACCCGGATCTCAGATCAATCTTAGAAAAATAGTTCGCCCCTTGCAGTTGGTCGAATAGATCATCTATGCGTGGTAGAGGATAACGGTTCTTGACCGTCAGTTTGTTGAGTTCTCTGTAGTCAATACACATACGGAAGGATCCGTCCTTCTTCTTAACAAACAAGACCGGTGCTCCCCAAGGTGAGAAACTTGGCCTTATAAAGCCCTTGCTGAGCAGTTCGTTAAGTTGACCAGAGAGTTCTTGCATTTCGGCTGGTGCTAAACGGTAGGGCGACTTGGCTACTGGGGTAGCTCCTGGGACTAAGTCGATTCTGAACTCGACTTGTCGTTGCGGAGGTAATCCGGGTAGTTCTTCTGGGAAAATGTCGGGGAAGTCGCTCACTACTGGGAGGTTCTTTAGTTCTTTCGTTTCTAGATTCGTGTCGACGACGTGAGCAAGGAATGCGTGGTATTCCTTACGCAGGTATGTCTGTGCTTGAATACTTGATATGATGCGAAGACTTGCACCGGGTTTGTCGCCATAGACTATAAGAGTTTCGCTAGACGGGAGGTTTAGACGGACTGCTTTCTCGAAGCACATGATGTCGGCACGATGAAGGCTTAACCAGTCCATGCCAACAATGACGTCGAAACTTTTTATTGAGACTGGCATGAGGTCGATTGGAAACGAATGGTTATCTAGAGTTAGGGTACAACCTAAGTATATGCTACTCGTATTTTCAGTTTTTCCATTAGCCATTTCTACTGTAAATAGTTCTTTGAGTGCGTGCGGTGGTTGATTAAGCATGCGAGCAAATTTATGGCTTACGAAGCTTCGCTCCGCTCCACTATCGAATAGAATGCATGCATAGGAGTTATCGAGGAGGAACGTACCGGTCACCACTGTCGGGTCAGCAACTGCTTCCCCGTGGCCAATAGCTAGTACCCTCCCTGCTCCTCCAGCATTCCTCGCTTTGGGGCAGTCCCTCTTAAAGTGGCCTGCTTCGCCACATCCATAGCAGGTTGGGCTCGCGCCAGAGCCAGGGACTTGGTTGATAGGTTGTGCCGGGTACTTACAGAATCGGGCGGTGTGTCCTTTCCTGTTGCAGTTAGAGCACTGCAATTCACGGCAGGGGCCGTTGTGGTGGTAGCTGCATTTGGTGCACTTGGGCGAACTTCCAGCATACCGACTCACCGGAGCAGTTGTAACAGCAGTAGGGGTTACTGCGGCATGAATTGCCACCAATTGCTGCTTTTTGGCAGCCTGATGCTTCTTCCTTTCATCCCAGAATTTCCGCTTAGTATCGGCGGGTTTGGAGGGTTCCGGGATGGCTAGGGTGGTTGTGGTTGCAGGGGTTTTGACTCCATGGTCAATGAGTCGTTGTGCCAATCGTTTGGCACTGTCGAAGGTAGCGGGGTTTGACGCTAGCACATTCCCCTGATACGGAGGCACTAGTCCCCATATGTACCTCTCGATCTTCTTCCCCTCGGTGGGAACCATATTGGGGCAGAGGGCCACCAGCTCGCTGAATCGAGCAGTATAAACGACCACATTGGTGCCCTTCATTGACAGGTTCCAGAGTTCCTGCTCCAGTTTCTGGATCTCGCCCCTCGGGCAGTATTCTTCAGTCATGAGGTCTTTCATTGTTTCCCAGCCCATGTCGTTAGCTACGACGAGAGATAGGGCTTTGACGTGGCCGTTCCACCACGTTAGGGCTTTACCCTCAAAGGTGCATGCGACATATTTCACCTTGCACGCAGCAGGGCATGAACAGATTTCGAAGACTGATTCAGTCTTCTCGAACCATTGTGAGAGAGCAATGACTCCGCCGGTGCCATAGAAAGGCTTCGGCTTGCAGTTTGTAAAATCCTTGTAAGAGCACTCCCTTGAGCGCACAGGGATTTCGATCGGAATAGATTCCACAGGGGTTCCACCTCTGCTGGCATCAGAAGAGTGATACTGAGCCATGGCGGTTGCCACTGCTGCAGCTACGACAGCATTCAGGGCTACAGTATCGATGACCGGAGGCGGAGGAGGTGGTGGAGGTGCAGGATTATTCCTATTCCTGGGAGACTTGCGAGGAGGCATCCTTCAGCTGAAAGTTTAAAAAGATAGGAAAGATGGTAAGAATCAATTTGTAAGCAACGCGAGAGTGACACATGGACTAACTAAACATAGTCCAACAGTTGAAAGGGTGCTTGAAACCACAACAAGCATTATTAGAAAGCACAAATGTATAGATTTTTCCCAGATAGATAGATCTCAAAAATTTACTGGTATTACTGATGTACTAAGTTCAGGGAAAATCGACCTAACAGTAGGTCATACATCATACCATATAGAAAAGTTTGACAGTCCTTAGATTTCAAATTTTGAGTATGGAAAGTTAGAAATATTTTACACACAAGTGCTACTTGGAGCACAGATGTTAAAGGCTATTTTTTTTTTTATTTACAAGACGGAGATGTACTAGACATTAACTAACGGCGATGGGAAAATCCCGGGCGAGTACTGCGGTCGGACACTTGACGAAACATCTCTTGAATGGGTCGATCCTAAGTCCTCTGACGAGCTCGAAGTTCCAATATTTCAGCTCGTGAGGCAGCCAACTGCTATTGCAGGGTTTTATTTGTCCTCCGGGTCCGTTCCATGTCTTCTTCAAGACGGCGGATGCTGACTGTGTTGACACCTGAGTCGGCATCAATCTCTATGACCCGGTCGACGGCTGCTCCACCTTGCTCGACTATACAAGCTATTCTGCGGATAATGACAGGCAGAGCTCGGTCAGTAGAGCCACCATCGCTGACGTTGTAAAAGGTTCGGTCCCCAAAGTATGGTAAGGGTTGTTGTTCGGGGCTTGACCTACAATCGGTAGGTCGTTTGACTTCAGGCTCGGAGTCGGACCCATCTGAAAAGCCTTCTGCGAGGTGATCATTCAAAGGGATTGGATGATCAACTTCGGGCCCTTCATAGATCCACCCGATATTGCCTTCGTTGGGAAAGTACGGGTCGCCATGATGGATATCTAGCCATCAAGATCTATGCGAGAATAGGGGTATAAGAATATAGTATACGTGTAACTAGTAGCGCAAAATACTCCTATAGTATTTTAAGTTTAAGTTCTATTGATCTTCTTGTGGTATTGTTGGTAAGTTTTTAGACTTGTTAACCTATCACAACCATTCTAAGGCATGTGCTAATCACTCCTAGGATCAGCATAGT
The DNA here is from genome assembly GCF_002870075.4 of Lactuca sativa. Lineage (NCBI taxonomy): Eukaryota > Viridiplantae > Streptophyta > Magnoliopsida > Asterales > Asteraceae > Lactuca > Lactuca sativa. Next base: position 132,543,561 of record NC_056625.2, on the reverse strand, counting down.
TGATCAGGCTATGCCATTCCCAGGACTGACCATACATCCCCGAGCTCACTTGTGATATTTAACAATCGTAATACTTTTGTTCTTGTCATTGTGACACTTATTTTAGTATGTATGCAGACTAGTATACTTAGTTAAATATTTTATTATTTAAAGTATAGACTCTTGGTCAGAGTTTAATCCCTAATGGGTTTATAGTTTAGTATATCTTTTATGGGTTGATATACTCAATTCACTATAAACAATGCTCTGATACCAATCTGTCACACCCCAAAACCAAGAACGGCGGAAACGTTCTGGGGCGGAGGACGTCATGTAAGGTAATCACAACACAGTAAATGTAAATAGGCAAACAACATCATCCATTGCATTAAATATATAAATTTAATACATGCGTGTTCTGTACAGTTTTAGACACCAAAAATATAACATAAATCAAAATAATAAAATGATGAGTCTTGAGTACGCTCCATCATCTCAAAAGCTGGCATCGGTACCTGTCTACTGATGACCTGAGAATACAAGTTATTTTGAAAGAGTTTATCAGCATTAAGCTGGTGAGTTCATAAGTATTTTTGTGTCAATGTTCGTTGTAAAAACGTTTGAACCTGTCTCAATGTATAAGTTTGTAAAAGTTTGAATCTCTCAGAAAATCCCATATTTTCTATAAAAGTAGCCTTCTACCAAGGCTTAACTGTTTTGTAAACTCGTCTGTTTGTAAAAGTGTATAATTACCCAAGTATAACTATCATTTGTTAAAATATAGTTTGTACATTAATGCTTAAGTGAGATTATCACCAAAATATGTAATGGGTAAATCATTGTAGTACTGTAGTCTTGTATAATAAGAACTACTGTTGTACTAATTACTACTACCTTAAACCGGATTTATATTAAGGTATAATGTGATAATTGCACCATACTATCGACTGATAACAACGACATAAGGAACGGTCGTAATAACGGAATGACGTTTGGCACCCGCAGACCTGCAGGTCCGGCTGTAGCTAGCAGCAAGGTGTAGGATAGTCAATCCAGTATAGATCTATACGCAAACTCAACGCTCTCCCTCCAAGAGAATTCTGGCTACAACTCGGGCCATGACATTTAAGGCATGCTCCGATACAGTGGATCACATTTGTTATCGTGTTCTTGCATGTGTGATGAAATGTTTCTTGTTCTAGTATAGTTATATATGTTCTCGTAGTATAGTTATATATATTCCCTTCCTAGTATAGACTCATGAATGAACTGACTCACTGATCTAGCAGTTGTAATAGTGTGATTCTGTGTTACCCCGATGGTAACTTGTTAACAGTGTGTTTAGTACGTATGATTATGGAAGTACTTTTATGTCTATATATGTATATTTGATATATAATTAATATGGAAACGACCTTCGGATGGTCACCCAAAATCCTATCAGACCACATCCAAATCGAGGAAAAGGAAACAAGGTGGATAGCCTTCCTAAGCCCTTTAAACATTATTTATACGTCTATACATATACGGGCATGTAATTTGTAATTTAAAAACATAAATAAGTGTTTATAAGACATTTGAAACATAAGTATATTTTATTAAAGAAAGATTAACTTGATGTCAATCTATAAAACAATTTGAAGGCGTAGATTTGATTAAAACAGTTTAAGTATAAGGAACATTTGCTTAAATCACAGTTGCAGTGTAAATTCGAATAGTAAATGGTTTGGAAAACATTTAGAAGTAAAACAGTTTGATATATATAGTTTGAATAGTGATAAAACCACTGATTTCCCTAGTTATTAATCACATGTGATTAGAGCAATCATAAGTGATTGAAACAATAACTATAAGTGTTTTAACTTGTATTCCCCCCTTTTAAAGCATATAAACGCATTTAGAATATTTAACAGGTTGATTAAGGGGTATGAAACTCACTTGATTGATTGAAGAAAGCGAGATGGAAAACCGGGCAGAGTCTCGTCTCAGAATACGGATTTTTCTCGGGATTCTCGGGAATCTCGGGAGTAAAATCGATCCTCGGGACTTGAGCAAAAAGACCAGAGCTTCGGGTTATAACGGGCACGGAAAACGAGACAAAGTTGTGAGAGAGAGGAGAGAAATGAGCAACATTTTCGGAAAGCCTCGCATCCTATTTATAGGAAGGCTGAACCGCCTCCGAACGCGGGGCGTACGCTCGTACGCAGCGCGTACGCGTACGTCATGCATGACCGAAGCCTCGACTGCCTCGGTTCGGATGGGACGGGTTGCTGGGTACGCGGGTCGGATGGGACGGCGGGTCGGATGGGACGTCGGGTCGGACGGGTCGGAGCTTCGGACGGGTCGGACGGGTTAGAACTCTTCGGATAGTGCGACGTGGACGATCCGAGACCCTCTATCTCAGTACGCGGGGCGTACGAAGGTACGCAGGGCGTACTTCGGTCCAATCCGATGACTCCCCTTCGGATATTACCGGGAATATATATTTAAATTCTTATTTATTTTAAATAAACTTCAAAAATTCATATCTCTCTCATACCAACTCCGTTTTTGACGTTCTTTATATCCACGCGAAGGTGAGACCATGATCTACAACTTTCGTTTAGATTCCGCTGGCTAATTCCGAAATTATTTTTTTTATTATTTATTTATTAAAATGACGTGATTAAGGAATTTCTTCAAAATTTCATAACTTCCTCATCCGAGGTCAGATTTGGACGTTCTTTTTATGTACGCAAACCTTGATATGATTCCTATTACTTTATTTAATCCGAATAAGATTTTAGGAAGGTTACATTTTGACCTAAATTTGATCGGTTTTTCATTACATTGACTCAAAATATCGGGTTGTCACAGAATCACTCCTTTCCAAGGAGAGACCTTCAGGAGAACGAAGTCGCCGACTTGAAACTCAAGCTCGGATCGGCGCATGTCTGCATAACTCTTCTGTCGGCTCTGGGCGGTCAATAATCTCTGTCTAACTTGCTGAATCTGCTCTGTCGTCTGAAGCACGATCTCTGTGCTGCCCACCACTCTTTGTCCCACCTCTCCCCAGCAGATGGGGGTCCGACATCTCCTACCATACAACAGCTCAAAAGGTGGCATACCAATGCTCGAATGATGGCTGTTGTTGTAGGAAAACTCTGCCAAGGGTAAATACGCATCCCAGCTACCCCCGAAGTCTAACACACACGCTCGAAGCATGTCCTCCAGCGTCTGAATCGTCCGCTCGCTCTGGCCGTCTGTCTGGGGATGATATGCGGTACTAAAATGCAATTTAGTACCCAGCTCCTCATGGAATTTCTTCCAGAACCTGGAAGTGAAGCGTACATCACGGTCTGAACAATCGAGATCGGCACCCCATGCCGAGATACCACTTCTCTCACATATATCTCCACCAACTTCTCCGCTGAAGAACTCTCGCTGATGGCAAGGAAGTGTGCACTCTTCGTCAACCTATCCACAATCACCCAAATTGCATCAACTCCCCTGGCAGTCCTCGGCAATTTGGTGATGAAATCCATAGTGATATGTTCCCACTTCCACTCAGGAATCTCCAATGGCTGTAACTTGCCATGCGGCCTCTGGTGCTCGACCTTAACCCTACGGCAGGTCAAGCACCTCTCAACGAACCATGCGACGTCCCTCTTCATACAGGGCCACCAATACTCCTTCCTCAAATCCAAATACATCTTCGTAGCACCGGGATGGATCGAGAATTTCGATCTATGAGCCTCTTCCATCAAAGTAATACGTGTACCGCCCACGAATGGTACCCAAATCCGACCCTGAAACGTCATAAGCCCTCGTCCATCCTTAACGAACTCTGAAATTAACCCAACAACCCGCTCTTTCTTCTGCATCTCTGGTCGCACAGCCTCGGCTTGTGCCCCACAAATAGCATCCAATACTGGAGTCATCACAGTCAATCTCAAACATACATCTCGCAATGGAGTGCTCTCCGCCCTGCGGCTCAATGCATCGGCTACCACATTAGCCTTGCCTGGGTGGTACAGGATCTCACAATCATAATCCTTGACCCCATCCAACCACCTCCTCTGACGCATATTTAGGTTGGGCTGATCCATCAAATACTTCAAGCTCTTATGGTCCGTGTATATCGTACATCGAACCCCATACAAGTAGTGCCGCCAAATCTTGAGAGCGAACACTACTGCCCCCAACTCTAAATCATGCGTGGGATATCTCGCCTCATGAGGCTTCAGCTGCCTCGATGCATAAGCTATCACATGACCCCTCTGCATCAATACTGCACCCAGTCCCGAAATCGATGCGTCGCAATATACAACAAAATCTTCCATCCCTTCCGGGAGGGCTAATACCGGGGCTTCGCACAACCTCTGGCGAAGTGTCTCAAAGGAGGTCTGCTGCTCGGGCCCCCATGAGAATGCAACACCCTTCCGGGTCAATCTGGTGAGCGGTACTGCGATCTTGGAGAAATCCTTAATGAATCTCCGATAATACCCTGTCAACCCAAGGAAGCTCCTGATCTCAGAGGGTGACTTTGGCACCTCCCAACTCATCACCGCCTCAACCTTGGCCGGATCGACCAATATCCCTTCCTGATTAACAACATGTCCTAGAAATTGGACCTCCCGCAACCAGAAATCACATTTGGAGAACTTTGCATAAAGCTTCTCCGACCTCAATACCTCAAGGACCTCCCTCAAATGCTCCTCATGCTGCTCTCTAGATCTCGAATACACTAGAATGTCGTCGATAAATACAATCACTGACCGATCCAACATCGGCCTGCAAACCCTGTTCATGAGATCCATGAACACAGCCGGGGCATTGGTGAGCCCGAAAGGCATCACCACAAACTCATAATGCCCATATCGCGTCCTAAACGATGTCTTCTGGACGTCCTCATCCCGCACTCTCACCTGATGGTATCCTGACCTCAGATCGATCTTGGAGAACCAAGATGCTCCCTGCAACTGATCGAATAAATCATCGATCCTCGGTAACGGGTAACGGTTCTTGACCGTCAACTTGTTCAACTCCCGGTAATCAATGCACATCCGGTGTGAACCATCCTTCTTCTTGACAAACAGAATAGGTGCTCCCCACGGCGAGCTGCTCGGCCGAATGAATCCCTTCCCCAGCAACTCCTGGAGCTGCGAGGACAACTCTTGCATCTCTGGAGGTGCAAGACGGTAAGGCACCTTAGCAATAGGCACGACCCCCAGAACCAGATCGATACCAAACTCTACTTGCCTCACAGGAGGCACTCCCGGCAGCTCCTCGGGGAAAACATCTGGAAACTCACGCACCACTGGGACCTCCTCAACTGACCTCGGTCTCTCGGAAACCTCCCGCGTATCCATCACATACGCCACAAAACCCTTACAGCCCTGCTGTAGACACTGCCTCGCCCTAGCGGCCGAACAAAAAGCTGATCCCGAACGGGTACCCTCGCCGTACACTGAAAGGACTCCCCCACTATGGTCTCGTATAGTCACCAGCTGACGCTCACAGTCGATGACAGCGCCGAATCGGCTCAACCAGTCTATGCCCACGACGACACATACATCACCCATCGCAATAGGAATCAGGTCAATCGGAAACTCGACCCCGAAAATCTCTAACACACATCCCCGGAGAACCTCCGTGACACAAATCACTCTCTCGTCAGCTATAGAAACTCTCAGAGGCCGACTCAACGACTCACGATTAACGCTGATATGCTGACTAAAAGCTAAAGATACAAAGGACCTACTCGCACCCGAGTCAAATAACACTAAGGCAGGCACAGAGTTCACAAGGAAAGTACCTACACATATAATAACATAAGCATAACATCTCGACATTAAAAATAAATACATGAATTACAGCATACCTGCCACAACATCGGGCGCAGCACGGACCTCCTCCGCAGTCAGCTGAAAGGCTCTCCCACGAGCCCTCGGGGCCTCGACCTTCACCGGTCGAGTCTCAGTAGTCCTGGCAATAGGTGCAGATCCCTGACGAAGCTGAGGGCACTCGGCCTTCCGATGGCCGGTCTGGTTGCAATGAAAGCTAACCATAAACCCCTTGGGGCACTCCCTAGCAATGTGCCCCTCCTTGCCGCACTTGTAGCAAGCACCAGCTCGACACACCCCATCGTGACCCTTGCCGCACTTTCCGCAAGTGCGGCCCTTCGGACCTCCCGTCCTCGAATCGGCGGACTTGGTCCGCTTGGCTGCCGGCTGAGACTGAGCCGGCCGCCGGTCCACCTGCTGAGACTCGGCCTCCTCCCTGGCCTGGGTCTCCAACTCGATCTCCCGCTTCCTGGCATTCGCCTGAAGCTCAGTAAAAGTATGATAGGTGGAGTTCGACACAAACTCCCGGATATCCCTCCTCAAAACACCCAAGTACCGGCTCATCCGAGCCTGATCAGTGGACACCAGCTCGGGGCAGAACATCGCCCTCTCATGAAACTTCCGCGTGATCGCCGCAACCGAATCAGTACCCTGCTTGAGGGTTAAGAACTCCTGAACCAATCGTTCCCTCTCCACCGGGGGAACGTACTCGTCCCTGAACATAGCAGTAAACCCTTCCCATGTCACTGCTGTAATCTCTGCCAAAGTGAAGTCCGCCGTCACGAACTTCCACCAGTCCTTCGCTCCCAGGCGGAGCTGGTTCAAAGCGAACCGTACCCTCAGGTGCTCCGGGCATGAACAAGTGTAGAAGCACCCCTCTATATCCGCAATCCACCTCATTGCAGCAATCGGATCCTACGTCCCATCGAACTCTGGTGGCTTCGTGTTGCTGAACTCCCGGAACAGCAACGAGTCACCCCCCTGTGGCCTGGCAGCGGCCACAGCTGCGGTAGCTGCCGCGGCTGCAGCTTCAGTCAATGCGGCGTACCGCTCCTCGAACGTCTCCATCAGGGTGGTCTTAATAGACCCAAACATCTCCGGGATCTCGGCCCGGATCGCCGCAGCTACCTCCTCGTGAATCATCTGACGAATCTCCTCGTCACTCACACTGCTCGAACTAGCTCCGTGGCGTGGTCTAACCATGATGTCTTTGAAATACAACATAAAACTATCAGAGACTCCATCGAGCATAATCGCACTCGATAACGCAACCCTACTCAGTCTCCGATATCCAGGGATTCTTACTTAGGTCTCCCACTGACCCGGTGTCTTCGGTAGTACGGGCCCAATACTACCGACCACACCGCATCAGCATTCATCCCAAATCTTCCTCCCCAAACCCCGGATAGTGAGTACTCTACTTCTGTTATGCACTATCTACCCGCACACTAGCAAAGCATTTCATATCGGCAAACTTCCCTAGACTAAGGCATCACAAATCAGGCCACTCTAGTCCTATCATGAATACCTAGTCTTCTAGCATGCATAACAATTCATATCATATAATATTGTAAGGTATTTTGGGGATCTTTACTGTTCGGGTGCTGACTAATTGTACACACTGCTTCTTTCTTGCTTACCACAAAACCATTTACAAAAGTTTATGCCTTTATTTAAAAAGTTTTCCTCAAATCCTCAGTTTGAGTTCAGTTACTCCCGAAGGTGCACCCGAATCCCTCAAACCAAGGCTCTGATACCAATTGTAACAACGCAAATTTTCAAACCAATTTTTCATTTAAAAAATAAAGTATTTCCATACAAAACAAGGCATAAATAATTCAAGTGTTATGTCAAATACAAATTGTCTAAATCCCAAGATCATAAAAACATCCTTCAGTGTGTACCGATCACGCCGGCGCCTTTCCACGGTCCTCGCTAGTACCTGAAACACATACATAACAACTGTAAGCATAAATGCTTAGTGAGTTCCCCAATATACAACTTACGCACATACGCCTTCCCAGGCCCTGACCTTCCGGTCCTCAACACAACGCCTTCCGGCCTATAACATAATCGCCTTCCGGCCCATCACATATTGCCTTCCGGCCCACATAACATACATAGCACATATAACAAATAACTTACCACATATAGCATACATATCACATATCATATCCGACCTTCCGGTCACACAGTCAAACCCTTCCGGGTACAGTATAGTGAGAAGACTCACCTCGTGAATGCTGAAAGCTAGCAAATCCTGAAATCACTCGTGCACAATCCGCCGAGCTACAATCTCCCTATAACATCATATATCTCTTATTAATACTTTTACCTTCTAAGTTTGACTATCCCTAAGAAGTCAGACTTAAGTCAACTCTGGTCAACGGTCAACGGTCAACTCGACCGGACTCGGCGAGTGCCATGGCGACTCGGCGAGTCTAGACATCCTCCAATTCTCTGAGATTCCCCTTCTACTCGTCGAGTATCCTCCTTGACCCGACGAGTTACTCCTGGAAGAATCGCGGGGCCACCCCGACTCAACTCGCCGAGTCTGAAGAACAACTCGACGAGTCCCAGTTATTGTTTAAGCTACTCGCCGAGTCTGTTCATCGGACTCGGCGAGTCCATGCCATGCAACCGCTCAAACTACATCCTAAGGTCAGAACTGCTCCGACCATTCCTAGGTCTGGCCTTCCTAGGCTGATCCATCACGTAAAGTCCTCATTTTAGTGCTCATGATACACCTTATGATTCAGAATTTACATTTTGACCTAAGGCATAAGGATTCCAATCCAAAACCTTCATCAATTCCCGAAATACACAGACATGGGACATTCTGGACCTCCAAAGGTCCCAATACAGGGTTACAATCGATTAGGGGACTAGGGTAACATTCAATCTATTCACAAAAAAGGTTTCATAAACCTTAATTCCATAAACACATCACATAGCAGAATATACTCGAATTCTTACCTGGATGATGTATTCTCTGTGTCCCCAATCCTCAGAATGTGACTCCCTTGCTATTCCTTTAGCCAATCCCTTCTCTTCCTTGCACAACAACTCTTCTATATCAACAATGGCCTATAATCCTTGCTCCAGATGCACACAATCGATTTAGGGTTCTCCTCAGAAGGCTAAAATGAACAATGACGGCCAATAAGTCCCTTTTATACGTCCCAAACCTGAACAGTTAAGGTTTTCGCTAAACAGCGTAGACTGGCCGAGTCCATATCTGGACTCGTCGAGTCCAGTCGCGAACCCGCGACCAAGTCTGCGATCCTACTCGGCGAGTCTAGGCTCCAACTCGCCGAGTCCCCTCTCAAATCACCCCAAAAACATAATTTTAACAATACCAGAGATTCCGGGCTGTTACATAATAACAGTAAGAAAATGGGTTGTTTTTGAAAAGTTAAAATTGGTTGAATTTTTATGGTCATTACAAATTTGCTACCATGAGTCAGCAACCACTGCTATGACATACAAGACCTCCGACAATAAATCCCACCACTAGTTCCACGAAGAATTACCACTATTGATGCAATGAAGGCCGAGGTACCACGAAGGATTTCATCAATATAAAACCACCGCGTGATTCATCAACGCCGGATAAAAAAAACAAATAAAAGGACAGTTCGTCACTCGCCAAAACTTGGGTTGTAGCTAACAACCACAAGTGGGTTTGTCAACCCGTATAGTTTCATACATGACTTGCTCGCTCACACAGGATTAACGGTTACAGGCCAGAGGATTTCCCATAAGATCTCCAATCTTAGTTGATCAATATAATAGCTCATGGAGACTTAGTTGGGTTCATATAGTTCGAACCGTAAAAACATATTCGTGTCTAAAACCCTAAGTAGACTATGGTTTTAAACATTACTCCTAATTTCATAATACTTAGGCAGTACAACAACTATAACTTGAAGTGAAACCATCTTTTATCTTAACATAAAACCAATAATAACAACATACTTAACAAGTATATATAGAACTCCCGAATATAACTTCAGGGCTATGTAACATACCGGGTTTTATCTTAACATAAAACGAATAATAACAACATACTTAACAATTACTATATAGAACTTCCGAGTATAACTTTGGAACTATATCGCACATAATATCTATATAGAACTCCAGAATATAACTCAGGGTCTATATTAGTAAAATCAATACTAACAACATGCTAACAAGTTTAAGATAGTTGTATGGCTTAAAAATATCAGATATATTCTAGGTATATATAATGCAAAACAACTATATCCAAGTTAATATAGCTATCTACGTTGATACGAACATACTATCATATAAACATAATGTTAACTTTTCTATAATATTTAGCATGCATTTTTTCCTTGAAAACATTAAAAGGTGGGGCCATGAAACTCACCCTAGTAGCATGATTTTATGGAATCTAACTAGAAACGGTAAGCGGTTCGTGATCGTCAGGCTCGGGACGCGGAATGCCTTCAACAAACAAGAGAGAGGAAAGAAGTTTAGGTGTAAGAATGGTTAGGTTCGAACTTGCTATTTATAGGTTGCACAAAACAAGTCCACATCATAGGATTACATGTCCATGTCGTGAAGCATAGCTGCATCACCTCATAGACTTTCCATTTGGGTCCTAGCTTTGGAAGATGTCAAGATACTGACTTCACGTCGTGACCTTTATTTACACGTTGTGGAGTTTTAACACATCACTTACGTAGACTTGCCATCTGCATTCTAGCCTTGAGAAGTTTCCTAGATCACATTCACGTTGTGAACCTCATGTTCACGTTGTGGAGCATGGCTGATTATGGTTTCTGCCACGTGTTATGCTCTTAGACTGTTACATCTTCGGAAGGTCATAACTTTTGCATACAAACTCTGTTTTTGACGTTCTTTATATCCACGCCTAGGTATTTCTGAGTACTCCAACTCTATTCTAGATTCCTATAACTATCTCTCACTATATTTTAACTTCTTCTAATTATAGAGATTTATAGTGTTAGAGTTTATCATAACTTCTTCATACGAAATTAGATTTAGACATTCTATATATTTTTGGAATCGTATGGACATGTACTTTGATTTATACTATAAGGTGGGTATGAAAGTTTATATTTGTATTAGAGTTTTCCAAGAACTACAAAGTAAGTTTATTACATTACTTGTTTGACATAATCACATGTGATTATTGTTGACCTATTTTGACTGGTGTTAAATATAATTTTATAAATACTATTGTTTCGTTGACTCACTTCCTTGAGTTTATGTATAATGTTAATACATATTAGGTTTTACCCTTTTAAGTAAGTTTCTTAGATAAGGTTGAAAAATGTTATCATGAGTTCCTATAATCGAGCTAATGATGCTGAAACTCCCTAAGACAATGCTTCATCGCACGTTACCAAAGCTAGCAACCCCATGTGGGAATGTCACCCTATATATATCTGTACATATTTCTCCCGCTCATTTAAGATTTAACTATTATAGGTCATGGTTAGCTAAAGGTTATTTAGCAAAAAGATGAATAATGTCTTAATTTTGCAACTATTTTCGTGTAGTCATATTGTGTACCTTGCTTTCGATTGTTATCTTTATTTTTACTTAATATATGTTATCAAATATATAATAAGTTAATTTAGTTATTGTGGTAGGATATTCAGACATATTAACAAGTTAGTATAATGTTATGCTAAAAGTTGGCCTGGGTAACAAATAGGTATACCACTTTCCAAGTGAATTAGTCAACATAATGACTAGGTACGATGTTAACTTGAAAAGTTGACCCAGGTAACGACCAGGTATAATATTTTCCTAGAGAATTGGCCAGCATGACGACTAGGGATAATATTATCTTTAAAGGTTGGGCAGGGTATCTACCAGACATAATATCATCCTATCGCCTTCTAGGCATAATTATATTACTAATACTATATAATTACCTATAATTATCAGATTGACAGCGTATTATTCTCACATGTATTCCCCCATCCTCGATAAACCATTTGAAAAATGTAAAAGTAGGGAAGTAAACTCACCCTTGAAGCATGCTTCGTGTACTTGGTGCATCATGTCAAATCTTTAGTGGCTGGGGAATTGCTCGGAAGGAATAAAGGTTCCATTAGTCTGAGAGATTAGATGAATGGGTTTGAGAATGAAGGAGGTGCATACTTCTATTTATAGCGAGGAATTTAGGGTGCACGCGGCGTCATTGTTATGCACGTCGCGCACACATTTTTGGAAGTTAGTAGACTAAGTTTCCAACAATCCCCCACATGAATGAAAATTGCTTCAGCAATTTCAAAATGTTTAGGTAAAATTCAACAGTTGCATCAAGCATACATTAGGTAGGCGTTACCTTTCAAACCTTCCCTTAACATACATATTTATTTTACCAGTAGACCAATAGACTCGATGTCCTTGAATCGATCTTCCGTTTTTTGTAAATAATCAATACATATCTCACATGACCATCCCTCACCTAGTTAGGTTCTTGCTGATGTGTCCGTTATGGTCATGGACACTTGCCTGGTTCCGTAAGAGCTCTTAGGAGTTTGCCATCCAATTCCCTTTGAAGAGACCCCAGTTCTCTCTTACATTGGTGATTCTATCATAATCATTAAAAGAAAATGGTATATGATTTTCAACTTATCATTAACCACTTTAAGATTAACCTGCATCACTTTTTGTTTATAGGAATCGGTTGGGTTGAACCCCACAGTGATTTACATATGTTATATGTACGTAGGTTGTCCCATTGAACCTAGATCTTGGGATCTCCAGTCAACTATGCTGGGTTTTCCTTCGCAATAACTTATTCTTTCATGGTTTTAATCCCATCTTGATGACTTTTCAACTAACTCCGTATTTAACACTTTGGTTAGAAGATCCGCAATGCAATCTTTGGACCTTATGTAGTCAATTAAGATAAATCCAGTTGAGAGTAGTTATCGAATGGTGTTGTGTCTTCAAAGAATATGTCGAGGCTAACCAATATACATAACGCTTTGTGACCGTCAATTTGCCGATTGACTATCGCAATGGATTGAGATTGCAGAAACTAGTTTAGGCATATCTACTTAGTCTGCTTATTGTAAAAGCTAAGTTAGGTCTTGTACAAATATTAAGGTATGCTAGACTACCAATAATTCTTGAATATTCGTCTTGTGTAACTCCTTCACCTCTTCGTTTACTTAGATAGTGATTTGTATCGATTGGTGTCCTAGCCACACTAGTATCATTAAGTTGAATTGCTCGATAATTATATCCACATAATGGGTTTGACTAAAAGTAAGTCGAGTTGTAGTCCTTGCGATATTCACACCAATGATGACATCTGCCAAACCAATATCTTTCATGTTAAAATTTTCCTTTAGTATGTTCTTTGTTGACTGAATCATTTTATCATTTCTACCAACAATAAGTATAACATCAACATAAAGGCACAAGATAATAGAACCCTCACTAGTGTTTTTAACATAAACACATTTTTTTACATTCATTAATATTGTATCCACTTTCCAACATTACATTGTCAAACTTGTGATGCTATTGTTTTGGGGCTTGTTTTAACCTATATAATGATTTCACTAGGTTGGAACACTTTGATTCTTGTCATGGAGCAACATACCCTTCTACTTGTTCCATATAGATTTCTTCTTCTAAATCCCCATTTAAAAATGTTGTTTTAACATACATTTGATGTACTTCAAGACTTCTAATAGAAGAAATTTCAAGTACCAATCTAGTGGATGTAATGCGTGGACAGGAGAGTACGTATCCAAGTAATCAAGGCTATTTTTCTGTGTACAACCTTTTATTACTCGCCTTTCCTTGTACTTGTAAATGGTTCCATCTACTTTCATTTTCTTCTTGAAAATCCATTTATAGCCTAGTGGTTTGCAACCTTGTGGTAAATCAACTAGGTCCCATGTGTGATTTTGCAAGATGGAATCCATTTCGCTTTTAATATCCTCTTTCCATTGAGGTCGTTCAGAAGAGCTACCTACCTCTTTGAAAGTTTGAGGTTCTCTTTCAAACATGTAAGTATGGAAATGATCTCCAAACGACTTCTCAACTTGTGCCATTTTACTTCTTCGGGGCTCTAATTCTTTCACTTTTTCGTCGTCGTGAGGGTATTCATTTTGCTGGACTACTTTTGGAGCACTTGTCTCACCTTTAGCAAGACATGGGAGCACATTCTCAGAGAAAAATATGTTTCTTGACTCTATTATTGTAGCTTTGTGAATTTATGGTATTTTTTTAGTAATATACAAGAAACTGATAAGCACTATTGTTTTGTAAATATCCAACAAATATGCAATCAATAGTCGTAGGTTCTATCCTCACCGCCTTGGGGGCATGCCCCATGAACTTTTCAAGATACCCCCACACTCGAAGATATTTGTAGGTTGGTTTTATACCCGATCATAACTCATCTAGTGTTTTATCTGATTTCTTTCGTGGTACTGTATTTAAATGGAAGTAAGCTGACAATACAGCTTCCTGCCACATTGAGGATGGCAACCCAGAACTTAACAACATGTCATTCATTTTTTCTTTTATGGTATAATTTTTCTTTTCTGTGATAACATTTTGTTGTGGTGAATAAGGACTAGTATGCTCATGTATTATCCCATGATTTGCATAAAATTCTTCAAATGATGATACACATTCACCTATACTTAACCCCCGATATTTAAGGAAAATTCCTTAGTTATTAAATATTCATTTATTTTGCTTAAAGAACTTGTACGTTGGGCGTACATGAGGTACACCATGCATGAGTTAATGATCATTTGATGGAAGTAGAATGCTAAATCTTGGACTTGCATCACTTTAAGCCATGCAAAGGCATCAAGTTGGTGACTTTAACATTTAATACATTCTCTAAGAGCTAGATCTCCAAAATGGATGTCTGGACATAAAGCATTAAGTGCTTAATTGTGATTTGGTTAACTGGAACGTACATTAAGCATACGCGCATGGGTTCCCGATTCTCTTGGGGTAATCTAGTATGCGGGGTGTACTGGTGGTACACCTAGCGTACTCACCAGGAATCCTTTTTAGGTTATAGGTTGTTAGGGCCATTATTGGACCTTATTCCATTTTTGGCTATGGTGGGCTTTAGGTCTCTTGGGCCTTGTTGGACATTGGGCTATTTTGGGTTTGGACCGCGATAAGTTAGGCGCAATAAGGGAAGGGTATAATGGTCTTTTACCCTAGGAGTCGAGATTAAGGATTTAGACTCTTAGTTGCGGTTTATGGACTAATTTTTAATTAGGGTTTTATGATTTGTGATTTAGTGCGGGATTTTTAGGGTTCAGCAGCCCGAATGTTATTTGTTCATCAACGGATCATGGTGAGTCTTCTAAGAGTTTTTAGTAGGTCGAAGGCACAAATGCCATACTACATATTGTTGTTATTAGAATGCTAGCTGTCTGCATGACTCTTTCATGGTTTGTATGTATTTGTATGTGTGCCGGGTGGGGCTCGATGCTAGGCGAGGCCTGATGAGTGCATTGAGCAGGGCCCATCGCATGTGACTGACAGATCTGTAATGGACCGGTCCAATGCCGGAGGAGCCCAATGGAGTTCGGGAGGGGCCCATTGTGTGTATGGTGTATGGTAATTTGGGCTAAAATCACTAAACTTTGTGCTTACGGTTTTCAATTTAAGTTTTACATACTTCCTGTTCGAAGGGGAAGAGCTCGGGATGATCATATTGCACACACCATCTTTTCCACATTATTAAATCTGATGTATTTTTGATATGGATGATATAATTTGATTTCCCATTTTGGTTTCTATGAACAAGTGTTGGTAGGACGTTTTGCTAATATAAAATGAAATTTTTGGTTATAATTTTTGAGACGTTACTAGTTGGTATCAGAGCCTTGGTTTGTGGGATTCGGGAATACTCTTGGGTGTGTCTAAACTCAAACTGAGGATTTGGTAAGTCTTTCATAAAAGAAAACATTTTAGAAAAGGTTTTCGAATAAAAGAAAGGGGTGTGGTGCTTGCAATCGACTAAGCTCAAGTAAGTCTACCCAAAATGTCCATACATGTTATATGTTTTATGTTGTGATATGAGAATCACATGCTATATTAGGGATACGGATCTGCTCAGAATTCTATAATAGAATGCTAGGAGAGATGCCTTTTTGTGCCTATTGTATGACTTTGTAGATTTGCATGCTAGTATTGGATCAGTTATCGAATAGAAGGATCTGTTTAGGTTATTCTTTGATTTGGATTTCCAAATGCTCGAGTGTTGCTTGCCTTATGCTTTTAGGAGTTCTTATTAATATCGGCTATCTACTAAGCGGATGCGTGAGGTTACATATTATTGGGATTAGAAAATTTCAGAAGGTTAGGTTTAACTCTATTACAAAACTCTTGTTTGAATACAACTGTTGTAGTGTGAGACCTTTCAGTCGAAGAATTATCTAGTGTCATTAATATGTAATTGTATTCATGTAGTTGTTAGGTGGTATTAGAGAGAATTACTTATGCAGTTGATAGCGGAGAGTGGTGTGATGGTAGCCCTAGGAGAGCCTAGGAGATGTCTCAGTGCAGTGAGCGTTTCCTATGTAAATGATTGTTCAAAATTGCTAGAAAAGGAACTTGGAGGATTCAGGACGATCTTCGAGGAAAGTACGGATAGATGTGGAAGGTAGTATTGGGCCCGTACTACTGGAAGTAGAGGATCCATACTCGAATCGAGGAAAGTCAGGATGAGACCAAGGAAATTTGTAGTATTTGGAAATCTTCGATTGTTCTCTGATGGTTTGTTTGGTTTATTTTCAATATGGCGATCACTCGAGGAGATTTGGATTCTAGTGAGGGATTTGGTTTGGGCTCTAGAATCAGATTCATGGATGATCAAATGTGGGAGTTCATTTCGTCAGAGATTACCCACAACATTCTAGAGCAGACTCTTGTGATCTTTGTTCGATCAAGGGGGGTATTATGCAGTCGATGGTTGAGCGTTTGAGCACATTTCGTACTGAGATGGTGGCTTTGGCAGATGCACGCTCTTTGACTTTACGAGAGTTTTGTGTATGTGGGGCTCTTGAATTCTTCGGGAAGAAGGCCCCCTTTGCTATAAGATGTTGGTTGTCAGACATGAGGAATGCCTTCCGGTCTAGCCTTTGTCTTGGGGAGGCGAAGGTCAAACTTGCATCCTATCTACTGTAGGACAGGGCTCGTGATTGGGAGGAGGAGGTAGGCCATTCCTTGGGAGGCAAGGCTATTGAGGCGATGACATGGGATGACTTTGTAGTGAGGTTCAGGGATAAGTTTGCACCAGCGATTGAGGTCCATCAGTTGGTGATGGAGTTTCAGGACCTTAGCTAGACTACTGAGACAGTGGCATAGACTACTGCCATGTTCAGGGAGATGGACTTGCTAGTTCTGCAGTACGTGGCAGACGAAGAGAAATAGAATGCCCGATATCAAGATATATTGAAAGATAAGATACAATAGTTTGTGCGTATATCTAGCTTCCAGACATTGGAGGACATGATAGCTCAGGTACGCAATCGGGCGATTGTTTTGGATTCTATGAGGAAAACGAAGCTAGTTCAGGCTTAGGCATCAGAGGGTTTTGGAAAGAGGGCCAAGGGTTACGATTCGAGATCGAGGGGCCAGCAAGGTCGGGACAATTATGGCAAGTGTTGTAAGATGCAGGATAGGGCCTATAGGGCGGGTGGTTCTGGCTGCTTCAACTGTGGCAGGATGGGTCACTCCAACTGGATTGCACTACCACCACCACCACGCAAGTATCTATAATGATTTGCTTTCATTGCAATTAGGTGGGACACAAGAAGGCCAACTACCCAAGTTTAGCAGCGGTACGACCAATTGCAACACCTACTCTGACAACTTTGAGGGTCACTAATGGCCGCTAAGGTAAGGAGGAGGCGTCAGTTGTGTAGAGCAGAGCATTTCAACTAACAGCCGACATGGCTTGTGTAGACCAGATGTGGTTATGGGTATGTATTGTAACATCCAGATTTTTCAGGGATATTATTGTGTATGTTAATCTTGAGGTTGAAGGATAGACTCGACGAGTTTAGGGTCCACCTCACCAAGTCGAGTCGAGTTGCTCATGTGGATTTAATGAGTGGACTCGACCAGTCAAAGTAGGGACTCGCCGAGTAGGTGCTAGGTAGAGAAACCCTAATTTCCTTGGTTTGGGACCTATTTAAGGACGCTTATAGCCTCGATTTCGTCTTATAAGTTACTCTACACCCCTGAAAGAAAACCCTAATTGCTATTTGAGCTAGAGAGTGAGAGAGAAGCTCATATTGTGGTTCTTATGCATCATTTGAGGAAGAGGATGAGGTTATCAAGCAATGAGCTAGAGGTGAGGTTGTTGGATCTAGTGATTTCTTGTCCAGACGCTCTTGAGGAAGGTATGAAGTCTTCACCTTTCTCCTTATTTTGGATAGATCTCACATCTATAGAGTTTTAGGGATTTTTGCCATCTTTTGTTTGGGTTTTTGAGTAGCATGAGTTATCAAAGAGTCTAGACCTCATATTTGGACCTTTTGAGGTCCTTAGAGTCTAGGTGTCCCAGCTTTATTCATCCATATGAGGGTTTTTGGGCTTAATGTTTTCATGAAGGGCTTGTATTAGCATTTTGGAGCAATAACATCATGCATAAACGTAAAGATCGAAGCTTTACGTGCTTTTTGAGCCTTAAGATAACAGATCTAGTTTTTGGAGTGGTAGATTTGTTTGAATTCGTTTGAATGAGGAATCAGATCGAAGAGAATCGCCGAGTCCATGGCCTGACTCGACGATTCGGTGAGGGTTTGTCCCGATGGGTTTGATTGTGCGATAACTCGACGAGTTGGGCTGGACCATATTGAGATTTTTCAACTAACGAGGGAACTTGATGAGTCACAAGAGTGAACTCGACGAGTCGGGTAAAACATGGACTGTTGACTCGAGTTTGACTTCTGTTGACTTTATGGTTGGTCAACATTAGTAATACAGACCATGGAGGGGTAAAACGGTCTTTTACCCTATTTAAGAGTCAGAGAGAAAAGAATAGCATTTGGTTGCTTGGATTCAAGAATCAAGTACTAATTAGAGATACTTACCCAATGTGTTAGGCGGTGGCTAATTCGAGGTTCGAGTTCGAGGATAATTGTTTGCTGGCTTGCAAGGTGAGTCTTATCACTATAGTTTACCTTGAGTAGTAACTTACGTCTGACTAGAGGGTCTTATGTGTATGTGCTGTGTATTGAGATATCCTGCTATTTGTTTTGTGATATGCTTATTGTGTATTATATTGAGATGCTGAGTTGAGGGACCAAAGGGTCCATCTGAGTTGTGAGGCCGGAGGGTTGCACTGAGACACATAGACCAGAGGGTCTTATTGAGTTATAGTCTCTAGTGGCTAATGTGTCGTGTGTGGTATTTTGGGGAACTCACTAACCTTCGTGCTCGCTGTGTTATGTGACATGTGTTTCAGGTTTTCGCAGGATCGCAGGAAGGCACCGGCTTGATTGTACACACCAGAGAAAGAGTTATGTTTTGAGGATCCTGGATTATTAATCGATAAATTATGGAGTTGCGTTTTGTAAATTAAATCAATGAGATTTTTGTGTAATGTGTTACGAGAATTTATGTGATTTTAAAATGAAAAATTTGTTTGAAAATTTACGATGTTACATGTATCTTCTCCTTATCTCTTTATTTATGTTTCGTATCATCCTTATATATCTGTTGTTGTTAGGGTCGTTCCTTGTGAACGATATTCCTGCGTTGGTTTTGTCTGATTCGAGGGATACACGATCCTTTGTATCTTTTGCACTTAACAAGGGGTTTGACGATGTTCCGGGTGAGCTGGATTATCCATTAGAGGTGGAGGTTACTGACGGCCGTCCGGTGTGAGTGTCAAGGGTTTATCGGGGATGCACTTTGGATTTATTTGGTGAGCAGTACCTATCTAATTTGGTTCCTATTCCCCTGCTTGAGAGCAAGGTCATTGTAGGTATGGATTGGTTGATCCCAAATGGGCCAATGATTGATTTTGGGCAGCAATTGGTGCGTGTTCAAACCCTAATTGAAAAAGAGTTGGTAATACTTTGCAATGGTGCTCAACGTGGGTTGGCTCTCTGTTCGGCAGCGAGGGCCAAGCATTATCTTTAATACAGTTGTTACGGGTTTATGGCGTATGTCATGGTTACCCGGGAGAAGGATAAGGTGACTATGGATGAGGTGACAATTATTTAGGAATACCCATACATTTTTCTAGAGGATTTTTTTGGAGTACCTCCGGAGACACAAGCGGAGTTTCAGATTGAATTGGTTCTAGGTGCAGCTCCGAAAGCCGAGGCACCTTATCGGTTAGCACCTTTTAAGATGCAGGAGATATCCATCCAGCTACAAGAGTCGTTGGATAAGAGGTTTATTTGGATGAGTGTTTTATCATGGGGAGCACCATTCTTGTTTGTGAAGAAGATGGATGGGTCATATCAGATGTGTATCGACTACCGGTAGGTGAATAAGCTAAATGTGAGGAACCGCTATCGACTCCCAAGGATCAACGATTTGTTTGACCAACTTCAAGGTGAATCTTTGTTCTCCTAGATTGATCTGCATTTTGGTTATCATCAGATGAGGGTCAGAGAAGAGGACATTTAGAAGACGTCCTTCCGAACTTATTATGGTCATTACGTGTTCGTGGTGATGCCTTTTGCGCTTACTAATGCTGCAACCCCATTCTATGATCTCATGAACCATGTATGTAGACCAAAATTGGATGGATCTATTATTGTATTTAGTCACGATATCCTAATCTATTCAAGACTCAGGAGCAGCATGAGGAGCACTTGAGAGGTGTTGGGTACTTTATGGAGGGAGAAGCTATATGCGAAGTTCTCCAAGTGTGATTTTTGGTTGTGTGAGATGCGGTTTTTGGGGCATCTTGACAACCAGAATGGTATCCTATTTGATTTGACCAAGGTTGAGACAATGATGAGATGGTAGGTTCTGAGTTCTCCATCCAAGATTCGGAGTTTCCTTGGGTTGGCAACTTACTATCGTAGATTTATTCATCATTTCTTCAGGATAGCAGTTCCTTTGACCCGATTGACAAAGAAGATCGTCACCTTTCATCAGGGGCTTAAGAAAGAGGCAACTTTTGAGACTATGAGACAAAAGTTGTGTGAGGCATCGATGCTAACCCAACCAGAGGGTGTTGAGGATTTTGTGGTATACTGTGACGTGTCGATCACGGGATTGGGGGCAATGTTGATGCAGTAGGGTCATCTGATCGCATACGCCACAAGGCAGCTAAAGCCTCACAAGGTGAACAACCATACGCATAGTGTGGTAAAAATCGTTGTGTTGGCTGATTACTTAGCTGAGTACTCCCTAATTGACCCCTTACAGAGGCGAGTTATAGAATTTGAGTACTCCCCGATCAACCACTTACTGAACCGAGCAATATTGTAAAACTCAGCCAACTCAGTGATTAATATGTATAAGAAAATTAATGATTTATTATTTAAGACATACACACATGTGATTATTACTACATATATATATATATATATATATATATATATATATATATATATATATATATATATATATATCTTAAATTTTCAATAATTATTCACGAACTGAGACTATTGTGTGTTTTTTTAGTTTTTGTGTCTTCACATGTATCTAATTTTGTTATATAGTTCAATCAAATTATGGTTTTAACTAATGATTTTGACATATATAATTTCCCTAATAATATTTCTACCTAAATTACGAAATCCGAGTACTCCCGAGTACTCACTACTCGTTACTCGACCGAACAGGTACCGACTAGCGATTTCTACAACCATGCCTGCACATGATTTGAAGTTGGGGGTGGTGGTTTTCGATCTCAAGATTTGGTGAAATCACCACAAAGGTCTTAATTCCTAATAATCAGTTCATAAAAATTTAATTAAGTCATGGAGCTTAGTAATCGAAATCCATGGAATAGAATTAGGTATTCCATCCATGAAGCTCCTCAAAGCCTTATCTAATTTGAGTTATTAAATTCATTAGTTCAATCATCAAAAACTACATATGAACTAAAATTCCCTACTCAAATCCATTCGGTTACCAAAATATCCAATCATTGAATTTCATTTAAACTATTGTGGATTTTCCTTGTTGCTCTAACCATAACTTCATCAATAATGATCGATTCAAATTGATACTCATAGAATCAATTCATGGATTCACATGTAGGTATGATGTATACCAGGATCCAAACCAATTCCATTCTACAATCATTCATATCCACCCAAACCAAAGTTCATGAAGTTTTCCACCATTAATGGAGCTTGAAAATCAAAATCTCTAACAATAAATCATGAAAACCAAATTAGGGTTGGTCCAATGAAGAATGGGAGTTATAACATGTAAAACATACATGAATCAATCAAATACACATAAACTTAATTTTCGTCATCAGATATAGAGTTCAAACCCAAACTGTATGTTCAAACACTAGAAAAAATGGAGAATATTTTACCTCAATTCAAAAACGGATATGCCCCGCTTTTAATGCTATCTCTTATACAATTAGAAATCCTGGACGGTCCTTAACCCTTCAAAAATGATCCTATGGTGTCTCTTCCTCTCTCCACTCATGTTCTCCATCTTTAAATGAAGAAACCACCACCTAACCAGTGATATCTTTGTTCATCTTCCACATATAGTCCTCTACGTGCTTGTTCTTCTCAATTTGACAGTAACAATTACTTGAGATTAATATAACTTTTTAATTTCACACTTAAACCCCAATTTCTATTCATTTCAATATTTAGCTAATATATTGTAACATTTGGTTTTGAATCGCTTCATTATTTAGGGTCGTGGCCCAATCATCAACTATCCTAAGGCTTTGGGCCTTGGGGGAATAGAGAACTAGCCTTTTTGGATGAGGTTATTATAGATTAGTTGGTCCGAGAGTTCAATTTTGTTTCGGAACACAGGGATGTAATCATAATTTGTCAGTTTGGGCCATTATGATTTTTGGGTTTTTGTTTGGGAAGTCTTAAGGCAAGGGTGAGTTGATAGAAGTGTAGGGCTTCTAGTCACCTTTACGTGGATATAAATAACGTCAAAAACGGACTTAGAAAGGAGTTATGGCCAAATTAACTTTTAGTATTTTGGATCGTGGTCGGGTACACGGAGCGTACTCACCAAATACACAAGGCGTAGTGGTCGGTCTGATCGCGATGGGTCCTTGAATACATCGGGCATGCTCCTTTAAGTTAGAAAACCTAATTTTTCGGGTATAACCCCTATTTAAGCCTCTTTTATTCTTTAAGCCTTATCTCTTGTCAGCCTCCATACCTCCTAAACACTAATCTCGATCACTAGCCACCATCTTGGAGTTCTTAAGCTCTTGTGAGGGATTTTGGAGTGTTCTTGAGCAATTTGAAGAGATTGAAGGTTGTTAAAGGTCATCATTGGGAGTGGGGCTTGTAGATCTAGAAGTTTTTCATCTTTTGCAACCTATTGTAGGTAAAAAAAAACTCTCATCTTGGAATCTCGTGGGTTAGATCTTGTTTGAGGTGGTTTACGGCACATTTTGGTCCCTTTGGTTTGTCTTTATGATGTTTAGCTTGCTCCAAGAGTTTGGAGACTAGATTTGGATGTTTTAGGTGTCCCAAATGCATAAAAATGTAATCTTGATAGTTGATATCAACCCATGCACGTGTATTAGCCTCTTTGTTGAAGTTGGAAAGTAAGAACTTGGATTTGGGACCCTTTGAGCCATGCAAAAGCTCAAAGTTAATGACTTTATTGATTAAGGCATGTTTTAGAACTAGATCTGGACATTGGATGTTTAGGCTTAAGGAATTAAGACATTTTCTAAGTAAATTAAGGGTTGAGTGAGTACGTGGTGCATACCTCATAGTACGCAACACATATTGAGTCAATTCGTTGTACGTTGAGCGTACCAAGTGAGTACTGGGGCGTACTCAGTCTGGTTGGCCCTTTTTGACGTGTTGACTTTTTGACCTTGGACCATTGACCACAAGTTTGACTAGGGTTGACCATTAGATATTTTTAGCCTTTTAGGATATTGGGCCTTCTCAGATTAGGCTCATGACAATTTGGATATTTGGGCCTTATTGGGCCTTGTGCTGCCATTTAAGGGATTTGTGCTTATGATGCTAGTGGATTAGTCTTTGGATTTTGGCAAAATAATGAATGAGGTAAAATGGAATGGTACCCAAAAAGGTTTGGTCATTGGACTAGAATTCTTATTTGGGTTAATTATTCATGCAATATTATTTGATGATGTCAGTGCGAGGATTCCTGTATCTATGGGTTGAAGGCACCAATGTCCGCCCGTTGGCTTATGTATTGTTGAAAGACCAAGGGGTGGCCCTTGGAATTGTATGAAAGGCCTGAAGGTGGGTCCTGCAAAATCTATATGCATGACCCGGGTTCACACCATGGCAGTTAAGTAGATAATTAGTTTTAGACTGTATGCTAGTTTTCATTGTGATCTTTGCATGGAGGACTAGGAGGTGGCTCCTAGCACTTGTCTGTGAGACCTAGGGTTTTGGCCCTTGGTTTGGCAAGGAAAGACCATGACACGGCTCATGGCATAATGACAAGACTATGATTGACACATAACACTTTTTATGGCATCATGGGTAGTGTTTGGGGTGGTCAGACTTGCTGAGATTTTGGGGAATGATTACCTGGATTTCAAGAGTTATGTGGTCATTTTGATTGGTTAGTGATGGAACACTAGTATTGGTAAGCGCATGTTTACGACGATTCAATTCATAAGGAGATAAGATGGGTTAGGAATCCATCAAACTTCGTGGGCTAGGAGAGCTTCAACGAATCCATGTGGAGATGAATCGTTCATATTTATGGAAGTTGAATCAGGTGTGAACCTAGGATTAGTTTCACATTCCCGTTAGGAGGGAAGACGACTCAAATGGCCATCTAGATCAAAGATTGTGTAATTTTGATGTTCGGGAAACTTCCAACAGTTGGTTGGGATCTTCCTTTTGATGGATAGCAGGTATATAGGTGGATCCAAGTTGACGGTTGTGTTAAATCCTCTCTGTATGTTATTTTCTAATTAAGGCTTTTGGATTCGAATCATGACCCGAACACATGATTTGAGTATTGCCAGATGTGTGTTCGAAGTAGGATGAGCATGGATGGATTGATAGATGAGCAGTAAGACCATGGGTGGTGGCCATGCCAAGATAAGAATAATTTAAGACTGTGAGGTGGCCCGTAGCATTCACTACGGTGTGGATATACATCTCCATGTTGTGAGCTTCAAAACTTGAGTTTTTTTGACTTTGGTTGATTTGGCCCAATTTTCCCGCTTCCAACTCTGCATTTTGCTTCCTGTAAATCCTAAGCATATCGTCGCTACTACGAAACAAATATTAAAAATATATAGCACCTTTTATCCTAGAATATACATAATTATAGCTAAAAGTATTAAGATAAAGCGTAAAATATATGAATATATATGTAAATATCATATCACTTCTCTCGTCTTTCTTGACAATAAAAAAATCTAAAAATACAGTCACTAAATACACGACTATCGTGAAAGCTCTTATATACGATTTTGCCTTTATTGGTCATCCACCCAGTAATGGTGAAATTTCATCCTATGTCCTTAATGGTCTAAGAGGAGAATTTAAGCACCATGTTGGTGTTTTGTAGGTCTAGTCAACCCCTCCTTCCTTTAACGATCTTCATTGTTTTCCTTAAGACACTGAATGTCTTGGTAGTGAATACACCGACTTTAATGTTCTTATGCAATTCCTTTATTTGGATTTTATTTTTTAAAATCATTTAAAATGTTTTTAAAGTAACAATCATCGTTTGTGGAATTCAGTTCCAAAAGTATTAAAAGTCTTCATAAAAAAGTTTAAGTTTTCAAAGAGGTTATAAAGAAGGTTTACCAATTTAAATATTGTATATAAGATAAGAAACCAGTACATCATAATGGCCTTCAAAATATGTTGAATCCTCTAATGCTCAATTGCTACTAAAACCTAAATACATGTTAAAAGTAGTAGGTTAGATATTGAGAATTCCGAGTGAGAAATGCAGGGACTTCACCATGTTTATAGTCAAGGATTAACTTAATCCTTGAGTTATGGTGATCTCCCTAAAAACTTTTCAAAAGTCATAAATCATTTATAAACAATTTTGATAACATCTTTATTGTCTTTAAAACACATTATTCTTATCTTTTCAAATCATTTAAAATATATAAACATTTAAATGTATCGTAATTAGAAAGAATGCAATTCAAAAAATGCAACCACACCCATTCATGTTTATCTCTTATTCCCAATCATAGTTTCTTGTTTACATACCATTAAAGATTATATAGTTAGCACATAGCACCCTATGTCATGACTTCTCTCATTTCTCTTAGTCTTGTAATGGGTACATGTGAGCTATAAAATCACTAGTCTCGTATAGGAGGTAGTTTACCCCTTGCACAAGGCATGTCTAGAATACCACACTACTCGTTGGTATCTTAGTCTTATTTTCCGTATATGTTAGAGGGACACCCAAGTCATTTCCAATTCCTACATGAATGCAAATATATTCATGCAAAAATTCTTTTCAAAGCATCTTAACTCTTTTCTCTTTGCCAAATACATTTATAAAATAATTTTCATGAAATGCACAAGTATATGAAGCTATAATAGAAAAATCTAAAGTAACAATGATTTATCATAACTCGTTCTCTTTTCAAAAAATCATAATTTTTTTATGGAACATATATTCGGTACTACTCACCTTGAATCTTGATTGAATGTTTTCCTAAACTTTTTTCTCTTGAGTTAACATCGGCAATCACGTATATAATACCATCGTTTGATAAAAAAAATTTACCAAAATACCACAAGGACATCTTACAACTCACTTTTATACTTTAAATATCTAGTTACACCTATATTAGAGTGTTAGAAGAAACAAAATTCAAAAAGAAATGAACCGAAATCAGGGTAGCATTTTTCCTTTTCCAAGAAACTACATAGTCCATGTAATATTTTGCCTCGGGATTACATGGCCATGTAATAATCCTGTGTAATATTTAGCAACCTACGTAATTATACTGCGTACATATTTTTTTATGCCAAAAACTCCATTTAATGGATCATACTTTTCCACCTTGATTCCATTTTTCACCAAACATTACCAAAGAGTTTTAATGGACTAAATAAGTGTCTTAACATTACCAATATGCATTTAAGTATTATTCCCTTCATGACTTATTCACTAAGAAACTTAGATGTCATATTGCTCTAAGGATGCTTATATAAATTTCACATCACCACTAAGGTCTTAATAGTTCCTAATAATCAATTCATAAAAATTTAATTAAGTCATGGAGCTTAGTAATCGAAATCCATGGAATAGAATTAGGTATTCCATCCATGAAGCTCCTCAAAGCCTGATCTAATTTGAGTTATTAAATTCATTAGTTCAATCATCAAAAACTACATATGAACTAAAATTCCCTACTCAAATCCATTCTGTTACCAAAACATCCAATCATTGAATTTCATTCAAACTATTGTGGATTTTCCTTGTTGCTCTAACCATAACTTCATCAATAATGATGGATTCAAATTGATACTCATAAAATCAATTCATGGATTCACATGTAGGTATGATGTATACCAGGATCCAAACCAATTCCATTCTACAATCATTCATATCCACCCAAACCAAAGTTCATGAAGTTTTCCACCATTAATGGAGCTTGAAACTCAAAATCTCTAACAATAAATCATGAAAACCAAATTAGGGTTGGTCCAATGAAGAATGGGAGTTATAACATGTAAAAATTACATGAATCAATCAAATACACATAAACTTAATTGCCGTCATCAGATTTAGAGTTCAAACCCAAACTGTATGTTCAAACATTAGAAAAAATGGAGAATATTTTACCTCAATTCAATAACGGATATGCCCCACTTTTAATGCTATCTCTTATCCAATTAGAAATCCTAGACGGTCCTTAACCCTTCAAAAATGATCCTATGGTGTCTCTTCCTCTCTCCACTGATGTTCTCCATCTTTAAATGAAGAGAGCACCACCTAGCCAGTGATATCTTTGCTCATCTTCCACATCTAGTCCTCTACATGCTTGTTCTTCTCAATTTGACAGTAACAATTACTTGAGATTAATATAACTTTTTAATTTCACAGTTAAACCCCAATTTCTAGTCATTTCAATATTTAGCTAATATATTGTAACGTTTGGTTTTGAATCGCTTCATTATTTTGGGTCATGGCCCAATCATCAACTATCCTAAGGGTTTGGGCCTTGGGGGAATAGAGAACTAGCCTTTTTGGATGAGGTTATTATAGATTAGTTAGTCCGGGAGTTTGATTGTGTTTTGGAACATAGGGATGTAATCATAATTTGTCAGTTTGGGCCATTATGATTTTTGGGTTTTTGTTTGGGGAGTCTTAAGGCAAGGGTGAGTTGATAGAAGTGTAGGGCTTCTAGTCACCTTTACGTGGATATAAATAACGTCAAAAACGGACTTAGAAAGAAGGAGTTATGGCCAAATTAACTTTAAGTATTTTGGATTGTGGTCGGGTACACGGAGCGTACTCACTAAATACACAAGGCGTAGTCGTCGGTCTGATCGCGGTGGGTCCTTGAATACATCGGGCATGCTCCTTTAAGTTAGAAAATCTAATTTTTCGGGTATAACCCCTATTTAAGCCTCTTTTATTCTTTAAGCCTTATCTCTTGTCAGCCTCCATACCTCCTAAACCCTAATCTCGACCACTAGCCACCATCTTGGAGTTGTTAAGCTCTTGTGAGGGATTTTGGAGTGTTCTTGAGCAATCTGAAGAGATTGAAGGTTGTTGAAGGTCATCATTGGGAGTGGGGCTTGTAGATCTAGAAGTTTTTCATCTTTTGCAACCTATTGTAGGTAAAAAAAAACTCTCATCTTGGAATCTCGTTGGTTAGATCTTGTTTGAGGTGGTTTATGGCACATTTTGGTCCCTTTGGTTTGTTTTATGATGTTGAGCTCACTCCAAGAGTTTGGAGACTAGATTTGGATGTTTTAGGTGTCCCAAATGCATAAAAATGTAATCTTGATAGTTGATATCGACCCATGCACGTGTATTAGCCTCTTTGTTGAAGTTGGAATGTACGAACTTGGATTTGGGACCCTTTGAGCCATGCAAAAGCTCAAAGTTAACGACTTTATTGATTAAGGCATGTTTTAGAACTAGATCTGGATATTGAATGTTTTGGGTTAAGGTATTAAGATATTTTCTAAGTAAATTGTGGGTTGAGTGAGTATGTGGTGCATACCTCATAGTACGTAACACATATTGAGTCAATTCGTAGTACGTTGAGCGTACCAAGTGAGTACCGGGGCGTACTCAGTCTGGTTGGGCCTTTTTGACGTGTTGAATTTTTGACCTTAGACCATTGACCACAAGTTTGACTAGGGTTGACCATTGGATATTTTTAGCCTTTTAGGATATTGGGCCTTCTCAGATTAGGCCCATGATGGATTTGGGCACAATTTTGATATTTGGGCCTTATTGGGCCTTATGCTGCCATTTAAGGGATTTTTGCTTATGATGCTAGTGGATTAGTCTTTGGATTTTGGCAAAATAATGAAAGAGGTAAAATGGAATTCTACCCTAAAAGGTTTGGTCATTGGAATAGAATTATTGATTGGGTTAATTATTGATGGAATATTATTTGATGATGTCAGTGCGAGGATTCCTGTATCGATGGGTTGAAGGCACCAATGTTCGCCCGTTGGCTTATATATTGTTGAAAGACCAAGGGGTGGCCCTTGGCATTTTATGAAAGGCCGGAAGGTGGGTCCTGGAAAATCTATATGCAAGACACGGGTTCAGACCATGGTAGTTAAGTAGATAGTTAGTTGTAGACTGTATGCTAGTTTTCATTGTGATGTTTGCATGGAGGACTAGGAGGTGGCTCCTAGCACTTGTTTGTGAGACCTAGGGTTTTGTCCCTTGGTCTGGCAAGGAAAGACCATGACACGGCTCATGGCATTATGACAAGACTATGATTGACACATATCACTTTTTATGGCATCATGGGTAGTGTTTGGGGTGGTCAGACTTGCTAAGATTTTGGGGAATGATTACCTGGATTTCAAGAGTTATGTGGTCATTTTGATTGGTTAGTGATGGAACACTAGTAAATGTAAGCACACGTTGACGACAATTCAATTCATAAGGAGGTATGATAGGTTAGGAATCCATCAAACTTCGTGGGCTAGGAGAGCTTCAACGAATCCACGTGGAGGTGAATCGTTCATATTTATGGAAGTTGAATCAGGTGTGAAACTAGGATAAGTTTCACATTCCCGTTAGGAGGGAAGACGACTCAAATGGCCATCTAGATCGAAGATTGTGTAAGTTTGAAGTTCGGGAAACTTACAGTAGTTGGTTGGCATCTTCCTTTTGATGGATAGCAGGTATATAGGTGGATCCAAGTTGACGGTTGTGTTAACTCCTCTTTGTATGTTATTTCCTAATTAAGGCTTTGGGATTCGAATCATGACCCGAACACATGATTTGAGTATAGCGAGATGCGTGTTCGACGTAGGATGAGCATGGATGGATTGGTAGATGAGCAGTAAGACCATGGGCAGTGGCCATGCCAAGATAGGAGTATTTTAAGACTGTGAGGTGGCCCGTAGCATTCACTACGGTGTGGATATAGATCTCCATGTTGTGAGCTTCAAAACTTGAGTTTTTTTGAATATGGTTGATTTGGCCCAATTTTGCCGCTTCCAACTCCACATTTTGCTTCCTTTAAATCCAAAGCATATCTTCGCTACTACGAAACAAATATTAAAAATATTTAGCACCTTTTATCCTAGAATATACATAATTATAGCTAAAAGTATTAAGATAAAGCGTAAAATATATGAATATATATGTAAATATCATATCACTTCTCTCGTCTTTCTTGACAATAAAAAATTCTAAAAATAAAGTCACTAAATACACGACTATCGTGAAAGC
The DNA here is from genome assembly GCF_002870075.4 of Lactuca sativa. NCBI lineage: Eukaryota > Viridiplantae > Streptophyta > Magnoliopsida > Asterales > Asteraceae > Lactuca > Lactuca sativa. Next base: position 132,512,692 of record NC_056625.2, on the reverse strand, counting down.
TCTTATATACGATTTTGTCTTTATTGGTCATCCACCCAGTAATGGTGAAATTTCATCCTATGTCCTTAATGGTCTAAGAGAAGAATTTAAACACCACGTTGGTGTTCTTTAGGTCTAGTCAACCCCTCCTTCCTTTAAAGATCTTCATTGTTTTCCTTAAGACACCGAATGTCTTGGTAGTGAATCCACCGGCTTTAATGTTCTTATGAAATACCTTTATTTAGATTTTATTTTTTTAAATTCATTTAAAATGTTTTTAAAGTAACAATCATCGTTTGTGGAATTCAGTTCCAAAAGTATTAAAAGTCTTCACAAAATAGTTTTAGTTTTCAAAGAGGTTATAAAGAAGGTTTACCAATTTAAATATTGTATATAAGATAAGAAACTAATACATCATAATGGCCTTCAAAATATGTTGAATCCTCAAATGATCAATTGCTACTAAAACCTAAATACATGTTAAAAGTAGTATGTTAGACATTGAGAATTCCTAGTGAGAAATGCAGGGACTTCACCATGTTTATAGTCAAGGATTAACTCAATCCTTGAGTTATGGTGATCTCCCTTAAAACTTTTCAAAACTCATAAATCATTTATAAACAATTATGATGACATCTTTATTGTCTTTAAAACACATTATTCTTATCTTTTCAAATCATTTAAAATATATAAACATTTAAATGTATCGTAATTAGAAAGAATGCAATTCAAAAAATGCAACCACACCCATTCATGTTTATCTCTTATTCCCACTCATAGTTTCTCATTTAGATAACATTAAAGATTATATAGTTAGCACATAGCACCCTATGTCATGACTTCTCTCATTTATCTTAGTCTTGTAATGGGTACATGTGATCTATAAAATCTCTAGTCTTGTATAGGAGGTAGTTTACCCCTTGCACAAGGCATGTCTAGAACACCACACTACTCGTTGGTATCTTAGTCTTATTTTCCGTATATGTTAGAGGGACACCCAAGTCATTTCCAATTCCTACATGAATGCAAATATATTCATGCAAAAATTCTTTTCAAAACATCTTAACTCTTTTCTCTTTGCCAAATACTTTTATAAAATAATTTTCATGAAATGCACAAGTAGATGAAGCATAATAGAAAAATATAAAGTAATAATGATATTTCTTAACTCATTCTCTTTATAAAAAATCATAATTTTGTTTTTATGGAACATATATTCGGTACTACTCACCTTGAATCTTGATTGAATGTTTTCCTAAACTTTTTTCTCTTGAGTTAACATCGGCAATCACGTATATAATACCATCGTTTGATAAAAAAAATTTACCAAAATACCGCAAGGACATCTTAAAACTCACTTTTATACGTTAAATATCTTGTTACACCTATATCAGAGTGTTAGATGAAACAAAATTCAAAAAGAAATGAACCGAAATCAAGGTAGCATTTTTCCATTTTCAAAAAACTACGTAGTCCATGTAATATTTTGCCTTGGGATTACATGGCTATGTAATAATCCTGTGTAATATTTAGCAACCTACAAAATTATACTGCGTACATATTTTTTTATGCCAAAAATTCCATTTAATGGATCATACTTTTCCAGCAGTTGCTTGGCATCTTCCTTTTGATGGATAGCATGTATATAGGTGGATCCAACTTGACGGTTGTGTTCAATCCTCTCTGTATGTTATTTTTCTAATTAAGGCTTTGGGATTCGAATCATGACCCGAACACATGATTTGAGTATAGCCAGATGCGTGTTCGACGTAGGATGAGCCTGGATGGATTAGTAGATGAGCAGTAAGAGCATGGGCGGTGGCCATGCCATGATAGGAGTATTTTAAGACTGTGAGGTGGCCCGTAGCATTCACTAGGTTGGCAGATAGTGTATGAGTGTTGTAAGACTACAAGGGTGGCTCGTAGCATTCACTAGGTTGGCAGATCGTGTTGGAGTGTTGTAAGACTGCGGGGTGGCCCGTAGTATTCACTAGGCTAGAAGATAGTGTTTTAGTGTTGTAAGACTGCGGGGGTGGCCCGTAGCATTAACAGTCCTTGACTAGCGGTGAGGGCATGGAAAATCTATAATTTAGCTTGTAGATTTCTTCTGATGGATTAGACCAAAGTAAATAAGTTTGTAAGACTGTAGGAACGCCACAACATCATGGAATTCATGAAGTGGTGGGCCGTATGAGGCCAATAGTAATATAAAACTATAGATGGTCATGTAGCCTTCACTTTTAGCATTTAATTTGGTGGCGTCGGGATTGACGGTCGTTTATGATCGGCTGGATCAAAAAGGATGTTGGAGCCATATTGGTGAGATAGCTAGGGCAGTTATTGTTAGATGAGGTCTTCATTTGGAAGTCATGTGGTGTGACTGTGTATGACTATTTAATAGGGTGGAAATCCAGTGAATCGGTTAGTTGGCAAGTAGGTTGGGACCAGGGAGGTCTCGACTACTTTTGGAAAGCAACTAGGTGGATACAAGATGAGTTGAGGCGGTATTAGTGATTCAGGACTTGTGTACGGAGTCGCTTCTTATTTGGAGAATATGCTAAGTCACTTGCAGCTTGGATTAAATAATCTCAGAGTAATTGATTCAACCATGTTGTACAGCTCTCGTTTGAGTCTAACCGTCGCAGGGAAGAGTCTTCTACTCGAAGGATTATATAGGCCTTCTGTCAAGTAAAAATGTCCCGCTACAATGAATGGTAACCAATTTTACTCCCAGTAGAAGCAACAATATAATCAAGGGTTGGAAGTGTTTTGCTTAACATGGAATTCAAAGTGGAATTTGCCTAGTAGTGGTTTAGTATGGGCAGTCTGTCGGGGAGTCAGACCAATTCGAAATTTCCTATTTCAGGTAAGGTAGAAGTCGTTATTCTGCAAGGGATTAAGGATTCTATCATCATCAGGTTCAAAGAATTTAGCTAAGGTTTGGTTCGGTCTCCCTGGGAAGGCCGTTGTATGCTCAAGGTTGTGGTTGTGTTCCTCAGGCTGTCTGGCATGCTTGGGATGCTAAGGAATGATTTCGAGGATGTGACATCCCCATTTTCACGGCCAGAAAAGACCGATTTTGTTTATGCTTTATAAAAATCAGAGAACTTATTTTCATAAAAATGTTGCAGAATTTGTTCCCAGAAAAATACGGTAAATACATTATGAAAACATTTTCGAAGAAACGTATTTTATTCATTTTAAAACTTTTGGGATGTCATCGTTAATACAGGAACATAAGCATACATGGAACTTACATTTATTTACACTAGTGATCTACATCTCTTTAATCTCTCAGTGTAATGTCACTTCATATCGACACCTGTGATATAAATAAACTGAGTGGGTCAGGTTGAAAAACCTGGTGAGTACATAGGGTTTTCAACCCACAATAATATAATTATTATGTTTAATCATCAAACAGTTAACCTAATTACCCATCCCCATTATCTTCTTTATTCTTAAGGATCTACCCTAAGAATCAGCTATTTCTTGTTCATTCATTCCTAAGGAGTATCCTAAAGAATAGGTACGAATTCCATCGTTGTAAATGATACATTTGTCAAGCACAACTACTAGTTCTGTCACTTAGGCGCAGCTGCCAAAATTATGACATTCTCTATGGAGTGCATCTGTCGGAATAGTCCTTTACGCGCATATGTTGGGGTTATGAGGTTCTCTATTAGGCGCTTCTGTCGGTAGAGTCCTTTAGGTACATCTGCCAGGGATTTATTGACAGTATCATTTTCGAGAGTCCACTCGCAATACATATCAATGGGTTTTTAGAGTACACCGGTGAACAAATCGTTCACAACACCTACAGGTTGCGAGGCTACTAGTGTTCCAATGGATTTTCTAGAATAGTCTGTGGTTGTCATCCATACTCTACCGAATGACGAGGCCATCATTTGGGCAAAAGGCTTCTCACATCGTCCACCTCTCACCCTCACCTCATGGTCTATTTCACCTCTCAACTCATCATTAACTCATATTTCATCTATTACATCTACCCAAGTCTTACCCCAACATTTTCGTAGATATAAAATACATATACATTTTAAATCGTTTAAAACGTGTATAATATCGTTCAACTAGCATAGCAAGTACTCAGATAATACGCACACATAACACATAATTTATATAGAATACTTCATATCTATGTGTAAGATGAAAGGGACCGAGCACTCACCTAAAAGGTGGTGACTCAGCACTCGAACAGCGCTTTGATACACTCAAAACAATTTCCTTCGATAAAACCTAGTACCAATACCACTAGGGTTTAGTCTAACAATAACCGCGACAAATTAATAATCTGACAATTATTATTATTATATAAGCGTTAAATAACACTCAATATAACTCATAATAATAGCCCAAATAATTATTTTAAGGACCTAATAACATTACTATAATTATTTGAAAGCTATATTAAAAGTTACGTAAGCGTAGCTCACTTACAGCGGATTTTAAAGAAAATCGGGCTTTGCTCGGAGCAACGTTTCGAAACTGAAAGACCCTTTTTCTCGGGACTCTGGAAGCCTCGGGGCTTCCCTCGGGAGCTAAGGGATTTTTCCAAGGGTTTAGGGGGTTAAAATAGGCTAGAGAGAGAAAGTAATTTAGAAAGAGAAGGAGATTTGTGTGAAAACGTTGGAGACCCTTGCCCCCTTTTATACCCAGCGAGGCCTCGGATTACGTTGGGCGTAGTCGTTGGCTACGCGGGGCGTTCCTCGGATAAGGATGCCAGCTTCGTACCAGCTGGCTCGCACCCACTCTCGGACCCGGACAAGATCAAGTACGCTGGGCGTACCCAGCTTCAGATGTGGGGCGTAATGCGAGACTTCATGGCGATCATCGAATGTGAGGCGTGATCAGCAAGCAACGGTCCAGATCATGCCACGTCATCAGGCTTCGCAAATTGCACACTTAACTTTAAAAATTCGTAACTTTTGCATTTGATCACCATTTTTAACGTTCTTTATATCCACGCGAAGGCAGGAACGTACGCTACAACTTTTATTAAGACTCCGTCGGTTAATTTTGATTTATTTTAAAAGTTACATTATTAACAGGCCAGGGCAGGATTGGTCCGTTAAATTCTCATAACTTCTTCAACCGACATCCGTTTTCGCCCATCTTTTTCTCGGTACGTTACTCTTAACGAGATCTTCGATTCTCGTTTAGTTCGTGTCATCTAAAAACCGCTCGATATAATATTCGAATTTTGGGCTGTACACCGCTAATCTGAAACTTCGAAAAATCATAACTTCTTCGTACGAAGTCAGATTTGGGCGTTCCTTTTATCGATGTTCTTAGTTTAACATACTCTACGATTTTCGTTTATATTGCTAAGGCTAAAACTCGCTCTATCGTAAATTCACTATTTACGCTTCCCGGTGTCGTGTCGGTTCCGTTGCGAAACTTCGACGGGTCATAACTTCTTCGTTATAACTCGGGTTTCGGCGTTCTTTAACATATACTACAACTTGGTTAAGATTATTTGTTCTAATTAATATTTTTCCGAAAAGTCATTTTCGACCCTTATTGCCTCTAATTTGACTAGCCTGGATCTACGGGCGTTACAATTATCTCCCCCTTAGGATGATTACGTCCCGGAGTCATCAACGAAACAGGGCTCGTATAATGACTCCATACGTCTTCTCTTCATCCTCGGTAATAATTATAACTTCTATATTCCTTCAAGTCTATCTCTCAGACTTATTGACTGTAAGCAGTACTCGATCGTGCAAATGCTCTCTACCTCAGGTTAGACTCCAAATTATGACCTATCATCATGTGATGCACGTTTAGACTCAGGTCACTTAGTTTCAAATTCTAAAATAGACTATGCCTTCCTTCATGTTCTAATGTGATATAATCACACTACCAACTTCTTTAACAACGAGCGCGATACTTCTATTGATTGCTTTGATTTCAGTTGTTTGGTTTAAGTCGGACGCTACATCAAACTTGGTTCTCTGAACCACGTAACCTACTTATCGTAGTTGGACTTAATGTGATATGACCACTAGGGTCGGGATAATAACAATTTTTTTTCTTAGTCATTACCGAAACAATGGTAACGCCATACTTGAATAAAACGAAATCAATTACTAGCTTCTTGCTAACCTTCTGACTTTCCCTGATCCAAGTGTGAGTCCTGTGCTTCCGGTAGTATAGACCTCTACTACCATTTACACCTACTCATACTCGTCCCAAGTATTGTCCCGCAGTTTTTCCAAGTCACCATAGAAGAAAAATCACATAACAGTTTAACACACCAGATAACAAAACGAAGGTTTTATATTATTCCTTGAAACTATTACATAGGTGTTCAAGTTCATCCTAGACTATGCCTCTAATAGGCTACACCACGTGGTACTATCTACATGACTACTTCATAACTTCATCTTTGGTCATTCGTCCTTACTCTTGATTCCTTGCATTGCCAGCTGCTTTGTCAAGGATGCGCCTTAGCTTTGGAGGTGCATTCGCTCCTGCTGCTTCATTTTTCTTTGGGCAGTCCCTAGATAAATTTCCTTCTTTGTTACATCCATAGCACACCTTACTCTTAGACGTGCACTTGCTGGCATAATGCCCTATCCTTCCACATTTGTAGCATGTCACCATCTCATCATATCCCTCATAGTGCTTTAGCAGTACATTTGGCGTCGTTGCTCTCATCAGACAATCTTGCTTGAAGTGTCCCTCTCCACTACACTTAAGGCAAACTTCCTCCTTGGTTGAGCATTTATGGGCATTATGACCAATCTTCCCGCATTTGAAGCAGGTCACTTCCTTAGGGCATCTCCTATTACACCATTTTGCTTTACCTCTTCCTCCTCTAGATTGTGAAAATAAGTTTTTCCTGTTGGACCTTGAAGATCCCTCAAATTTCCTCTTCTTGCTAACTTCAACCTTGTTGGAGATCCTATCATTGATCTTTTCTTCGATAGACTTAGCAACCCAGATGGTTGCCTCAAGAGTGGGTGCCTGGCGTACTGGCACAGTAAGTTCGTCCTTAATTTGTTGAATTAAGCACCTTGTTTCTCTCATCTGTTGATCCAACATCATCCTCACCATTGCCTGTACTCCTTCCATCGTGATTGGCTCGGGTGCAACTGCTACTTCTGGTGTACCCTCAATCACTTGTGGCTTAGGTTGCAGGGTACTATGTTCGAATCTGCTTTGAGTGTTCATCATGTCGATCTATACATCGAATTTAGATGTCTGGTGTAGAGTGACGAGAATTTAGATAGAGAAGATTTTATTTACGATCGACGTGTAATTCTCCTTATCTCTCTGAAAAATTACATGCCAGTTCTAATACTGTAATTAAATGTTTAGAAACCTGAACACATAAAGTTTCCAGATCCGGTCGGCAACAGACCATAGATCCGTTCATATAATGCATATCATAAAACATTTAGCACATAAAATCATGTTAGGCATTTTCCCTAAATAAGCTAGTGCTTGTGTCTATTTAGGTTTACTACCTAAAATATATTAGACACACTCCTCACGATCATCGCTTAGCATTCTAAGTTTCAGTCTAGAAATAAATCCATAATCCTAGTTCGCATAAACTAATCCTCTGATACCAACTGTGACATCCCCATTTTCACGGCCATAAAAGACCGATTTTGTTTATGCTTTATAAAAATCAGAGAACTTCTTTTCATAAAGATGTTGCGGAATTTGTTCCCAGAAAAATACGGTAAATACGTTATCAAAACTTTTTCGAAGAAACGTATTTTATTCATTTTAAAACGTTTGGGATGTCATCGTTAATACAGGAACATAAGCATAAATGGAGTTTACATTTATTTACACTAGTGATCTACATCTCTTTAATCTCTCAGTGTAATGTCACTTCATATCGACACTTGTGATATAAATAAACTGAGTGGGTCAGGTTGGGAAACCTGGTGAGTACATAGGGTTTTCAACCCACAATAATATAATTATTATGTTTAATCATCAAATAGTTAACTCAATTACCCATCCTCATTATCTTCTTTATTCTAAAGGATCTACCCTAAGAATCAGCTATTTCTTGTTCATTCATTCCTAAGGAGTATCCTAAGAATAGGTACGAATTCCATCGTTGTAAATGACACATCTGTCAAGCACAGCTACTAGTTCTGTCACTTAGGCGCAACTGCCAAAATTGTGACATTCTCTATGGGGCGCATCTGCCGGAATAGTCCTTTAGGCGCATCTTCCGGGGTTATGAGGTTCTCTATTAGGCGCTTCTGCCGGTAGAGTCCTTTAGGCACATCTGCCAGAGTTTTATTGACAGTATCATTTTCGAGAGTCCACTCGCAATATATATCAATGGGTTTTTAGAGTACACCGGTGAACACATCGTTCACAACACCTACAGGTTGCGAGCATTTAGTGTTCCACTGGACTGTGTAGAATAGTCTGTGGTTGTCATCCATACTCTGCTGAATGACGGCGCCATCATTTGGGAAAAAGGCTTCTCACATCGTCCACCTCTCACCCTCACCTCACGGTCTATTTCACCTCTCAACTCATCATTAACTCATATTTCATCTATTACATCTACCCAAGTCTTACCCCAACATTTTCGTAGATATAAAATACGTATATAATTTAAATCGTTTAAAATGTGTATAATATCGTTCAACTAGCATAGCAAGTACTCAGATAATACGCACACATAACACATAATTTATATAGAATACTTCATATCTATGTGTAAGATGAAAGGGACCATGCACTCACCTGAAAGGTGGTGACTCAACACTCGAACAGCGCTTTGATACACTCAAAACAATTTCCTTCGATAAAACCTAGTACCAATACCACTAGGGTTTAGTCTAACGATAACCGCGACAAATTAATAATCTGACTATTATTATTATTATATAAGCGTTAAATAACACTCAATATAACTCATAATAATAGCCCAAATAATTATTTTAAGGACCTAATAACATTATTACAATTATTTGAAAGCTATATTAAAAGTTGCGTAAGCATAGCTCACTTACAGCGGAGTTTAAAGAAAACCGGGCTTTGCTCGGAGCAGCGTTTCGAAACCGAAAGACCCTTTTTCTCGGGACTCCGGGAACCTCGGGGCTTCCCTCGGGAGCTAAGGAATTTTCCTAGGGTTTAGGTGGTTAAAATAGGCTACAGAGAGAAAGTAATTTAGAGAGAGAAGGAGATTTGTGTGAAAAAGTTGGAGACCCTCGCCCCCTTTTATACCCAGCGAGGCCTTGGATTACGCTGGGCGTAGTCCTTGGCTACGCTGGGCGTTCCTCGGATAAGGATGATAGCTTCGCACCAGCTGGCTCGCACCCACTCTCGGACCCGCACAAGATCAAGTACGTCTACGCCCAGCTTCGGAAGCAGGGCGTAATGCGAGACTTCGTGGCGATCATCGGATGCGAGGCGTGATCAGCAAGCAACGGTCCAGATAATGCCATGTCATCAGGCTTCGCAAATTGCACACTTAACTTTAAAAATTCGTAACTTTTGCGTACAATCTCCGTTTTTGACGTTCTTTATATCCACGCGAAGGCGGGAAGGTATTCTACAACTTTTGTTTAGACTCCGTTGGCTAATTTTGAATTATTTTAAAAGTTACATTATTAACAGGCCATGGCAGGATTGGTCCGTTAAATTCTCATAACTTCTTCATCCGACATCCTTTTTCGCCCATATTTTTCTCGTTACGCTACTATTAACAAGATCTTCAATTCTCGTTTAGGTCGTGTCGTCTAAAAACTGCTCGATCTAATATTCGAATTTTGGGTTATACACTGCTAATCCGAAACTTCGAAAAATCATAACTTCTTCATACGAAGTCAGATTTGGGCGTTCTTTTTATCGATGTTCTTAGTTTAACATACACTACGATTTTCGTTTATATTGCTAAGGCTAATACTCGCTCTATCGTAAATTCACTATTTACGCTTCCCGGTGCCGTGCCGGTTCCGTTGCGAAACTTCGACGGGTCATAACTTCTTCGTTATAACTCGGATTTTGGCGTTCTTTATATGTACGGAAACCTTGTAACATATACTACAACTTGGTTAATATTATTTGTTCTAATTAATATTTTGCCGAAAAGTCGTTTTCGACCCTTATTGCCTCTAATTTGACTAGCCCGGATCTACGGGCGTTACAGAGGATGAAATCTAATTTAAGTGTGGGAGAGTTGTAACACTCGGTTTTGAATCGCTTCATTATGTGGGGCCATGGACCAATCATCAGCTATCATATGGCTTCAGTCCTTGGTGGAAGAAATTATAAGCCTTTTTGTAGGAGGTAGTATAGATTAGGTGATCCGGGAGTTTGATTGTGTTTCTGAACCCAAGGGAAAAATTGTAATTTGGTAGTTTGGGCCTTTATGAATTTTGGATTTTTGTTCGGGGAATCTTAAGGAGAGAGGGTGATTTGATAGAAGTGTAGGGCTTCTCGTCACCTTTTTGTGGATATAAAGAATGTCGAAAACAAACTTAGAACAAAGGAGTTATGGCCAAATGAAATTTAACTGTTTTAGATCTTGGTCGAGTACGTGGGGGCATACTCGCCAAGTAAACAGGGTATAGTGGCTAGTATGATCGCAGTGGGTCCTTGAGTACACCAGGCATACTAAGGGGTACACGGGGCCTACTCCCATCGGCTAGAAGCCCTAATTCTTAGGGTTTTAACCCTATTTAAGCCTCTTTTATTCTTTGAGCCTTATCTCTTGTCAGCCTCCATATCTCCTAAACCCTAATCTCGTCCCCTAGCCGCCATCTTGAAGTTCTTAAGCTCTTGTGAGGGATTTTGGAGTGTTCTTGAGCAATTTGAAGAGATTGAAGGTTGTTTAAGGATCATCATTGGGAGTGGGGCTTATACATTTAAAAGATTCTCATCTTTTGCAAACTATTTTAGGTAAAATGCTCTTATTTTGGCATTTCTTTGGTTAGATCTTGTTTGGGGTGGTTTACGGCACATTTTGGTTCCTTTGGTTTGTCTTTATGAGGTTGAAATTTCCCTAAGTGTTTGGACACTAGATCTGGATGTTTTAGGTGTCCCAAATGCCTAAAAAATTGATCTTGATAGTCTATATCAACCCATGCATGTGTATTAGCCTCTTTGCTGAAGCTGTAATGTAAGAACTTGGATTTAGGACCCTTTGATACATGCAAAAGCTCAAAGTTAATGACTTTATGGATTAAGGCATGTTTTGGAACTATATCTGGGCATTGGACGTTTTGCCCTAAGGGATAAAGAAATTTTCTCAGTGGATTCTGGGCTGAGTGAGTTTGTAGGACGTACCTCCTAATACACAGTGCGTACTGACTCAGGTACTAGTACACTGAGCGTACAAACTGAGTATGTAAGGCGTACTCAGTCTGATAGGCCCTTTTTGACATGTCGAGTTTTTGACCTTGGACCGTTGACCAGAAGTTTGACCAGATTTGACAATTGGATATTTTGAGACTTTTAGAATATTAGGCCTTCTACAATTAAGCTAATGATGGGTTTAGCCCAATTTCGATATATGGGCTTTATTGGGGGTTGTGGTGCCATTTATGGCATTTTGGCTTATGATGCTAGTGGATTGTTCTTTGGGTTTTGGCAAAATAACGACAGGGGAAAAATTCACTTTTACCCTGAAAGGTCTGGTCGTTGTACTAGAATTCTTGTGTGGGTCAATTATTGATGGAATATTATTTGATGATGTCAGTGCGAGGTTTCCTTTGTCTCTGGGTCGAAGGCACCAATGTCTGCCCTGTGGCTTATGTATTGTTGAAAGACCAAGGGGTTTCCCTTGGCATTGTATGAAAGGCCTGAAGGTGGCTCCTAGCAAATCTGTATGCAAGACCAGGGTTCAGTTGCTGACAGTTAACTAGATAGTTAGTTGTAGATTGTATGATACTTTTCTTCATGATGTTTGCATGGAGGACTAGGAGGTGGCTCCTAGCAATTGTCTGTGAGACCCAATGTTTTGGCCCCCGGCCTCACAAGGAAAGACCATGACACAGCTCATGGCATAATGACAAGACTATGGTTGACACATAATACTTTTTATGGCATGTATGGTATGTATGGAATGAGATATTTTGGGGAAGTCACTAAAATTTGTGCGTACAATTTGTTGGTTATGGTTTCAGTTACTTCCGGTCCAAAAGGGAAGAGCCCGACTTGATGGCAACGCATATACCCATGTTTTCTGCAACTTAGTGATTTTGGGACTGTACTCTGATAACAATTTATTTATGAAGTACTTTTAAATGTTTGAGTAAAATAAAATTGGTGTTTTGATTATGTTAAAAATGAAACTTTTACCTTATGGTTTTTGAGACGTTACATATATGATACATTTCCAGCTCCTAAGTTTGAAAATCTGATAGTTTTAGTCCATGAACTATAATTCTACATAATTAAGTTCTAAATAAATACTCTCATAATACTTTTTTTATACCTATTCAACTTTCATTTTAAAATGTATTTATTTATTTATGATTTAATTATTTTTAATTTAATTGTTTCTAAAATTTTAATTTCATATCAAAAAGGGCTAAACTCTTATGACCGTTTTTAGGATTTTATATCTTATCACTTCTCAATATTATCAATGACGCAATACTATTAGCAATTAATGAGGACATGGTAACCACAGATGTGGCTGTCGTACAATATTTAGTAATCATGGTATCAATAATGGGTATAACCGCACACCTTACTCTTCTCCTACAAAGGAAAACCAATTCCAGTTTAGTTAAAAATCGATCACACTTCTTGGACCTAATATATACTCAAGATCCACAACCCAAATGCATATTTCGTTTCTAGTGGTGATGAACAATCCAACACTAGTTGGCTTCTCGACACAATTGCAAGCCACCAAGTTACATCTCACCTTTAAAACTCTAATGTGTACTCAAACTATACTGGTACTGATTCTATTACTATGGGTAATGGTAAGACTATACCAATTTATCATGTTGGATCCTCTATTATTGTCTCACCTGAATTAGGTATGCCTCATTACATGGATGCCTTTAATTATTGAAGTTTATATTCGTATGTTGCTCGCATACGTCACTTTTAATATTTCATAAACCTATATATATTCATAACATGTATAAGATATTTAAAATTAATAAATTTTTGTATTAATTTTGATAGAAGTTTAACAAAGTTAAGTTGATGGAAGTTCAAGAACATTAATTTGAAGAATTGAATAAAATATTTTATGTGGCTCTCGTGTTTTCATTAACCAATAATTTATGGTGTATGTTTCAGGATCAGGTATTAAATGTGTACTTACTCAAAGTGGGAAAGTTATATCCTATGCTTCTCGTAAATTGAAGGATAGAAAGTTGAACTATGGTACACATGATTTAAAGTTAGCTGCAATTATCTATGTATCAAAGTTTTTGAGACGCTAATTGTAACGCACACAATGTTATTTGTATACTGGTCATAAAAGTTGGTCATCAAAGCTTGTAGTCCTTATTCGATCATAAAGATTTATATATGAGACAAAGAATTTGTATTGAAGTGCTCAAAGATTATCAATGTGGAATCTTTTACCATCTTGTTAAAGTGAACATAGTTGCACATGCTTTGAGTTGGAGGAAAATTGATGACAAATAATGGGTGAAAGCATGTATAATTGAAGTGATATCAACCATTGTAAAAAATTTGAAAAAGTTATATGATGACAAAGTAAATACGAAAATTTAAAGAAAGAAAAACCTGGCTAAAGTATGTTGTTTGTAGAAGACATAAATGTATTAACAACATTTAAATGAATAATTTTGGTAGTAACTTATGTAGAGACAAGAAATTTGTTTTTGAGTGGAAATCGTAAATCCATATATTCGATATATAATGAGGTATAGAGATGTATTTGGATCTCAAACCTATGTATTGATTGCCAACCATAAAGATGGATATATGAAGACATATTGAATTTTTTTGACTTGCACTTTGGTTAAGTCGCTATCATCGACAAGCCTATGATGATTTTGTAACTTCTTCATGTTTGTAAATGGAAATAGCAGAAGGATGCCATGGATTTTGTTACAAAATTACCAAACACATATATCGAGCATCACATGGTATGGGTCGTAATGGATAGGTTGACAAATATGCATTGTTTTTACCAACAAAGGAAATGTGGAGTATGGATATATGTGTAGACTTGTATGTGAGTGAAGTGATAAAGACACATGAAGTGTATTGTTATATTGTTTCATATTGGGACAATAGATTTACTTCACAATTTTTTAGAAGTTTTGTTTGGTGTGTTTCATGCACCTATTCTGCATAAATATCTCATCATTAACATTGCATTTAGAAGTTAAAACATGGGTTTTTACATCTTTTCATGGATTTCTAGTCTACCGAATGAATGCTTTTATTTGCACACTTTATGGTGCTTTTTAGGTGTATCTGAATATTAGGATTCTCTTTAGGTACATAAAGGAAGCCTATGAGAAAATTTGGAAGCAAACAGAGTTGAAACGAAGAAGTTGGAAAAATTGAGGTTGGTCAAAACAGTAGGCTAGATAGTTACCATCCACATGGGCTTTCTTGACCAAGAAGGCAAGAGTTGACCTTGTTGCGCATGGGGATGTGGATTTGTACTAACTTCACACTGGGCGTGTAGAATCCAAAAGAGGCCATTTTAAGCATTCTACTTTTGAAGAATATCCGATGAAGGCTAGATACTTACCATCTAGACGGGATGTGTGGATTCAACGTTAATCCATACGAGGCTACATACTTGGCCATTTTAAGCATTCTACTTTTGAAGAATATCACTCTCTCTCATCTTTGATTACTTGGAGGCAAATTTTACATGAAGTTCTTGCTTGGGTTCGTTTGGCAATCATTTGGAAAAATTGTTCTTCTAATTGTAAGTCGAATTAACATTGTAATTTTCATTTGTAGACTTTATATTTTATGCTTTAGCCATGTTCCGACTAAAGACCTTTTATTTCAGTTTTATGGATTACTTGATGTCATGTTTCTAATTTAACGAATTGATGTTGTGTTTAATTATCTATCTAGCAATTGTAGTTTTGTTTTAAAAAAGAGTTTGATTGGGATTTTGGTTCATGGTGGCCACTTGAATTAGAATTGTTCCTTGTCATTCAATTTTATGAAATTCGTAATTGTTTTATGAAATTGATATTAAGTGATAACATTAAACTATTTTTGTTATGAGATTAACTTTGGTGTAAACCATACTTACATGATTTTACGCTTCTAGTCTTGTGAAAAGTATTTGACATTGTTCGGAACATTCACATACAACTTAATGCAATCTTTCAATTTATCTCTAAGTGCTCGATTAGGTTAGTGAGGATAGGGTTAATAAAAAAGCTTGTTTTGGTTAATTAATGTGGTTAATGGCAGTTGCTAGAGCTTGTTAGTAATTCAAAGTACCAACTTAGATAGAGTGAATCTGATATCATTTCATGATTAATATAGTATGACTGTATAGTAAAACATTGAACCAGAATCCTTCCGATTTGATCTTTATCTTCCATGATAATGACTGATTAAAATCTATTTGTTCTTATAATTCTAGCAAGTGGTATTTGAGCAAAATTTTTGTGAGTTGTGTTCAAATCCACAGTTTACTCAAAGCTTTATGTGCTCTTAGATTTTTACTCTGAACTTTTGATTCATTCCACATTCTACAAATTCTATTTACATTATCAACTAAGATTCTTATTCAAATCTTTTGTTTCGATTTGAAATCTGTTCTTTATTCATAAATCTGATTCTAATTCATTTTTTGTGCAAATATGTCTAAAAGACATGTCTAAAGACGACTCTTATTCGATCTCTTTTAATCATCCTAATAGTATTGAATCTACTACTAGGATTCTGATTCTTTTTTCTAAACATTATGAAGTTTGGGTTCTCCATTTTGAAGATTACATTCATTAAATTGAAACTCATGGTTCGAGCATCTGGCATGCAATCACGAAAGAATATTACAAATATTCAATACAAAGGAGTTTGTCAAAACTTAGGAGGAATTAGATAATATCGTTTTTTATAAAAAAAAAAAAAGCCATTCCAAAGTATAAAAAGGATGGATTAAAGAACAACTTAAGAGCAAAGTGAGAACCACATTTTTCTCTTCTACATACACATTCAGATTGGTGAGTTCTCTTGAAACTTCTAAGGAAATATGGGATAGGCTACAAGAATTGTATGGAGATTATGATCTCAAATATTATGTTCAAGTAACTCTTCTTTTTTAATATGGTTCTTTTAAGAAAAAGTCTGATGAAACTCTAGATCGGGAAGTAAATCAATTTATTCATTTACTTAGTAGAATGTTGAAACATGGTCTAAAGAGGAACTCATTGAGAAGATAGTAAAATCCATGAACAATTTGAGAAATACATTTTGGTTACGATGGTTGGAATTCTACAATCTGATGAAATTAAAGTTTTGGAAGAAGTGACGTTTGTTCCAAATGTTGGTCCATTAGTATTTATTGCGAAAGCTGATTGTTGTGTTGATGTCAAATATAATTGTGACATGTTGAAGGTCATTGATAGTTTCAATTGTTTGTTATTTTGTTATAAGGGCACTTTATGTATCGAAGTTTTCATTGTTCAGTCTGTTATACTTTTTGTATGCTTTCATGATCCCTATAAATAAGGGATGTGTACTAGAGATAAATAAGAACTTTTGTGTTGTTGTCTAAACTCTTTGTACGTTCTGAAAGTATATTTGAGCCAAACAGACTTTATATAGCTCTCGTGTTCATCAATCTTACTTTACTATGATCTTATAATTCATACTTGATTTCATTACAACTACATTTGGTATCGGAGCAGGATTGATACAGAATCATTCTGATTTCTGAGTTTTTGTAAAAATTTTGAGTCTTGTTTCATATTTCAATTTTCCGCACTTTTACTTCAAAAAATTATCTTAGATTGTCTGTTGTGAATCGATTTTGTGTTCTAGTTGATTAATCGAGTGTTCAATTGTTTAATTATAAGTGTTTTAGCTATTTGATTTCAATTTGATTTGAGGTTTTCTAAAAGTTTCTGTACAACAATGGAAAACTTTAATGTGAACATAATGACGTCTTACTCTTATCTCCTTGGATCATCAACAAAGATTCTAATGCTAATTCCTGAATTCTATGATCAGTAGGTTGATCGAATGGAGGATCATTTGAACGGAATTGATGAGGAACTTTGGAAGTTTATTCTTAGTGATGTTCGTCCATCTACTGTTGTTCAAAGTATTGGAACTTGTTCTAGCAATCAAAATGTTAATGAATAGTATGAGAGATTTTTGAAGAACGGAAAGAAGTGTATGCGAGAACGCAAAGGTGCTCTTCCACTAATAGTTTACAATTATGTACGTAGTTGTAATACTGCAAAAGAGATTTGGAATACTTTAAAGGAAACGTATCAAGGAATTGAGAAAATGAAGATTAGTTCTGTAAAACAATGTCTGTTTGAATTAGGAGAAAGCAAGCATAAGGAAGGAGAGACTATTGAATCTTATTAATGATCGTATGAATGAGCTTATCCTTAAATGTAACCGATATGGTGTCATTCGATCAACAATGGAGTTTAATCTCACATTCATCATGGGTCTTCAGAAAGAATGGAAAATTTTAATCATGATGATTAAGACACAACAAAGCTTTGATTACTTCTCTGTGAATGATCTTTACTATGTGATGAAAGCACATGAATCCAAAGTGAATGGAATTTCTAAGGAATCAGAGATCAGTTTTGGAGGCCGACTTGCTCTTGTTTCGAATGTTACTAGAAGAGAAGTAGAGAAAGAGGTTGTTAAGAAAGAGATTTTGGGTGATGAAGGCCTAACCACCAACTCTAATGACGAAGTCGTGGCATTTTACTCTAACAATCAAGTAAAGAAATTTTTCAAGAAACCTTTCAATACAATGTCGAAAACAAGTGACGTTAAGGGAAGTTTGCTGGAAAGTCTAGGAATGATGAGAAGAAAGTTAAGAAAAAGGAAGTTGGTGTTGAGGAGGAGAAGAAGACAAGAAGCCGAAAGGTGATTCGGGATTCGATTGCCATTACTACAATGGAGCGAACCATATGGCCAATGACTGTTCGTTGCGAAAGCGAGATGAAAAGAAGAATAAGGTCAAAGACGAAGCTTATTAAGTTGATAGATTGGAAGCAGTTCATGAAAAGAAAAAGGGAATTTCTCTAGTAGCCAAAAGTATGGATGAAGAAGATGGAACATACCAGATTGGTCATCTGGTTCTGATGATGATGAGATGCGAAAACCTACACATGGGGCTATGTTCG
Organism: Lactuca sativa; assembly: GCF_002870075.4. NCBI lineage: Eukaryota > Viridiplantae > Streptophyta > Magnoliopsida > Asterales > Asteraceae > Lactuca > Lactuca sativa. The sequence continues at coordinate 132,494,408 of NC_056625.2, read as the reverse complement.
CGATGCATGAGGAAGAAGATGAAGAGAAAACTACTGGGAAGCGCTTTGTTTGACATCTTCATACAAATCTCCAATGACTTCTTAGGTAAGTTCTCTTTTACAAGCTTTTAATATTCCATCAAGTGCTTATACTTTGATTCTATCTGAGTTTGATGCAGTAATTACTTAAGTTAATGATCAACTTATTTTTGCTAGTAAAGATGCTAAGAACTCAAACACACTACTCTTACAAACTCAAAGGATGTTGGATTCGAAGAAAGTGAAAATAGAATATCTAGATTTCCAAATAACGAATCTTATGTGTGATAGAGACAGTTTCAGCGCTGATGTTAAATTGTTGTTAAAACTAAGAAATATCTATTGTAATTCATCTAAATGTTTATATGGTAAATTGACAACATTGCATCATTTGTCAGATATTAGCAAAGAACAAAATAGGAAACTTTAGCCCTTTTTAGCATTTGAAAGAGAGAAAATTCACTTTATTTCTTATGATTGTGAAAAGACAATTGTAGAATTTGATAGGGTTCCAAATAATAGATATGCATATGGTATAGTCAAAATTGATGAATGTTTGGATGCTAATGAATTAGTTAATATTGTCAATGAAACTTTGACCAAAAATGAACAAATAAAGTTTTTGAAAAGAACTGAGAATTCGAAATCTTACTCTCAAACTAATTTTATTGATATCAAAGATGATTTTGATGATATTAGTGAAATTGAAGAAAAGGAAGTTATTGATTGTTCGCAGTTGTCTGTTATTAATGTCACATCAATGGCTAAAGGCAAAGAAGAATGTAATGATTCTATGGTTAAAATTGACACTACTCTACCCTCAACTTCGAAAGTTAATGATCTTGACTATGTGACTGTCGAAGATTGTCAATTAGATAGTGATGATGACAATGATGATGTTACAAAAGAAACAACAATTCCAAGGGTTGTAGTTGATGAGGTTTTTGATGAAACTGAGAAATTCGACAACATAATGAAGGAAAAAGGTTCTTGTTATCTTAAAACAGATACAATTGTGTACCCAAATTTCAAGCACTCAGATAAGCTTATATTTTCGAATTAGGTTTTTTTCACAACATGAAATTATGATAATATTAAACATGAGTTTAATAAAATGGTTAAAGAAGATAACAAGAAGACATCAAAAGAAGGATTTTTCTCAAACCAAATTATTGTCGAAAACAATATAACAAAGAACTCGTATAGTTTTCAAAGACAAAAACCACAACGAATTTGGGTTGAAAAATCTAAAAAAATCAAACGATGTTTCAAAACAAGTTGACATTGTTTCACAACATGTCAAAATTAATTCTAAGAATTAAAAGAACAAATTCAAAACATTTCGAAAGAAAATGGTATTTGAAAGAGACAATAAGAATGAAAGTTTTTTGGCAAACCACTGAGTCTTGAAAGAAGCCAAATGTTTTGCTAAATAAATTATCATAACAAAATAAGTCTAAATCGGTTCAGAATTTTTCTCAAATGAAAGTTGAAAATAAGCAAAATCCATTTATCTGTACCTCCACCTTCATGTCTAGATCTATTTGATCGCCAGTATTGTGGTCCACTTAAACACAAAAGATTATGACAAATTTGGGACATACTATAAATGACAAGAATTGAGATCCTATGTTCTTAGATAATATTCCTAAAGGACCACTCAGCTGACGACGACCAAGGATATTGTTTTCCACCTTAATTAAGCAGCGAGATTTACAGACAACCTCTAATTGTTCAATTTTAATTGTACTAGAACATGTTTCCCGTTCCTGATATACCCCAATAATCAAGAGCTTCCGAGATACTCCTTACTTCAGGTGAGCAGACTATTATTAGGAGATTAGACAGATTTAGACTGCATATGTTAAACACCCAGGTTGGATCTATTCCAATAACACAGAGGGGTGAACGTATAACTAACCAAAAGTAGAGAGGTTGAGAAGCAGAATGGGGCATATGTTGTGTTCCAGGTCGGATGTATTTAACTCACATAGAGGAGACAACATATGACTAACAGACACGAAGAACTGCATAGATAGGAGATGCAAAGAAGATATAGATTTGCATATGTTGCAGTCGAGTTCAAATCTTCCAATCACGGAGAGAAGGAAACATAAGACCAACAGGAAGAATTAGATTTTCTAATTTTTTCTTACTTCTCCTCCTAAACTTGTGCATGGGTGAGAATGAAAACTAAATGTGCAAATTTAAACTAACCTAAAAACAAAAGTTAGTCCTCAAAGCGTATCATTTTCAATAATCCCACAAGCACATCGAATCGAGCTTTGTTAAATGGTTTTGTGAACACATATGTCACATTATTAGCAGTGGGAACCTGTTCCAACCAAATGAGCGATTGCTCATAACAATCTCTGATAAAATGCACTTTGATATCGATGTGCTTGGTTTTCGAGTGTTGGACAAATTTTTTGCAATTTGAATTGCAGCTTCATTATCGCAAAAAATAAGGATTTCTAGAAAATTCAAACCATAATCCATGAATTGATGTTGTATCTAGATAACTTGAGAACAACAGGAAGAAGCAGCTACGTATTCCGCCTTTGTCGTTGAGGTTAAGATTGTATTCTGTTTCTTGCACTGCCAGGACACCAACCGGTCTCCATGAAATTGACATCCCTTAGACGTTGATTTCATGTCAAGCTTACAACCTCCGTAATTACTGTCAGCAAACGCATATAAATTAAATTTAGAATTTTTCAGATACCAAAGAACCAGTGTTGGGCTGCCTTTGAGATACCGAAAAATTCTTTTCACAACAATAAGATGTGAAAGTTTAGGATTAGCCTGGTATCGTGCGCATTGAGAAACCGCGAACATGATGTCTGGCCTGCTAGCGGTTAGCTACATCAACGATCTGATCATTGATCTGTAGTCAGTGTGATCTACAGATTCGCCTTCAATAACTGGAGTCAACAGGGGTCTCTCAACCATCGATGTGAAAGCAAGTTGTGTGTCTTGAAACCCGAACTTCTCTAGCATATCTTCAACATACTTGGCTTGATCTAACAGGATTTCGGTTGAGTCTTGTTTGAAATGAAGCCCCAAAAACATGGTTATTTCCCCCAGGGAACTCATCTCGAGCCTCTTCTTCATAACGCTTTCAAACTCCTTGCACAGCTTTGATTTCGTTGACCCGAAAATGATGTCATCGACATAGATCTGAACTAGAATCTAATCGGTACCAACATGCTTAATGAACAAGGTTTGAACTATTGTCCCCCTTAAATAGCCATGTTCGAGCAAGTGCTTTGTAAGATTTGCATACCATGCCCTTGGACCTTGATTTAACCCATATAAAGCCTTATCTAACCTTTAGACGTGATTAAGAAACTTTGAGTTGCCAAACCCAGGAGATTGATCAAGATAGATTTCTTCCTTCACAGCGTCATATAGGAAGGCAGTCTTGACATCCACCTGGTAAACCGTAAAGTTCATGTAGGAAGCATATGCGAGGAAAAAACGAATAGCCTCCAAGCATGCCACCAGAGCATAAACTTCGGTGTAGTCGAGACCCTCAATTTGGCAAAATTCACGTATAATTAATCGGACCTTATTCCGCACAATAAACCCTGAATCATGTTGCTTGTTTCGATAAACCCAGCGCGTGTCGAGTGAGTTCTTGCCTTTAGGTAATTCAACCAACTTCCAAAACCCCAATTTTTCAAACTAATTCAACTCCTCATGCATGGCATCAACCCAGCTGGGCTCATTCCAATCCATTTCGACGTTCATTGGCTCTATTTGAGAGATGGAGCAAGACTAGAGAAATATATGGACATCACTACTCTGACTCCCGCGTACGAACACCATCGCCCAGCTGACCGATGACGTTTTTGATCGGGGGATCACATTGAATTGTTGAAGGTAGCTCTTGGTTGATGTCATTAAGCATAATGGGAAGGTTGTGAATATTGACAAATCCATCATCTGTTGAATGATCCACCTCGGACGATCTAGAATCGTGAGAGGGGCTTGCCATGAATTCATTATCAATTGGTTCGGGAAAGAGAAGTTCCATAAATGTTTGAGTAGCAGCGGAAGCATCTCTTGACATGAAATCTCTTTCATCAGGAGTATGAGGCGTGACATCATCATCTGGATTGGTTTGATGACTTGGAGAATCTGATGAAATGCTTGGAACAGATGCATCCACTGTGGGAGTCGTAGAGGACACCACCGACGGTCTGTAGACAACTTCTTTGTCTTCATCTTAATCACAGTCTTTGAACCAGAACTAGAACCTGACAAATCATCTGAAAACACATTGAACGATTTGAATAAAGATGTGTAGTCAAACAAACAATCTAGACCAACTATGGTGTAAAACCCAAAGTTTTGGAGGCCAAGAAAGGAAAGAAAACCCTAATTTTTAGGGGCGACTCGGCGAGTCCAAGGAGGAACTCGGCGAGTCCGAGCGGGATCCGGGTCGAGGTGTAAGTGACCAATTCGGCGAGTTGGCCAAGTGGACTCGGCGAGTTTGGTCTGTGCAAGGAAAACCCTAAATCCGGGACTTTGGGCGCTATTTAAGCTCCTTATTCTCTCCATTAGGGTTCCTTAGAGCCTCCCTCATTCAGAAAGCGAACCCTAAGCCTCCATTGTTGTGCATTCAAGCTTCCAAGCCATTTTTGGGTGATTTGAAGGAAGAAGAAAGAGGGGAATCAGTGAAGCTTCAAGGATTGGCTTCAGATCTGGAGTTTATGGAGCCTTTATGAGATATTGAAGGTAATAAGTCGTTTCTCTCCTTTAGATCTTCCAGGGTTGTGAGAATTGGGGCTTTTAAGCCATGGTTTGTCACCCATTTGAGTTAGAATCCGGATCTGGAGTTGCTACTTCAGATCCAAGTGTGTTATGGACTAGAGAAGCATAAAGTATCATCCCTTGAGTCAATTTTGAAGCCCCTTGGCATTAAACCCTAGTTTATGGTGTATTTTGCCTAGATCTCCATCTCTACACATAAAGTTTGCAACTTTACGTGAGGAATAGGCATGGGAAGGGTGGATCTGCAGTTTGGAGTCCATACATGACTCAAAAGTCCTCTACATGTATGTAGATCGGAATGGACTCGGCGAGTCCTTTGAGTGGACTCGGCGAGTAGCAAGAAGACAAGGAGGAACTCGACGAGTGGGATGAACAACTCGTCGAGTCAGTTGATGTTGGGCAGGAACTCGGCGAGTTGGATGAACAACTCGGCGAGTTGGATGAACAACTCGGCGAGTCTGTTGAAGGTTGTCCTGGACTCGGTGAGTCTGTTCTTGGACCCGGCGAGTCAGTTCGCGAAACCCCAAACCCTTCAAGTTAAGACTCGAATCAGTGAGTCGAATGGAGACTCGGTAAGTTGGACGAGTCGGGACTCGGTAATCGGTAGACTCGGCGAGTCATGGACTGACTCGGCGAGTCGAGTCGCTAAGAGAAGGACTCTGAACATATGAACTCGGCGAGTCAATAGGGTGACTCGGCGAGTAGGGTTGACCTGGAAGGTTGACTTTGACCAGGACTTTGACTTTGACCAGAGTTGACTTGGTTGTCTTTCGGGGGTCAGTTAGACTCAGTGTTTCTTTGACATTGGTAGCTTGGGGAGCGAGTGGAGCAGGGGTTCAGAGAGTTGTCGTTCAGCAGCCAGAGGATTATCAGCAGAGTTCAGTAGTGCGAGGTGAGTCTCCTCACTGTTTGTATGGGTCTAAGGCACCAATGCCGGCCCATTTAGAATATGCATGAAAGACCAGGGGGTGGCTCTTGGCACACAGTATGTTATTATGGATGATAGGAAGACCCGGGGGTTAGCCCTAGGCAATATGCATGAAAGACCAGGGGGTGGCTCCTAGCATACAGTATGTTATTGTGGATGATAGGAAGACCCGGGGGTTAGCCCTAGGCAATATGCTTGAAAGACCAGGGGGTGGCTCCTGGCACACAGTATGTTATTATGGATGACAGGAAGACCCGGGGGTTAGCCCTAGGCAATATGTATGAAAGACCAGGAGGTGGCTCCTGGTGCATTGTATGCTATTATATATGAAAGACCAGGAGGTGGCTTCTGGCACACTGTATGCTGTTTAGCTAAGTAGAGTAGTATGTACGGTTGTCTTTGTGATACTTGCATAAAGGACCAGGGGGTGGCCCTTGGCACATGTCTGTAAGACCAGGGGGTTGCCCTTGGCAGTTGTCTGTAAGACCCAGGGAGCGGCCCAGGCTTGACTAGGAAGACCACGCGCGGCCCGTGGCATAATAGCAAGACTAAGTTTGGCACATAGTGTAACAGCCCAAAATCTCAAGTATTGTTAAATTGCATTTTGGGGTGTTTTGAAGGGGAGACTCGGCGAGTTGGAGCCAGACTCGCCGAGTAGGGTCGCAGATTTGGTCGCGGGATCACGACTGGACTCGACGAGTCCAGATATGGACTCGGCGAGTCGACGCCGTTCAGCGGAAACCCTAGCCGTTCATTATTGGGTCGTATATAAGAGTTATTATGCCGTCATTTCACGACTTTGGATCGATTGGGAAGAACCCTAGGCGACTGGAGCGGCTAGAGCAAGGATTGAAGATCATTGGTGATTTGAGGAAGTTATTGTCCAAGAAGGAGAAGGTTTGGCTAATGGGACAGCAAGGGAATCACGTTTTGAGGCTTGGGGACACTGAGGGTGCATGATTCAGGTAACCTTTCGGATTATTTTCTGTGATGTGAATGTGTGCATGGATTTAGGGTTTGTGAAACCCATTTGGAGATTAGACGGATTGTTGTGTCGTTACCCAATGTTTATAACCTTGTATTAGGACCCTTAGAGGTCCAGAAGGTCCCATGTTTGTTTATTCGGGAATATATGTATCTCAGGAAGCAGTTCGATCGACTGCATGGCGTGGACTCGCCGAGTCGGATGATCAGACTCGGCGAGTAGCTTGAAGATTCACTGGGACTCGCCGAGTTGTTCTTCAGACTCGGCGAGTGGAGTCGGGGTGGCCCCGCGATTCTTCCAGGAGTGACTCGTCGATTCAAAGAGGATACTCGACGAGTAGAAGGGGAATCTTAGAGGATTGAAGGACGACCAGACTCGCCGAGTCGCCAGGGAACTCGCCGAGTCCAGTCGAGCTGACAATGGACTGTTGACCAGAGTTGACTGGGGTGATTTCTTAGGGCCAGTTAACGTGGAAGATAGAAGTATTAATAAGGGATATATTATGATACAGGGAGCTTGTAGCTCGGAGGATCAAGTGCAAGGGATTTTAGGAGTTGCTATCTTCCAGTGTCTACGAGGTGAGTCTTCTCACTATACCTCACCCGGAAGGGTTTGATTGTGTGACCGGAAGGTCAAGTATGTTATGTGTTATGTTTATATGCTATAAATGGAAAGTTAGCTGCTACGCGCGATATACATGCTTATATATGGGCCGGAAGGCAAGGTATTATGTGACAGAAAGGTCAGGTATGATATATGATATATGTGCTTTATGTGTTAGAGTATTTGTATTATGTGTTATATATGTGTATGGGCCGGAAGGCGATATATATTACGGGCCGGAAGGCAAAGTTATGTGGACCGAAAGGTCCGGGCCGGAAGGCAATGTTATGTTATGGGCCGGAAGGCGATGTGATGTGTGATGGACCGGAAGGTCGGCGTGGGTAAGGCCGGAAGGTTTACCCAGCAGGGACGGAAGTCCCCTGAGACACATGGACCGGAAGGTCGGGCCGGAAGGCGTATGTGCGTAAGGTATATTGGGGAACTCACTAAGCTTCGTGCTTACGTTGTTTATGTTATGTTGTTTCAGGTTCTTTCAGTAACGCGGGATGGCAACGGTTCGATTGTACACACCGAAGAAAGAGTTGTATTTTGGAGGATCCTGGCTTCTATTATAATGAAAATGAAACTATGTTTTGTAATTCGAATGTGAATAAGATTTTAAACAAGTGTTCTTAATATTAAATTGAGTATTTAAATGAAAATTTTGTTTTTGGAAATCATGGTGTTACAAATTGGTATCAGAGCCTTGGTTTGAGGGATTCGGACGCGCCTACGGGTAAATCTGGACTCAAACTGAGGAAGTAAGAAAAAGGTTTTCCAAATAAATGGTTTTCTAAAGTGAATAAGAGTTCAAAGAGAAAGCAAGAAAGAGCAGTGTGTACAATCAGCCAGAGCCAAACGGTGATTTCCCAAAATACCCTTACTTTTGTGTTATGACATATCTATTATGCACTTTATGAGACATTATTGCATGCTAGAGACAGGCTAGGTATTTCATATCTTAGGACTAGAGTGGCCTGATGTGTGATGCCTTAGTCTAGGGTTTGCTGTTATATGTGCGTTATGCTTTTGTGTTTATGTGATGAGTGAGAGTATCTAGTTGGAACGCACAAGGGGTAAAGCTACGGGGTACAGAGGTACTCCCGAGGATGAGCCGAGAAGGTGGAGCTACCACAGATGGGGAGTCCTATGTATGCTTCGATGCTCGAATGCTGCTTGCTTTGTGCTTTGTGGAGTTCTCGATGATGGGAGTCAGCTACTAAGTGAGTATGACGATACTCAGGAGGTAGAAGGCTGGCATCATTAGGAACTCTTCAGCAGCTGATAGCAAAGAAGTGGGAGGACGGCGGAAGGGACTAGGGAGTAAACCTAGCCAAATGAGTGCGCTGGTAGAGTAGAGGATTTCGCTGGAAAGCGAGCACGCGCGATGAGATGGGTGAAAGAGCAGGTTTATCAGCTACTTAGGAACTCTGGGATGGTCCGTGTGGAAAGTATGGGTAGATGTGGCAGGTAGTATGGGCCCGTACTACTGAAAGCAGAGGACCCATACTTGATACAGGGGGCATTCTAAAGGTCCTAAGGAACAGATTGAGGGGTGATGTTATGGTTCGGATACCATACATCGGAGCGGATACAGAGTGATGTTATGGTCCGGGCACCATACATTGGAGCAGATTGAGGAGTGGTGCTACGGTTCGGGTACCATACACCGAGGCATGTTGAGGAGGGATGTCATGGGATGAGTACCATGGTTCGTAGTGGATGATGCTTGTGGCTATCTTGTTATCCGGTTATCGATCGGACGAGCACGAGCGAGCGGGATGCGAGGGTTCGCGAGATCCTGCGTGATGAGGTCGCTGCATTGTTGCGGGCTGAGTCGCCAGAATTGTTTGGGTCGATCAGGACCACTATGATTGAAGTAGTTGGATGAGCGATATGCGGCTTTCGCAGAGACGGCTGCCGCGGCGGTTACAGCGGCTGTAGCAACGGCAAAGAAAGGGGCTAGTCGGGGTTTTCAGTATCGGGACTTCTATTATGCGAAGCCTCCCACATTCGATGGAGTTCAGGACTCGATTGTTGCTATGAGATGGTTATCAGACATGGAGGGGTGTTTCTCCACGAGTTTATGCCCTGCTGATCAGAGGGTGGGTGTGCTCTGAACCTGTTGAGGCTCGGGGCGAAGGATTGGTGGAGATTGACCACGAGGTCATTTTCCAATGCGCAGAGGGCTGCGGTTTCATGGGATCAATTCAGAGGAATGTTCAGTACTCGCTATGTTCCGTGGGATGAAAAGGAGAAATTGGCTCGGAAGTTCCTTAAGCTGAAGCAGGATTTGGAGTCGGTGACTGAGAGCACCGGGATGTTTATTGAGAGGGCGATGTTTTGCCCTGAGTTCGCTTCGGAGCAGGCTCAGATGTCCCGATATCCGAGTATGCTCAAGGGGGGGGGGTATCAGACAGTTCGTGTCTACGCAGAGGCGCGAGACCGTGATGGTATCGCAGGAGGCCGCCATGTGGCGTGAGTTAGAGGTTGAGTTGCAGTTGCGTGAGATGAGGCAGGCCCCGATGCAGTCGCAGTCGGCGCCGAAACGGCCCATGACCGTAGACGTTAGAATGGGGGATCGGAGCGGTCACACTTGTGGGAAGTGTGAGAGAGATGGCACCGGAGCTTGTTGGCCCAGTGGTGCATGCCGCAAGTGCGGAAAGGAGGGGCACGGTGCACGGGATTGTCGGCAGTCAGTGCCAATTCGAGATTTCAGGATTTGTTATCAGTGTCGGCAGGTTGGACATTTGAGGGTCAACCGTCCACAGTTTCCTGCAGGACCGGCGCAGGCTCTAGCATCGGCCACCTTGAGGAGTTCAGGAGGAGGACAGGATGGAGCAGAGCCCAAGGGCTCAGGGTCGTGCTTATCGGCTTGCGGCAGAGGGAGACGGAGCAGTGCCGGAGGCAGCTGCGGGTATGATGCTCTCTTGATGTCTTGAGTAACTTGCGTTGATTGTGGCGTATCGTTTGTGCTGGTGTCTGGTGTGGATTTCGATGCGGTATTCGTTGTTTCGCGGGTTTGGCATGGTTATGGATTGGTGCTTCAGGTTTTCGCTTGGCATTCGTTGTTCCCTGATGGTTTAGTATGATTATAGTTTGGCGTTTTGGTACCGGTAGCCTTGTGTGGTTTTCAATGCGATGTTCAACCTTTGGCAGGTTGTGGGTTTGGTTATGGGTTATTGCTTGGGAATTCCGTTGGTCATCGTTCGTGAGGGTTGATAGTGGAGATGCGGCACTGGGTTGAATGACGGGTAGCATCTGTAGTTGTGAAGTGGATAATTGAAAGATCGGATTCTTTTGAGCGGATTAATCAGGGAGGAGATGTGTTTTGCGGAGGGTTGCTTACGCTTGTGGGAAGCAGTCAGTGGGTAAATGTTCTCCTTGTGCAGGATGGTTCTGAAAGGTCGTTAATGACGATCGGTGGCAGTTAGTCAGTGCTTTAGTGGGGGAGAATTGTAAAATTCTCCGGGAGATCGATGAGTATGTAAGGGTGCTTAGCTGTTGGGATTCAGCAGTGTTTGTCAGCGCAAAGTATAGGCCGACGAGAGCGAGTGTTGGGTATGCGGGGCGAGATACAGACCTAGGGCATTTGATTGTGGAGGCCTGAGAGGAGGTCGGGATCAAGCTTGAGTAAGTAATCGGAATTTTGTGATCAGAGTATTGGTACGTTTGAGGTACGAGATGGGTTGTACTGCATTAATCCCACGGGATTATGTTGTGCATGTTTCTAGAGCTGGAACCGGAAGGTTCCCAGAGTTAGAACCTAAGGGTTCGCAGAGTTGGGTGTACGGACCCACAGAGATATAGCCTCGAGTGGCTAGTATGTGTCGTGAGAGTCGGTCCAGTCATACTGGAGACTCTGTTGGTATTGCTGGATTAGTTTGAGATTTACGGATGATGTATGTGCAGTGTGATTGCATTGGAAGGTCTGGCCCCGGGTTAGTGATCTTGTTTAGCGGAGGCAGTGATTTTGATGAGTGGAGAGAGTGCATGGGATTGAGAGCCCCTGCAATGAGAACCAGAGTATGTGGATAGCGGTTACGCAAAAAGGGTGGTGTCGCTTGGGGCGAGCACCGTGGCGCCGGTTGGGGTGGCATTATGGCCAAGAGGGTTCCTTGGAAAAAGGAAAAGAAGAAGGTGTGTAACTCCGAAGGGGTGCAAGTTCACGAAATTGAAAGCTGCAGAGCAGAGTTATGGATAGAGTATTTCGAGTATGGTTTTGAGCGTCGCGTTCGCGGCAGTGGAGTAGGAACCCACCCGGTTGGGATGTCTGTTGAGGCTCAGAAGGGATGCATGGAGAGAGAAAATTTTAAATTCTCAGTGTGAATCTGATCAGAGTGTAGGGTGGATGTGGTGGTTCATCTTGGGAGATGTTCGAGGATATCATCAGTGTATCGGGTCTTTCCACCTGCGGGTGTTGGGACTAGTTCAGTATGTGTATGTGATGGCAAGAGGGAACTGGTGAGAGTTGATCTGAGAGGGAGAGCGGATCTCTCAGTCGGTCCGGAATGGGCAAAGTGGGCTTTGGATCGGGGATCCGGTGGTTCAGGGTTTCCTAACCCTTATGGGTTGAGTGATCGTTGAGATTTGGAGCAGAGTGCATCTTGGGTAATTTCCGATTACAGAGAGTGCTGAGCAGTTCAGAGTTCGTACTTTAGTTGACAAAGCGGACTCAGCAGGTTAAAGAGAGTTAGTGATCGTCTAGAGTTAACAGGAAAGTTATGCAGGCAGACGCCGTTGCGAGCATGTGATTCAGGTCAGCGACTTCGTATTTCTGACGGGGTGCTTCGATTTAGGAAGAGGGGTAAATGGGGGGCCCCGGTATGTTGGGTCTTTTCGTGAAGGTGCAAAGGTAGGAAGGGTGGCCTATCGTTTGGAGCTGTCAACGGAATTGGGACGGATCCATGACACTGGTATGTGTCGCAGTTGAAGAGGTGTATAGCGGATGAGTCCGCAGTGGTTCTGCTAGAGAACGATTAGGTGGATGCGAGCCGGTGTTACGTCGAGAGGCCAGTGGCCGTCGGAGATCGGAAGATCAAGGTTCTGAGGAACAAGGAGGTACCTCTGGTATTGGTTCAGTAGCGGCCTCGGGAGAGATCGGTAGTGTCTAGGGAAGCCGAAACGTGAGATGCGGGAGCAGCAGCCAGAGCTATTTTCAGGGTGAGACTTCGAGGGCGAAGTCTAATTCTAGTGGGGGAGAATTGTAACAGCCCAAAATCTCAAGTATTGTTAAATTGCATTTTGGGGTGTTTTGAAGGGGAGACTCGGCGAGTTGGAGCCAGACTCGCCGAGTAGGGTCGCAGATTTGGTCGCGGGATCACGACTGGACTCGACGAGTCCAGATATGGACTCGGCGAGTCGACGCCGTTCAGCGGAAACCCTAGCCGTTCATTATTGGGTCGTATATAAGGGTTATTATGCCGTCATTTCACGACTTTGGATCGATTGGGAAGAACCCTAGGCGACTGGAGCGGCTAGAGCAAGGATTGAAGATCATTGGTGATTTGAGGAAGTTATTGTCCAAGAAGGAGAAGGTTTGGCTAATGGGACAGCAAGGGAATCACGTTTTGAGGCTTGGGGACACTGAGGGTGCATGATTCAGGTAACCTTTCGGATTATTTTCTGTGATGTGAATGTGTGCATGGATTTAGGGTTTGTGAAACCCATTTGGAGATTAGACGGATTGTTGTGTCGTTACCCAATGTTTATAACCTTGTATTAGGACCCTTAGAGGTCCAGAAGGTCCCATGTTTGTTTATTCGGGAATATATGTATCTCAGGAAGCAGTTCGATCGACTGCATGGCGTGGACTCGCCGAGTCGGATGATCAGACTCGACGAGTAGCTTGAAGATTCACTGGGACTCGCCGAGTTGTTCTTCAGACTCGGCGAGTGGAGTCGGGGTGGCCCCGCGATTCTTCCAGGAGTGACTCGTCGATTCAAAGAGGATACTCGACGAGTAGAAGGGGAATCTTAGAGGATTGAAGGACGACCAGACTCGCCGAGTCGCCAGGGAACTCGCCGAGTCCAGTCGAGCTGACAATGGACTGTTGACCAGAGTTGAATGGGGTGATTTCTTAGGGCCAGTTAACGTGGAAGATAGAAGTATTAATAAGGGATATATGATGATACAGAGAGCTTGTAGCTCGGAGGATCAAGTGCAAGGGATTTTAGGAGTTGCTATCTTCCAGTGTCTACGAGGTGAGTCTTCTCACTATACCTCACCCGGAAGGGTTTGATTGTGTGACCGGAAGGTCAAGTATGTTATGTGTTATGTTTATATGCTATAAATGGAAAGTTAGCTGCTACGCGCGATATACATGCTTATATATGGGCCGGAAGGCAAGGTATTATGTGACAGAAAGGTCAGGTATGATATATGATATATGTGCTTTATGTGTTAGAGTATTTGTATTATGTGTTATATATGTGTATGGGCCGGAAGGCGATATATATTACGGGCCGGAAGGCAAAGTTATGTGGACCGAAAGGTCCGGGCCGGAAGGCAATGTTATGTTATGGGCCGGAAGGCGATGTGATGTGTGATGGACCGGAAGGTCGGCGTGGGTAAGGCCGGAAGGTTTACCCAGCAGGGACGGAAGTCCCCTGAGACACATGGACCGGAAGGTCGGGCCAGAAGGCGTATGTGCGTAAGGTATATTGGGGAACTCACTAAGCTTCGTGCTTACGTTGTTTATGTTATGTTGTTTCAGGTTCTTTCAGTAACGCGGGATGGCAACGGTTCGATTGTACACACCGAAGAAAGAGTTGTATTTTGGAGGATCCTGGCTTCTATTATAATGAAAATGAAACTATGTTTTGTAATTCGAATGTGAATAAGAGTTTAAACAAGTGTTCTTAATATTAAATTGAGTATTTAAATGAAAATTTTGTTTTTGGAAATCATGGTGTTACACATAGCACCTTACTTGATTATGGATAAGTCGGTTATGTATGGTTCTTGGTTATGAATGGTTTGTATGGTATGTGGTATCTGGGGAACTCACTAAGCTTCGTGCTTACGGTTTTCAGTTTTGGTTTCAAGTACTTCCGGTAGCGGATGATGGAGCTCGGGATGATCGCATGGCACACACCATAGATTAGTCAGCCTGGGAATGTTTTACTCTGATAATGAACATGTGTTTTGAAAACTAATACTCTGTTTATGTTTTGAAATGATGATTTTACGTTAATTAATATTTTATTAAAAGAAATTTTTAGTCTTGAATTTTGGGACGTTACAACTTGGTATCAGAGCCTTGGTTTGAGGGATTCGAACATGCTCTCGGGTGTGTCTGAACTCAAACTGAGGAATTGGTATAGAGGTTTTCAAAATGAAAAGACAGTTTTGTAAAAAGAGAGTTTGGGAAAGAAAACAGTTTTAGAAAGGCAAAAATAATTCAGAAAGAAAAGAACTTTGAAAAGAGAAAAATGGTGTGGTGCATGCAATCAACCGAGCTCAAGTAAGTACCCCAAAATACCAATACAAGTCTATGTTTTGATTATCAGTTAATAGAACAGCATGCTAGAATAGGACTAAGGATCTAGGGATGATGCCTTATGTGCCTGTTATTTGTGCTTTTGAGCTGCATAGTAGTGCTGATTAGACAGTAGTAGGATAGCCTGTATAGGTTATGCCTGAGTTATGAGTTTGTGTTTCATGCTAGTTCAGATTTTTGCTATGTGTGTATGATTGCTTGACTATGTTGTAGTTAGATTTTCCCCTTGTCTGAATGCTGCTTGCTTTGTGCATTGTGGGATTTTGAGTGATGGGAATTAACCATTAAGTGGATATGCCACGTCACTGTTGGATTAGTGTCTAAGCCCGTAACCATATTTGGTAAGTACTTGACCCGGTTGTGCATGGTCCTTTTAGGTTGCCTTCACCAAAGCAACTTGACTGGAGAAATTAAATAGAGAGAGAGGTTATTGTGATTTATTAATATGTTATAAGAATAATATATTAAAGGAAAAATCATATTTGTTTAATTAATATTGGTCAATAATTAATTAGGAATTAATTTTGTGATCAAGCGTAATTAATTAAACTAGAGGGGCTGAATTGTAATTATAAGATAGTTGCAAGATAGGGCAATGTTTATCCTTGTTAAAGGATGGACGAATTCAAGGATAAGGATATCCTTAAAATCGTCCAAGGATAAGTAGATAAGGGTTTTTCAAGGCTTATCTTGTGGTTGCTTGGTGGGCAAGCAACTGGATAAGGATAAGGACTGAAACCCTAATCTAAACCCTATATAAAGACCCCTAGGCCTTTAGAATTCGTGTACATGCTCCTAAAAGGTCCCAAGGACGAATTCCACCTCCTCCCTCCTCTATCTTAAGCCTCCTAAATTTCTTGTGGTGTTTGTGAGCCATTAGAGGCACTACACTTGTGGTGCTTGCTTTCAAGACTTAGGATTTGAAAATTTAAGTCGTTATTGCAATATAACAACTAGAGGTATGTAATCCAATCTTGTATATTGATTTTGAAAATAGCAATGCACATTAGGGTTTTATTCTTGTGTTCATAATGTTGTGTATCTAATATTGAAAACATTGATCCAAACTAGGGTTCCATGCACACTTAGGATTGTTTGTATAAAACCCATCAGTGGTATCAGAGCCTTTGGTTAACTTGTTTTCAATTAGTTTTATTCAATTGTATGAACTTGACAAATTAGGGTTTATAGCCAATAAACCCTAGGAGGCCATAGATTTCGAGATTAGGGTTTCCTAACCCTAATTTGCGAAAATCTTGAAAGGGTTTTGAATCCTTTCCTTTCAATCCAAGATTTCGAAATCTAGGGTTTGCAAACCCTTAGATTTCGAGATTTGCCTCCTTTCCCATGATAAGATCCTAAATTTTAGGGATTTGGATAATCCCATATCTTGTAATTATCCTTTGATAGTTAAATATGGTAATTAAAGATAATGAATTATCCCATCCCTATTTTCGAAATTTATAGAGGGATTTAAGGAATTAGGATAACTTAAATATTTAAATGGTAATTATCTTTTAGATTTAGATAATCCCTTATGATTTGATAATTTAAATTAAGAGTTTAATTTAAGATAATTATTAAATCAAGAGTTTTAATAATTAAAATTTTAATTTAAGTGACATTAAATTTCGAAAATTTTAATAGAAGATTAAAACCCTGGTATTTTTAAAATGTTTAAAATACACCCTATACTATTATATTATTACAAGCTTAATATATATATATATATATATATATATATATATATATATATATATATATATATATATATATATATAATTAAAATGCTAGTCTTACCGTTAGTAGGCCTCATTCACGAAGCCGGTCTATAAGGTAGGTATAAGGTTACGGCCTATAAAATGGCGCTTAATGGGTGTACACTCACACCCACCGCTTGCTTGATCGGTGGAGGGTCGTTAGCCGAACGGGTAGGATAGGGCAACCTCATTCTCTCATTAGAAGTATAATAAGAAATACAAAGTAACTACATGTTTTCTAAAATTCCCCAATCTTAGTTACTTTTGGAAAAGTGAATTTGATGCAATCCCATGAAATTACACTTTGCACCTTGCTAAGAAGTTAGTGGAGCGTGCGTGGTTTACCGGCACACTAATTGGTTCTAAGCGAAGGTGGCAAAGGGTGATTCGTTGTTTATCATAGTTCGATGGAGCGTGTGTGGTTTACCGGCACATCGAATAGGTGATCGTTACAACGAAGGCACCATGTGAATTTGCATGGTAATTCACACCCACTTTGTGATCCTCGGTATCCCAGTCACAAACGAGAGGGGCATATCGAGATTTAAACATGCCATTGAAAAGTTTCAATGAATCTCATCCGAACATAGGAATTCTCAATACATTTAGAACTTAGAGTTAAGTTTTTCATGATGGAGAATTAGTGAATCGTCATTCAGTTACCTTCAAATTATTTGCATTTAGATTACGGCATCCCTTTTCTAAGATGTAAATATTGTTTTTGGATCCTAGCCCTAATTTTTTCTAATTGGGTGATAATTAGGGATTCATATTCTAATCTATCTTTTTCCTTTCTATTTGTAGATGTCAAAGACAAACAACGCTGCTGATATTTCTTTCACATTTATGAGCCTTTGTCAAAAGGTCACTTTCAATGGGACGAACTTTAGCGAATGGATAAGATACATTCGCACGATCGCTCGCTACGAGGACAAGGAGTATGTCCTTGATGAAAAGCTCGAGAAGATCAATCCAGAAATCGCTACTCCGGCTGAAATGAGTGCTTTTGAGACTCATGAAGGTGATGCAACGAAGGTTCACTGCATCATGATAGCCACAATGAACTCCGAATTCCAAAAGTCCTATGAGGACATGTATCCATACGAGATGCACCAAGACTTATTGGAGAGATACCACCAAAACGCGAGACAAGAGCGTTATGAGATTTTCACTAACATGATTTCCGCTAAGATGAGTCATGAAGAGTCTCTTACCGCGCACTTGCAAAAGATGCAAAGGTATGTCGATCGTCTTCACAAGTTGAATGTTGACTTTGGGGAAGACTTGGCAATCGACATGGTGCTTCACTCTTTGCCTCCGAGCTACAATCAATTTAGGATGACCTACCACATGAACAAAGAGGAGGTCACACTAAGCAAGCTCCAAGGTCTTTTGAGGGTCGCTGAGAGCAACTTCAAAGACAAGTCTGTTGCAACAACTCCCAATCCACCCACTGCTACTGTCTTGGCTATTGGTCAAGGGAAGGGAAAGAAGAGGAATGCTTCATCCAAGAACCAACGCAAGGTGAAAGATCGGAATGGTGCCTCTTCTAGTGGGACCAAAGTTGATCCCGCTAAGCCCTGCTCTAACCCTAAGAAGGCTGAATGTCACCACTGCCACAAGATAGGACATTGGAAGAGAAGCTGCCCAGAGTACCTGCAAGACATCAAGGAAGGAAAGATCAAGCCATCTTTCGCAGGTATATACACAATTAAATCTAAAGATTCTAATCATGCTATTTCTTGGGTTCTTGATACCGGTTGTGGTTACCACGTTTGTTCTAATGTGCAGGGACTAAAAAAAAGTAGGGATGTGGAGCAAGGAAGGATAAATCTAATCATGGGGAACAGAAGATCGTCGCCTGTAACCAAGATTGGAGTATATTCATTAGTGCTTAGGAATAGTTTATGTTTAGATTTAGAAAATTGTTGCTATTCGCCAGAAATGGCTAGAAACATCATTTCATTTCATGGTTTGTTTAGACAAGGTTTTAGATTTTCTTTTAATAATGAGAATGGTTCTATTTTAGCTTATCTAAATGGTGTCTTTTACTTTGAAGCTATACCATGTAATGGAATTTATGAAACTGTTATGATTTTTGATAACTTAGGAAATGATGTTTTGAATATAGATTCTTCCAATAGTTTGGATAAAGCATCCTTGTGGCATAGTCGTCTTGGACATGTCAACAAGAAATGCATAGCCCAACTCCAAAAGGATGGAGTGTTGGAGTCATTCGACCTTAGGAAAGATGACACGTGCGAGTCTTGTTTGCTTGGAAAGATGACTAAGTCACCCTTCGCTGGTACGTGCGAAAGGGGTGAAGGTTTATTGGACCTAATACATACCGATGTATGTGGACCGTTTAGATCAACCACGAAGGATGGGAACCGCTTCTACGTGACTTTTACCGATGACTATAGTAGATATGGGTATATCTATTTAATCAAGCGAAAGTCAGAAACTTTTGAAAAGTTCAAAGAGTTTAAGAATGAAGTGGAGAATCAATTGGGTAGGAAGATCAAGATTCTTCGATCCGATCCAGGAGGAGAGTACCTAAGTCTTGAATTCCACGAATATCTCAAGGAGTGTGGAATAGTTTCGCAATTGACGCCACCTAGGACACCACAATTGAATGGTGTGGCAGAAAGGCGTAATCGAACCTTATTGGATATGGTTCGCTCTATGATGAGTCGTGCTTCACTATCAATCTCTTTTTAGGGGTATGCCTTAGAGACTGCCGCCCATATCCTTAACCGAGTCCCTACTAACAAGGTTGCCAAAACATCTCACGTGATGTAGACGGGGAAAGCTCCTTCGTTGGCACATATCAAGGTTTGGGGTTGCGAGGCTTTCGTAAGAAGAGACACTCATGACAAACTTGAACCTCGAAGTGAGCGATGTATTTTCATCGGTTACCCATAGAAATCCTTTGGATATCTCTTCAATAGACCGAAGGACAATGTTGTCTTTGTTGCAAGGAGAGGAGTTTTCCAAAAGCGAGAACTCATAGGCCAAGAGGACAGTGGGAGGCAAATCGAGCTTGAAGAGATTCAAGAGTCGATAGATGAAGGAACCTCTACCGCTGGTACTCAGCCCGAGGAGGAAACTCCGGTTGAACCAATTGACGAGTCCTTACCTCTTAGACGTTCCGATAGAGTTAGAGTTCAACCCCAGTTTTATGGTTTTCATATTACTACCGAAGGGTACACGTATATTAGTGATGGTACACTAGTAAATCTTGATGAACCTAATAGCTATAAGGAAGCCATGGCAGGCCCGGAGTCTGCGAAATGGAAAGAGACGATGGATAGCGAGATCCAATCCATGTATGATAACCAAGTTTGGAATTTGGTTGATCATGTGCCCGGACGTAAGACCGTTGGGTGTAAGTGGATCTTCAAGAAGAAGACCGACGTGGATGGAAAGGTACACACATATAAAGCGCGATTGGTTGCGAAGGGCTTTACTCAAACTCCCGGAGTTGACTATGAAGAGACCTTCTCACCAGTTGCGAAGATAAAATCTACTAGAGTGATGCTAGCTATTGCCGCATTTCATGATTATGAGATTTGGCAAATGGATGTCAAGACCGCTTTCCTTAATGGAAAGTTGGCTGAGGATGTTTACATGGCTCAGCCAGAAGGGATTGTGGATCCGAAACATCCGAATAGAGTGTGTAAGCTTGAGAAGTCCATTTATGGACTTAAGCAAGCATCTCGCAGATGGAATCTCTGCTTCGATGAGAAAGTCAAAGAGTTTGGATTTGTACGAAGCGAAGATGAGACGTGTGTATATGTCAAAGCCAGTGGGAGTATAGTAAGCTTTCTAGTTTTATATGTCGATGACATATTACTCATAGGAAACGACATCCCAACTTTGCAGGAGGTTAAGTCCTGGCTCGGGAAGTACTTCGCTATGAAGAACCTCGGATAAGCTTCTTACATTTTGGGAATAAGGATAGTAAGAGAAAGAAGTAAGAGACTAATTGGACTTAGTCAGAACACTTACTTAGAGAAAGTACTAAAACGTTTTAGTATGGAAAACTCAAAGAAGGGAGAATTATCGATACAAAGCAATGCCAAATTGAGTAAGACTCAAAGTCCGAGTACCGAAGCTGAGATAGCTGAAATGAGCCGAGTTCCATACGCTTCCACAGTTGGCTCAATCATGTACGCTATGACTTGTACTCGCCCTGATGTAGCCTTTTCTTTGAGCATGGTTAGTAGATATCAAGGGAACCCTGGCAGAGCACATTGGATTGATGTGAAGAATATCCTTAAGTACCTTCGGAGGACGAAGGAATGGTTTTTAGTCCTCCGAGGGAGTGATGACTTGAAGGTGCAAGGGTACAGTGACGCCAGCTTCCAAACCGATAGGGACAACTACCGTTCGCAATCGGGCTGGGTCTTTACTCTAAATGGAGGAGTAGTGACTTGGAAGAGTTCCAAATAGGAAACAGTAGCTGATTCAATGTGTGAATCAGAGTACATAGCAGCGAGCGAAGCGTCGAAGGAGGCAATATGGCTGAAGAACTTCATAGGTGACCTTGGAGTTGTACCCGCCATAAAGGAGCCCATGGAGATTTTTTGTGATAATGAAGGATCGGTTGCCTTGACCAAGGAACCGAGTGATCATGGTAGATCTCGACATATCGACAGAAAATATCACTTCATCGGACATCGTGTATAAGAAGGAGAACTCGTAGTGAAGAGGATATCATCAGAAGATAACCCAGCATATCCGCTTACGAAGGGATTTAGTGGGGTTAAGCACTTGCAGCATGCTAGGAGTATTGGGCTGAAGGATGGTATTAGCATAGATTAGATAGTTTTAGAAACGTGTAATAGATAAATGTAATTAACATTTGATGATTAAATAAAGGAGATTTATTTATAAGTAAAGCTACTGTCATATGTTAATTGTTTAACTATTGTTTCACTTTTTGCATGTTTTGACTTCCAGAATAATTGAGTTTATTAGGAATAATCGAATTATTCAAATTGTCCACAATCGTTCATGTGTTCGAAGTAGATATGAATGAAGATTGTCATGAATTGGTGCGTAGATTGTCTAAATGGTATTAGAAATAGCAAAGGGTTGCTGCGACGTTCATGAGTGCTTATGAACTGGTTTTGAGCATTGGAATAAACCCGCGCTTGCTGGAATCACCATATGGAATATGATATATAAGAGGTGATCGCAAGACGATAATATCATATAGTCTTAAAACCTAGATATATGGTTTATTATTTGCTAATTGATTGTGCATTGATAATGCAAAAACGCATTGGTAACTCAATGTTATAAAACACATTGTTGTGTATAGTTGATTATTGAATAAGTAAATGCATATAAGTCGAAGTTTATCTGTAAATTTTATCCTAAGAGGGTAGAAGAGATATCTCGACCGCTCGATGATTTGATTTGACTTATGTGCCGGGCCCGGTCAGAACTAAATTGATGTGTTCGATTAAGTTCTATGTCAAATAAATCGGAGATCGAGAAACCTAAATGCTTGACTAATCATTCCATAGAATTGTCAGCATGATATCTAACAGAGGACTGTACGATCCCTTATCTAGAGGACAGGTTACTGATAAGATCAAAGTTTGACAGCGTCTTTGAGAGCTACGATTACTAATCGGGTTGCACGTTACATTTGTGGTTACTAGACTTATCCAAGTGGGAGACTGTTGGATTAGTGTCTAAGCCCGTAACCATATTTGGTAAGTACTTGACCCGGTTGTGCATGGTCCTTTTGGGTTGCCTTCACCAAAGCAACTTGACTAGAGAAATTAAATAGAGAGAGAGGTTATTGTGATTTATTAATATGTTATAAGAATAATATATTAAAGGAAAAATCATATTTGTTTAATTAATATTGGTCAATAATTAATTAGGAATTAATTTTGTGAACAACTGTAATTAATTAAACTAGAGGGGCTGAATTGTAATTATAAGATAGTTGCAAGATAGGGCAATATTTATCCTTGTTAAAGGATGGACGAATTCAAGGATAAGGATATCCTTAAAATCATCTAAGGATAAGTAGATAAGGGTTTTTCAAGGCTTATCTTGTGGTTGCTTGGTGGGCAAGCAACTGGATAAGGATAAGGACTGAAACCCTAATCTAAACCCTATATAAAGACCCCTAGGCCTTTAGAATTCGTGTACATGCTCCTAAAAGGTCCCAAGGACGAATTCCATCTCCTCCCTTCTCTATCTTAAGCCTCTCCAATTTCTTGTGGTGTTTGTGAGCCATTAGAGGCACTACACTTGTGGTGCTTGCTTTCAAGACTTAGGATTTGAAGATTTAAGTTGTTATTGCAATATAACAACTAGAGGTTTGTAATTCAATCTTGTATGTTGATTTCGAAAATAGCAATGCACATTAGGGTTTTATTCTTGTGTTCATAATGTTGTGTATCTAATAGTGAAAACATAGATCCAAACTAGGGTTGCATGCACACTTAGGATTGTTTGTATAAAACCCATCAGTCTCGTTCTCCTCCAACCAGCACACGTCAAAGGATTCTACAATTTGCTTTATCTTCTTGTTGTAGACCTTGTATGTTGTGCGAGCAGCATACCCCACAAAGTAACAATCATCGGATTTAGCGTTGAATTTGAGGTTGGATTCCAGATGAAGGAGGGTGCAAGGACAACCAAAGATACAGACGTGACTAACAGATGGCTCGTGACCATAGAGAATTTTGTATGGAGTCTTCATCTGAGCTTTGTTGATCGGAACACGATTCTGAGCATAACACGCCGTGTTGATTGCCTCGGACCAAAAGAAAACCAGTAGTTTGGAGTCACATAACATTGTCCTTGCAGCGTTTTGCAATGTTCGATTCCTCCGCTCAGCAACACCATTTTGTTGCGGTGTGCGAACGGCACTGTATTGACGCATTATCCCTTTTTCTGCACAAAAACGATTGAGAATAGTATTCTTGAATTCCGTCCCGTTGTCAGTTCTGAGCGACTTCACCTGGTGGTTGGTCTGGTTCTCTATCATCATAATACACTTCTTAATCAGGTCAGCAACCCCAACCTTGTTGGAAAAAAAGAATACCTACGTGAACTGCGAGAAATCATCGATCACAACCGGACAATATGAGTTTATGTTGATGTTGAGGACGTTCACCGGACAAAATAAGTACGTATGCAACAATTGGAGCACCTAGTTGATCGAATTGATATGTTTTGACAGGTGTGGCTTTCTGTGATGCTTTCCTTGGGCGCATGCCACACACTTTTCAAACGGGTTAAAATCCTTGACAGGAAGCCCACGCACTATGTCATTCTTTGAAGGTGATTCAGGTACTTTGCGTTAGCATGCCCGGGTCTTCGGTGCCACAACATAGCATTGTGCTCGGAAAATTTTGAGAAGAGGCAAGTGACTTGTTCAGGAAGATTGGTATTCATGTCAAGGATATACGCATTTTCGTCCCGTTTAGATTTTACAAGAATCCAATCATCAAGGATGACAATGCCTAGCTTTAGAATTAGACATTGCTTGACGGTAAAATGTGTCAAGTAACCCTTGTCACAAATTTGAGAGAAGCTCAACAGATTGTGCTTTAACTCGGGTGTGTAGTTGACATTCTCGAAGATCAACACTCCATTGGAAACTGTTACTTTTTGAGTGATTTTTCCGCCACCCCCTCCCTCAACGGAAACTTATACCCCATTACAGTTTTAAATGTTGTGTAACTGGGAGATGCCTCCTGTCATATGCATGGAATAACCGTTGTCGACATACCATGGTCTGGTGGCATTCCTCCATAGTTGTTCCTGCACAATGAGTGGGATTATTTAGATTTGGGGACCCAGGTCATTACAACCCGAAGTTTACTCTTAACATTCACAGATTTATCTTTTTGATTGTTAAATTTTGCATCATTATCAGAAACACTTTCAGAGGATGACGATGATTAACCAAGTGTAGATTTGGGCACCCACTGATATTTAGGTTTTGAAGAATTCACAGGTGATTCTGAAATATTTTTCTTTTGCTTTCAGCGTTTAGATTTTCAACTAGAATTAATCGAAGATCCAGATGCACCCTTTGACGAAATTCTCACACCCCAAAACCGGAACGGTGGAAACGTTCTGGGGTGGAGGATGTCATGTACAGTATCATAACACAAAACAATAGTAAAAAAGCAAACAACATCATCCATTGCATTAAATAGTGTAATTTAATACAAGAGTGTTCTGTATAGTTTATAAGACACCAAAAAAATATGAATCAAAACAAAAGATGAGTCTTGTATGTGCTCCATATTCTCAAAAGCTGGCCTCGGTACCTTTCTACTGATGACTTAAGAATACAAGTTATTTTGAAAGAGTTTATCAACATTAAAGTTGGTGAGTTCATAAGCATTTTAGTGTCCTTATTTGTATAAAAATGTTTGTAACTGTTTGAATGTAAAAGCTTGTAAATGTTTGTAGTACAGTTGTAAGTGTTCACTGTTAGTAAAATGTTCATTGTAAATGTTTGTAAAACCGTTTGTAAAATGTTCGTATCTTCCTAGAAAATCCCATAATTTCTACTAAGAATGTAGACTTCTACCAAGACTCAATGTTCGGTTTGTTTGTTTGTAAGAGTATGTATTTTTCCCAAGTCTAACTATCTTTATCAAAGTATAGTTTGTACATTATCGTTTAATGAGAAAACATTTCAAGGTAAATGTATTAAGAAAATATTATAAACTGTAGTTTTATATGCGAAAACTACTGTGCTACTACTTACCTTAAAGCCAATGAATTATAAGGTAAGGTGAGATTTCTAACCATACTGATTGACGGCTGAAGAAACACGACGATGAAAGACATCGAAAATAAATGTGACATTTGTCACCCCATCGGCTTGGTCGGCCTAGGACTGTAGCTAACAGTCAGGGTGCGGGATAGTCTGTCCCGTATAGATCTATACACACAATGCCCGCTCACCCTCCAGGAGACTCTGGTTACCAACATGACTTCAGTGGAATCCGCGTCATGTAGAAGTAAATCTCATATTCTAATTGTTATGTTTGTGTATGTTCCTTCTGTTTACTTGTAAATGTATATGTATATGTTATCTTCTTTGTATATGTATATGTATATGTTCTCTTCTTTGTATATGTATATGTATATGTTCTCTTCTTTGTATATGTATATGTATATGTTCTTGTTTATTCCTTACAATAGTATGTTCTAACTCATGTATGAATTGACTCTTTGTATGTTTCATAGTACTAGAATTACTTAATAGTATCTTCCTAAACTATTCCTATTATAGTTTATTAGTAGAATTGTTTGCATAACTCAATGTATTGAACTGAGATAAAAGCTATTATGACTTATACATATATACATGATACATAACTAAGGATCAAACGACACTCGGATAAACAATAGGGTACTCCAAGTCCACAACCAAACAAGGAACATGAATTAGAGTGTATTATCAGTCCTAAGTCCTTCAACCTTACTTATATAACTATATATGCATTAGACATAGTTTTGACAATATAGAAGTTTAAAAGAATTGAAAGTAAGATTTGGTAAATGAGACTAAGCTTTATAAAGAGTTTAACATGTAAAAGCGTTTGCTAATCATTTTGAAGTAGTTTTCTTGACAAAACAGTTAAATGTATAGTAATTTCATTGTTTGCTAGTTATTAATCACCTGAGATTAATATAATAACTAATATGATTCAACTTGTATTCCCCCCATATAATCATTTAAAAACATTTAAAAAGGTTGATTAAGGGGTATGAACTCACCTGTAGCGAGTGGTTTGGATGGAAGTGTTGGACAAGGTGCTAGGTGTCAAGTCAAGAATTGAACACACACAATGATCCTATTAACATGTAAAGACATATGTATGCATCTAATTAGTGATTATAACACTAATTAAGTAAGTATAAACACCCTAAAGTATGGAAAACACTTTGGTTTAAGTGTTAGAAGGACATTGGGTTGCATCAAAGGGATGTAATGCATTGCTTTGGGGTTCACGACCCAAGGACCAAATCCCATGGAGTTTACGGCCTAGGGTTTACGGCCCTAGTGGGTTTACGGCCGTAAACCCATGGCAAACTCCACAAACTTGTAGTTTAAGGTCCTTAGCTCAATGGTGAATGGTTCTAGTCCAGGTTCTAAGCATTAGGAAGGAGTTTAGGGAAACTTTGCACCCTTCTATAGAGTTTACAGCCTTGGGAGGTGCCCTGGCCGTAAACCCCCTTCCATTCCGTATTTCTTGATGTTTCTAAGGTGTAAAAAAGTTCATTCTAGTATACAACAAGATAGGACAAGAGTACTTACAATATAGATGCTTGTTTGGGTGTTTAAGGTCCAAGAACACTAGTGTGTGTTCGTGGTGTTCTTGGTGTTTTGAAGAACACTTGAAGATCTATGAAAAAGGGAAGATTTCATGGATGAAATCATGTATAACAACTAGATGAAGTATTATAACAACAAATCAAAGGAAGAAAGACTTATGTTTTTGGAAGATTGGAAGAAAGGTGTTATGATGCTTGAGAGAGAAGTTGATGTTCTTGAGCTTTGAAGTTGGGAAATGGGGAAATGAAGAGTAAAATCATGCTATATGCATGAGTTCACGGCCAAGAGAGGGTTCACGGCCCAAACTCCTCATGTTTGGTCGTGAACACCTCATTAAGGTGTTGATTGATTTATTGTTACCCCATAATCCTAGAATATACTTCCTTTTATTCGTTCGTTTGAAGAATTAATATTAAAAACACTCAAATGGACTTTAAACCGGCTAAAAATTAGCAGAAATGTGCTTGGCTTTAATTGAAATGCTTGACTGTAGGGTTTGTACGAATGGAAATTTCGGGTTGTCACATCATCCCCATGTTAGAGGGAATTTTGTCCCGAAATTAGAGTTTAAGCAATAAAGTAGTTACAAATAACTAAGCAAAAAGATGAGGATAATTCAATTTCATTTGATCCTCGCGCTCCCATGTGAATTCCGGTCCTCGCTTGGCATTCCAGCGAACCTTCACTATCGGGATGCGGCTTTGCTTAGTCTGTTTGACCTCACGGTCCATGATCTCTATAGGTTCTTCCACGAAGTTGAGGCTCTTGTTGATCTCAATCTATTCGAGTGGGATTACAAGAGTCTCATCGGACAGACACTTTTTCATGTTTGAGACGTGGAATGTAGAATGTACATTACTGAGTTTGCGGGGTAGGTTGAGTTTGCAAGCTACAGGGCCAATTCTAGCAAAAATCTCGAATGGCCCTATGTATCTTGGATTTGGCTTTCCACACTTTCCGAAGCGTATCAAGCCCTTCCAGGGTGAGACTTTCAAGAGAATGCGGTCTCCCACCTGGAATTCCAAAGGTTTCCTTCGCTTGTCTGCGTAACTTTTTTGTCGGTCTCTAGAGGATTCAATCGTTCTTGAATTTGAACGATTTTCTCTGTTGTTTCCAGAATGATCTTCGGACCTGTGAGAGCGCTGTCAGGAACTCATCCTTTAGCTAACGGTGTGTCACCCACTTCGGCGCAGCAAGGAGGGGATCTGCACTTCCGGCAATAGAGGGCTTCAAATGGAGCAGCTTTTATGCCCGTGTGATAACTATTGTTGTAGGAAAATTCGACAAGGGGTAAGTGAGTATCCCATGCCTTCCGAAAATCAATCACACAGGCTCTCAGCATATCTTCTAGTGGTTGGATAGTTCTCTCACTTTGTCTGTCGGTCTGTGGGTGGTAAGTTGTACTTATATCCAACCTCGTCCCTAGGGAACTTTGTAGCGACTTCCAGAACCTCGAAGTGAACCTACTATTTCTATCGGATATAATGGATATAGGGACACCTTGCAGTCGTATGATTTCCTAAATGTAAGTTCTTGTAAGCTTCTCTATTTTGTCAGTCTCTTTGATTGGTAGGAAATGCGCGGATTTGGTCAATCTATCGATGATGACCCAAATGGTATCAAGTCCACCCGTTGTCTTGGGCAACTTGGTTATGAAGTCCATAGTAATCAGCTCCCATTTCCACTCTAATATCTCCAGTTGTTGAAGTAAACCTGATGGTTTCTAGTATTCGACCTTTACCTTTGCGCAAGTAAGGCATCTACTCAGGAAGGTAGCAATATCTGATTTCATGTTAGGCCACCAGTATAGCTTTTTAAGATCCAGATACATATTATCTGAACCCAGGTGGACAGAATATCTAGTTTTGTGCGCCTCGGTCATGACCAAGTCTCTGAAGCCACCATGTTTCAGTGTCCAGATCCGGTCCATGAGGAATAAGGCTCTGCCACCCTTGACTACCAGATTCTTCTCCATCCCTCGTAGGGATTCACCTGCCACATTTTCGGGTTTCAAGGCCTCGAGTTGAGCCTCTTTGATTTGTGTGGACAGGTGCGAATGGATAGTCATGGTCAATGATTTGACTCTTCGACCAAAATATTCCTTCCGACTTAGGGCGTCTGCTACTAGATTGGCGTTACCTGGATGATAATGAATTTCGCATTCGTAGTCATTGACTAGATCGACCCATCGTCGTTGTCTCATATTTAGTTGCTTCTGGTTGAATATGTGTTGTAGGCTCTTTTGGTCCGTAAAGATTGTGCTTTTTGTACCATACAGGTAGTGCCTCTAGATCTTCAGAGCAAACACAACTGCTCCTAACTCAAGATCGTGTGTGGTGTAGTTCACCTCATGTGTCTTCAGCTGTCTTGAGGCATAGGCAATGACCTTACCTCGTTGCATCAGAACACATCCGAGTCCTTGATTTGACGCATCGCAGTAGACTACGAAGTCTTCTATTCCTTCGGGAAGGGATAGTATCGGTGCGGTGCACAAGGCTCGTTTCAACGTTTGAAATGCCTTCTCTTGTTTCTCTTCCCAGTCAAAGGCGACACCCTTCTGGGTCAACATTATAAGAGGCTTCGCAATCCGGGAGAATTTCTATACGAATCTGCAGTAGTAGCCAACGATGCCTAGAAATTGACAAATTTCTGTAGGCGTCTTTAGTGCTGACCAGTTCTCATTGGCCTTAATTTTGGATGGGTCCACGTGGATTCCCTCTTTGCTAACCACGTGTCCTAGGAATTTGACCCTTCGGATCCAAAATTCGCATTTCGAGAACTTAGCATAGAGTTTCTCTGATCGTGGTGTTTCCAAGATCAGTCGTAGGTGTTTACTTTGTTCTTCCTTACTTCGGGAGTAGATAAGTATGTCATCTATGAATACAATGACGAACTAATCCAAATAAGGACGACACACCCTATTCATTAAATCCATGAATACTTCGGGCGCATTTTTCAATCCGAATGGCATCCCTACGAACTCGTAGTGTCCGTATCGAGTTCGGAAGGCTGTCTTTGGAACATCCTCCTCTAACACTCGCAACTGGTGATACCCGGATCTCAGATCAATCTTTGAAAAGTAATTCGCCCCTTACAGTTGGTCGAACAAATCGTCTATACGAGGCAGAGGGTAATGATTTTTAACAGTTAGCTTGTTGAGATCTCTGTAGTTGATACACATATAGAACGATCCATCTTTCTTCTTCACGAACAAAACCGGTGCTCCCCATGGTGAGATGCTTGGTCTAATAAAACTTGTGTTGAGCAGTTCGTTAAGTTGACCAGACAGTTCCTGCATCTCGGCTAGTGCTAGACGATAGGGCGATTTGGCTACTGGGGTAGCTCCCGGAACTAAGTCGATTCAGAACTCGACTTGTCGTTGCGGAGGTAACCCTGGTAGTTCTTCCGGAATGATGTCAGGAAAGTCGCATACTATGGGGATGTTCTTCAGGTCTTTGGTTTCTTGGCTTGTATCAACAACGTGTGCAAGGAATGCACGATATTCTTTACGTAGGTACTTTTGAGCTTGAATACTTGAAATGATGCTAAGGCTTGTGTCGGTTTTGTCGTCGTAGATAATAAGAGTTTCGTTAAATGGAAGATTAAGGCAAACAACCTTTTCATAACACATGATGTCGGCATGGTGCAGACTCAACCAATCCATGCCGATGATGACGTCGAAACTTTTAATTGTGACCGGCATGAGGTCGATTTGAAAGGAATGACTATCTAGAGTTAGAGTACATCCTATGTATATATTACTAGTGCTCTCAGTTTTTCCGTTATCCATTTCTACAGTGAACGGTTCTTTAAGTGAGCATGGTTGTTTTTTAAGTAAGCGAGCAAATTCCTGGTTCACGAAACTTCTCTCTGTCCCACTATCAAATAGTATGCATGCATAAGAGTTTTCAAGGAGAAACATACCAGTCACCACCGTAGGGTCAGAAACTGCTTCCTTGTGGCATATAGCCAAAACTCTTCCCGGTCCACCAGCATTTCCTGCCTTGGGGCAGTCCCTTTTGTAGTGACCCACTTCGCCACATCCGTAACAAGACTGGGTCACACCAGTTCCTGGAACTTGGTTGATTGGCCTTGTCGGGGCTCTGCAGAAGCGAACAGTGTGTCCCTTTTTCTTGCAGTTAGAGCACTACATTTCTCGGCAGGGACCAGTGTGGTTGGAAGTTCCATTTGTTGCACTTCAGCAAGTTCCTAGTGTACTGCTTCACTAGAGCAGTAGTGACAGGTGCTATCGCGGCATGCACCACCACAATCTGCTGCTTTTTGGCAGCTTTACGTTTCTTCTTATCATCCCAAGACTTTCGCTTGTTGTCATCGGTCTTGGAGGGTTCAGAGATGGCTAAGGTTGTTGTTGATGACGGGGTACGGACCCCATGGTCAATGAGACGTTTTACTTATCGCTTGGCACTATCGAAGGTAGTGGGGTTTGAAGCTAAAACATTCCCCTGAACCAGAGGCAACAACCCCCATATATATCTCTCTATCTTCTTTCCCTCCGTGGGAACCATGTTAGGACAAAGGGCCACCAGCTCGCTGCATCTGGCGGTATACGAAACTATGTCGGAGCCCTTCATGGTTAGGCCCCATAGTTCCTGTTCTAACTTCTGGATTTCGCCCTGCGGGTAGTATTCCTCGATCATGAGCTTTTTTAGATTCTCCTAGTCCATGTCATTTGCCACTATAAGAGTTAGTGACTTAACATGGCTATTCTACCATGTCAGGGATTTTTCTTTGAAGGTGCAAGCAGCGTACTTGACCTTACTCGCTGCAGGGTAGGAGCAAATCTCGAAGATCGACTCTGTCTTTTCGAACCATTACTAGAGGGCAATGACTCCGCCATTCTTTTTGATGGGCTTTGGCTTACAGTTAGTGAAGTCCTTGGAAGTTGGGAAATGGGGAAATGAACAGTAAACTCATGCTATATGCATGAGTTCACGGCCAAGAGAGGGTTCACGGCCCAAACTCCTCATGTTTGGCCGTGAACACCTCATTAAGGTGTTGATTGATTTATTGTTACCCCATAATCCTAGAATATCCTTCCTTTTATTCGTTTGTTTGAAGAATTAATATTAAAAACACTCAAACAGACTTTAAACCGGCTGAAAATTAGCAAAAATGTGTTTGGCTTTTAATTGAAATGCTTGACTGTAGGGTTTGTACGAATGGAAATTTCGGGTTGTCACAGAAATCGACTTTGGCTTAGCCTCATTCGATTTTGGCAAAGCACCTATGGCTTGTTTTGTGAAAACATGTGTGTTCGTTTTAAAATCAACCCTTTTTTGAATCATTATTAACTTTCCGATCGTCGTTACGAAGATGAGATCTCGAGTACTTTCTTGTTAGAGACCTTCCTCGAGACTCGTTTTCTTTCCTCGGTGTAGAAAAATGCACAAATGTCCTGTTGGGACAAATTGCGACCAATGTGGCCGGTAGTACCCAAATTGAAACATATTTGCTTATTATCATTGGACCTAGTACCACATTTAATAGATTTCGTGCTCTTATTTTCCTTTCTAACCTTCCCATACGTGCAAGTGCATGAGTCAGATTGTGCAAAAAGTGTAGAAGATGTGGATGTGCTAGTGTCAGATTTAGTAGATTTGACAAAAGCAGCACCACATTTATAAGAAACGTTAGTATCTAATTTCCTAGCACTACATGTTGTTGCCTGTTCAGTAGCTGGTTTACCATATACCATAAATCGTTCTCGGTGTATATCAGCTTGAGATAATGGAATGGCGGTGTAATTGTGATTGAATGGGGGAAGGACACTCTCATAACATATTCCTACTTGCTTCTGGTCCTTCCATTGCATTTGATGTTCAATTATTGTTGCAACTCTTTCACTTGACACATTGAATTTCTTGAAGTTAAAATCAGCATTTGCAAAACGAGTCTTCAATGTGTAAAGTTCCGCAATTATAGCATCAAAATCCTTTTTAATATATTTATAATGAACACACTTGTCACTGTATTCTGCCTGTAATTTCTTATAATCATTTTTCTTGGCCTCTAATTGATCTTTCAATGGTTTCTATCCTTTCCTAAGTTGGTACCCCTCATAAGTTAGTTCCTCTATCTCTCTGCACATCAAATTATCCTGTTCACGTAAAAATTTGATAGTTTTAATACAAGATTGAGAAAAAATGATTTCACTGACCTCTGACTTTGCAGGCTCTGGGGTAGTTTGAACCATGAATGCAATTTGTATTTCCATCATTTCCGCCTCCAGATCCACCTCAGCTTCTCCTTCTACAATGTCATTGATCTGGGCAACATGCACATTTTCAGGTCCCGAGATGTTTAGGGCCTGAATTTGGTCGTCCCAGTCAAATGATTGAGCCACCACAGCAAGATTCCGAGTCTGTTTGTTGATGGTAGCTCCTCTGCTATTACTTACTGGCACCATCATTCTTGCATTGTTCTCCTTCCGGTCAGGCTTCAGACAGTCTCTGAAAAAATGGCCAGGTTCATGGCAGTTGAAGCATCAGAGTTTGCCTTTGTTGAAACCTACCTTCTTTTCAGCATTCATTCCCCAATTATTTTTTCAAGTCTTCTTGGAGATCTGTTTGGCTCTGAACACCGTCATAGCAATTTTCCATGTGATGTCCATTTCCTCAACATCTTTAGGATTCGATCCAAATCAGAAAAAGATGGTTGAGGAGGTAGCTCGCCAGCCACGAAATCCTTGTGGCAGTTGACAAGACCGATATCAAGAGCCAAATCTTCATCATTTTCTTTGGGGCAGGAGCTAAAGCTTTTGAAGAAAAAGCAACTTGTGTATAAGTTACCATAGGTTGAACATTGTGCATGGATGGAGTGGCATATGATGATGGTTGAGGTGCAACAAATGGTTGAACTTGAGGGGATGAGAAAGCATTGTTGGATAGAATCCCGAGATTAGCAGTGGACTATGAATTGATGTGATTAATCTCCCTTTGCTTGTCATCCATATCACAAGCTTTAATAATTTCAATGTTTTCAGCTAGACTCAGACGGTTAAGGTCCTTCGTCTTATTAATCACAGACACGTTCATGTCCCATGACTTCGACGGTGAATTAAGCAACTTCTTGTTTATTTTAGACTTGGTGACCAAGATACCTGCAGAGCTCATCTTAGTTGTTAGAGTGATGAACCTATGAAGTTGAGCCTCAAGAGATTCTCCCAAAATATGATTGAACATGTTAAACATTTCTCTCAACATATCATGGCGACTTTGTTTCATGTCCTCATTTCCTTCATAAACTCCGAATAGTGCCTCCCATAGAGCCTTCACAAACGTGTATTCATGGAAACCCTGAGAAATCTCTGGTGACAAAGCCATAGTGAGTGTGGCAATTGCTTTCTCTTGCTGTTCAACTTTATCAAATTCTTCATCAGTATAGTCTTCGGCATTCTTATCAACGATCGTTTCATCTGGGAGTGTTGTGGTGATTCTGATAGGTCCTCTCAAGAAGCATCACGAAATCTTGGAACGTTTCATCTTGATATATTTTTCCATACGATATTTCCATTCCGGGAAACCCTCAGTAGATAACAAACGTGGGAAGCGTGTGGTTGTGCCCATAACAGAATCAAGTTCTTGGTGAGAGTTTTGTGAATCCATTTTTTATTTTGTTTGTTCTGTTTTTTTTTCTTGATTAAATAAAGGTACTTAAAAAAAATGTTACAACAATAATAGTGTTTACGGCAGGAATCGGTTTATGGTCGTACACTCAATTTTTTGGGTTATGAGCGTTCTAACACTCCTAAGTGTACATCTAACCCTAAATACCTTGGATCTATGTTTTCTCTATTATACATGCAAATATGAATATC
This sequence comes from Lactuca sativa, assembly GCF_002870075.4. Taxonomy (NCBI): domain Eukaryota; kingdom Viridiplantae; phylum Streptophyta; class Magnoliopsida; order Asterales; family Asteraceae; genus Lactuca; species Lactuca sativa. The sequence goes on along the minus strand of NC_056625.2, from coordinate 132,459,658 downwards.
CAAGGTATTATCCTAACTAGCATACCCAAAAATTGATACATAGTAATATAACAAGTTAGAATACATACCTCTTTGTTGTAACTTGTCTTCCTAAAGCTTGAGTGCCTAGTGCCCCAAGTGTGACACCTCAAATGGTTCACACAACACCAAATGCACTTGAAATGACTTGAAAGAAATGGAACACTTCATGAAGTTGGCTAGCCCTTTCTATCACACATATTGGACGATTTTTCCCAAGAATATGATCTTTATATAGTGTCACAATTAGGTTAAACCCTAACTGTCATGGCTTTCCATTTCCTTGGATCTATGGGTTCAAATACACCATGGAGCATCCATGGAGCTTCCTATGGGTTTTAGCCCAACTTGATAATCCATGGAGTCTTAGCCCACTATAAAAGTATGGATGATTTACAGAATCAACCCATATATTTAATTAGTCTTCTTTTGATCACTTAATTAATTCTAGATTAATTCTTGATCAATACTAATTAAATAATCTTATTAATATATTTGAACTTATTATAAATTACCAAACCTTAATTGTTATTTCTCTCATTTTAGTCAATCCAAATGCATGATGCCATGCAACCCAAATGGACCATGTCGGGCCGGGTCAAGTCTTACCAATTATAGTTATAGACTTAGACATTAATCCAACAGTCTCCTACTAGGATAAGTCTAAAACTATTATTGCAAGTATGACTTCATAACCTGACTAGCAATCGTAGCTCTCAAAAGCTTCTATTGAACTCTGACCGTGTAGATGAACTCTGACCTTTGTCAATGACTTGTCCATTAGATAAGGGATCATATATTCCTCCATTCTAGATATCATATGGACTGAGACATGGATTATAAATCATTCTCTATGTCCATTTGTTGTTTCCCGATTTCCGATTTATGACGACTGACTGATTGAACAGATCAAATCAGTCCTGGCTTGGCCAAGCACTCACGTGTATCATCACTAAATCATCGAGGGGCCCACATATATCGCTTTTATCTCAAAGGTAAAAGGAACGGATAAACTTCGACTCATATGGCTTGTTTTACTACTTGTTAAATCATACACAAAGGCATATTTTATAACATCGAGTTACCTATGCGTTTTCGCGCAATCAATGTATAACCAACTCATAATAACAACTCATTTCTCTAGGTTTGAAGAATATAAGATATTATCATCTCATGATCACTCGTGATAAAATCCATGAAGTGATTCAAATGAGCTGGGTTGAATTCAATACTCGAATCCCTTATTCCAGGAGTACTCATGAACACTGTAGCCCCTTTGTCCCAGACAAACTACAGACCCATTCATGACAGTCTTACATTAATACTTACTTCCAACGTATTATCGACTGTGGATGGTTTGAATAACTTAGTCATTCGAGAAGAATAACCTAGTTATTCTGGAAGTCAAAACATGCAAGGTGAAACACAAGAATAATCGAATCCAATATGGTCTCAGAACATAATAGAACACCCTATGAGTTAGTGAGAGTGAGACATGTAAACACAAGAATAACTCTATGTTTGTCTACGATCCTTACTTTGTGAAATAAACCAATTGAGCATAATTTCAATGATTCTAATTTCACACTCCCAAATTCTTATCGTAAATGTAAAAAAAAAAAATCCAAATTCCTGCCATTTTGTTGGGTTGCAAAGTTATTCATGTATGACTTTATAATTGTTTGAATTTTGTAAAACCCACTTGCATTTGGTGCATTAGCCTTTAGACCCATGAGTTAGTGAGAGTGAGAGAGAGACATGTAAACACCTCTATATAAGGTGGGTTTGTCCACTTGTAAAGATGTGCTTTAGAGGTGTAAAAGTTGAATGTGTAAGTGTGTGTTATTTATGTAGTCTAGATCTAGATCCTTTTTGTAACACCATATAAAATTAATACATCTCTTGAACACCCAAATCACCATTTTCATTGTGCAATCATTAATTCCGCATGCAAACCATGTTCTTATGTCACTACAATTGGTATCAGAGCGGGTCTTCAAGATCAAGGTGATTTTTGAAGAACGATTCTCGGTTTGGCAACATTTGTCACAATTTGAACAATTTTGATAAGTCTCTCTCTATGATCTCTCTTAATCTCGTTGATTCGTGTGATACGTTATTGTATTTTTGATCGATTTTCCTAATTGGATCAAATCCATTTCAATCCAATTGATGATCCAATAAATTTTTTTAGATCTATTACTAAAATCTAAATCAAATTTTCATTTTATATTTATTTTGCCAAATCTTTACTGTTCCTCGTTTTATAAACATTCGAAATTTACTGTTTATGGAGCCCATCTTGAGAAATCTAAATACTATTCATCAAGAGCCCAAATCATCATATGTTACTATTCATATTCATTGGAGCCCAATACCGACTTGAGAGGGTGTTTGGATAGGGAAAAAAATGACAGCTTATTGCTTATTGCTTATTTTCACCACAATAAGCTAATTTAAGTGTTTGGATAGGATGCTTAAAAAATTAGCTTATTGCGGTGGGAATAAGCTAAATAAGCTGATTTTAATAAGCAAGGGGATTGCTTATTGCTTATTGCTTATTAGTCATTTTACTCATATAAGCTGTCTTATTTGCCAAACACTTCAAATGCTTATTGCTTATTGTTTATTCCCACCGCAATAAACTAATCCAAACACATTTTAAAAAAATGTTTATTCCCACCACAATAAGCAATAAGCAATAAGCTAATTAAGCTAAAAATGCATTTATCCAAACACCCTCTGAATTCATCGAATCTAAATTTGTTTCTCTATCTTATTCAGCGATTTATCAATCTAAAATCGTTTGAATCATATATTCTGAACTGTGCAAATCTATAAATCTTATTCCGCAATTTGTGTTTCTTTTTTGTCGATCTATTCTTTATTCATGTTTGTTGAACTGATTCTGACTTCATGAGATCGGAAACGATTTTGGTGATTTGAAATCGAAAGTATGTTAAAATTCAAAATCGATGGTTGATTATGTGATTGTGACCAAATCAATCAAAGTTTCGATTTGGATTTGAAATTGACAGTCAATGTTCGAAGGTATACATGAGAAAGAAATCGATTCTATGTTGCTTTATTGGTTGATAGCGAATCGATGGTTTGATATCGAGTTGTTGTGATGAAAAAAAACGAAGAACGATAAATATAAGATTGATTTCGAAGGCAGTGAAATCAGTTGAGGGTTGTCGATTGGTGTCTGGTGATCGATTTTGGGGTCATTTATAAAACGATTGTACGAAATCAGGTTTGATTTGGGAAAGCATAGATCTGGAACGAAGAATGATGATGTCGACAGTTTTGATGGTTTGATTTGTGTTAAAATCGAGTGTTTGATAACGAACTGCGATTGGTTTAATTTCATGTTTGATAGTTGATTTGAGTTGTTCAATATCGAAGTTAATGTCAATGATTTGGGAAGAACTCAACTAACGAAAATTTGGCAATCGACGTTGGCTTTGTATTGTAAATGATACGATGGGTATAAAGGATTTGAACGAAGGGGGTGTTTGGACTTTGTTCGAAGGGTATTTTGGTTTCATACGAAGCGTACATTTGGGAAAATTAAAGAAGAAGACCAATTTTTGAAAAAGATCCCTCAACTTTGGTACGAATTGGTCAATTCTTCGTATGAATGATCAAGCATCGTATGAATCGAAAGGAAATGACAAAGTTTCGAAATTGATCCTTGAACCTTTGAATTTTTGACACTTCGAAAATTAAAGCAAGTTTTGAATGTTTGACACTTTTCACCCAAATTCGAAAATTTTTTGGAGCTTTGTATATTTTCGGGATTCTTGGTATGATTTGTGGCAGAATTTTCGAAAATAGTCCCTAAGGCTTCGAATTTTTGGCAGTTTGCACCCAAATTCGGAAAAAGAATGTTTTTTGTTGAAAATTGAAGAAAGTGCATTTCAGGCCCCTACAGTTTATATAAATTGATGCTTTTTACCCATATTTGAAAAAGGGGGAGAGTTTTGTATATTTTGTTGTTTTGGGTACACCGGGTCACTGCAGAATTTTGAAATTGACAATTTCTACCCATTTTTGATAAATTTTGTCAAAGGCGAACCGTGAACGAAGCTAAAAATTGATAATTTTTTTGCCAGATTGAAACACAAAGTTTATGCCACATGTTTAGGGGAGTTTTGACATGAAAAATTCCGAATAGAGCACGTTCTTTTTCCTTGGGAGTTTTATAATCAAAATTTCGATTATAAAAAGGGGGAGAAGTTTTATATGGAAATTCGAACTTGAATTTTTCACATTACGCGGATTTGAAGACCGAAGTGATCTTGAAGTTTTGAAGCCTACGAGATGATGCAATTGGAAGTTCGGAAATGATGTATTCGAAATGGATTTGGTTTTGTTGAAGATTTTTGGGGTGTGTTTTTATGCGCAACTTTTGGGTGATTATTTGGAGTTAATCATTCGTTGCTGCTCGGTTTGTATGGTCTCACATCCTAGAGCCCAAATTGAAGAATCATGGAAGAATTGAAGATTGAAGTTTGTTTCGACATGTGTCACCTTTGAGGCTCGAACCACGTAGTTGCTCAATTTTGGAAGAATTGAAGTGGGTTATTCATTCCTAACTTTGAGGGGGAATATGTTGGGGTGCAAAGTTATTCATGTATGACTTTGTAATTGTTTGACTTTTGTAAAACCCACTTGCATGTGGTGCTTTAGCCTTTAGACCCATGAGTTAGTGAGAGTGAGAGAGAGACATCTAAACACCTCTATATAAGGTGGGTTTCTCCACTTGTAGAGGTGCTTTAGAGGTGCAAAAGTTAAGTGTGTAAGTTTGTGTTATTTATGTAGTCTAGATCTAGATCCTTTTTGTAACACCATATACAATCAATACATCTCTTGAACACCCAAATCACTATGTTCATTGTGTAATCTCTAATTCCGCATGCCAAACCATGTTCTTATGTCACTGTGCATTTACCGAAATCTGTTAGATTCAAACTTATATGGACTACCCTCTTGTAATGAACATGTATGAAGTCACAAAGATTTGTCAACAACCATTACAGAGTATTCCAATAAAGGACTACTCCATGGACACAAAGTCTTATGTTCAAAGTATGCATTGCTTTGAACATGCTTCTTGCACTAAGTTTTTTTTCCTAATCTTTCACAGGTTGAATAACTTCCAATTATGAAACACTTTCCATATTCCATCTAAACTATCATTTCTGAATAAGAGTTGCCTCTTTTCAGAATTTGTCAATATGGTCCTTCAAAAGTTAACACTATACTTCTAACTGTCCCTGAGCAACCAATTTTTGGTAAACCTTAGATTTGTCCTTGACAATGCTTAATCATTTTAATCATATCCAATTCTAGACCTTTTTCCCTCCAAAATGCCCCAGGCATTTGGAAAATTTAGAAAAGATAAATATTATAGTACATGCAATCGATCCCATACCCAAAGCATATGGGACACAATTCATGATGTCTCACATAAATACATGACACTAGTCAAGTCTTTTGCTACAATATTTCTATTTCTATTTGCCAAGTTCTCATAATTCAGATTATGAAAAGGGATGTCGTAATCATGATTGAATTTAAAACGCAAATAATAGACCCATATATAGAATTTCCTTATGTTGAGCCATTCCAACACAAAATTCATATATATCTTTGACTAAAGATGATTAAAACCTCAATCTAAGCTTTTAGAATTAAAATGAAGTATAATTTCCTCTCTCTTAATTATAGCAAAACAACATTTTCAACCCCTCCAACATCATGAATTGAAACTTTTGTTTTCTATAATTAACATTGCTAACTTGCAATACTAATAATAATTATCATGCTCCCACTAACATGATGATTATTAGCATAACACTTATGCTCCCACTAGCTTTGACATGTATCCAGAAAACAACTAGTCTTCTAGAAGTCAATACTTTATTGACTTTCTTACCAAAGTTCAGATTTCTGATACGAGATTGCTTTGATAATACTTAATCAAAATCATACACTTTATCTTAGATAGCTCACACGTATGTCTAAACAATTTTAGAACTATGAAAAGGGATGTCGTAATCATAGTCTCAATTGTTTAGACCCTTGCCATTTCTCATAAGTCCATGTATGTGTGCCGGTTAACCACGCACGCTCCACTAACGACTTTGAGAATGTAAAGATTGCTATCTACTTAAAATCTATTTGGTGGAAGTGTTTCATCACCATCATTTTTCATGAATCGGAGAGAAACTTTATGACCCTTAGATTTTTATGGTGTATGTGTTCCTTTCCATGTGAATTTTGTCAAAACCACATTCACAAGACAGGGTTAGTGACAATTTCAAATTCATATGGACTGAACTAGTGCAATCTTAAATTCTCACCACCTGGCAGCACAAGGGCCCGCCATTGCTTCCAAGTTTTTATGCAAACAATTGAGAACATGCAGAACTTCAAATGTATAGCCAACTTTAACTGGTATGGGCACAGAAATGTCAACACGATAGGTTATAAACCTCAAGTCGTGGGCTAGTGAAGAACTTCAGGTTTTACTCTTGATTAATTCATGAGACTTTCAAGACCTTTAAGCTCCCACTTTCCTCTTGACATATAAGACTCACTTGCCAAATATTCAAGAGATAGTTTGGATTCTTTATCAAGACAAACATTTCACACAATTGGCCTTAGCTGGTATTTGTTTTATCCAAAACATCACAACTTACCAATTTCAAATGTACAAGAGTAGGATACTTTTTACTCTTACATTTGACTAGTGTTTACAAACCTTCCTGTAAGATATGTCACTCAATTTACAGTCTTGGAGTATGTCTCTAAGAATTGTTTTTGGAACAAGGTATGAATCATCTTCTTGATTTAACCACTTCACTAATTCATAACTCCTCTTCTTAGCTATCAGAATGCACTTAGATGATGAATTTTGATAAGGTCTCTTAATCATTAAGATGATCATATATCATAAAGTACTCTCCCATCTTTTCATATTTGAGAAACTTTTATCTTTCTGCCATAATTTGATTCTTCTTATTCGCTCTGCCATACATTGAAACTGTTTCAATGTTTCAGAATTATACTTGAACTTATAAGTATATCCATATTTACTAAACTTTAGTAAATCATGACGAATAGTCTTAATGATTATTTGTGGTGGGCTTGACCAGTGCACAAGAATGTGTACTCGATCCCTTAGTCCTTTACTTAACTCACATTTCCATGTGAATAAGTAATTAGTCTTAATTTTCCAATGCTTGAAAGTTCTCATTCATCATACTATACAACTTGTACGATTCCAAGTTTCGGTCCAATTTAAACTTGGGTGATGAGAAACTTTCCATATTTGGTAAATTTAGACACTACCACAAATGAAAGAATCAAAACCATTTTCCTATATTACTAGCAATGTAATCATATAAGCAACAATTTTTCACAAATTTCATTGTAAGGATACTTAAAATAAATAACATCATAAATTTCCTTTTATTTTAAAAGCTTTTTGGAAACACTTATCCTTACAATACATATGAAAACTTGTTGTTATCTATTCCTAAGCAATATATCATAACTTCTTAAGCAACTGCTCAAAATTCTGATGCGATCGAAATCCATCTTCGCGATCAGAATCATCATATACTTCTTTTAAGCTTTCTCTCTTTTCTTTGATTCTTATAACATCACCCTGTGACTCAGTCACATTATGTAATAAGAATCTCCAAATAGGAGCTTAACAGAGTTAGACAATGGACTTTACCTGAACTACAGTCAAACTTATTGACTTTAACATCCTTAGGTAAATTTGGCAGCTTCACAATCAATGCCCCTCCCTTTGCCAACTTAACATATGTACCCTTTGGTAATAGTACATGGGACTACCACAGACTTAGCCTTCTCTTTACCATTTGGTCAACCGAGTTGACAATGGCCAATCCCTTTCCATTGGGAAGAGAAAGCCTTTTCTAGATATCCTAATGTTACCATTGTCAATGTCCATTGAAGGTTTAGGAAGTTGATCTTCTAATCATAATTTGCTTTACTAGTCCTCAAATCATTGCTGATTCAGTAGCACCACACAAATAGATAAGATCATTAAGGGTCATGTCATAGTCTGTTTCATAGTAGTCCTAAATGAACTCACTATGTGACTTAGAAAGTGATTGAACATCTAACTTTCTCAAGACTTTGACACCCAACTCTCCCAGCTTGTCAATATGTGACTTCATCTCCAAGATGTGATCACACATAGACCTTTCTTGCCAATAGGCCTTGAGTGACCTTAAACTTTTTCAAGAACTTGTGGGTTAGGGAGTATAACTGGAGGAGGTGGAGGAAGTGAAGTTCCAAGAGATTTAGGAAGATCATAGATGTCTGAACTAGACATCTTTAGGGAGATATTCAAGATAGTTGATTTAAAGTCCATAATATAACACCCAATATGAAATATTAAGGCTAGGACCCAAAAAACTATTTTATAACTTGGAAGAGGGATGCCGTAATCCTAGCAATAAAATATTTGAAGGTAGGTGAATGACGATTCACCAATTTCCACCAAGATAAACGAAATGTACTATTAGGTTTTAATTGGTTTTTGAAACTCCTAAATTCTTTTCAGTTTCATTGAACTTTTCAATGACATGTTTCAATCTCAAGTGTGCCCTTCATGTTTTATGACTGGGATGCCAAGGATCACAAAACAAGGTGTGAATAACCATGTAAATATACTTGGTACCCTTAATATATTTACCCCTCAATCGATGTGCCGGTTAACCACACGCGCACCACCGATACTATGATAAACATTAAGTTACCCTTTGCCAACCTTGTTAAATCAAGCTAGTGTGCCGGTTAACCACACACGCTCCACTAACCTACTTAAGCAAAGTGCAAAGTGTAATTTCATGGGTTACCACAAAATTCACATTTTCCTAAGTAACTAAGATTGGGTATTAATAAGAGTTTAATTACTTAGTATTTATCATTAATACTTTTAATGAAGAGAGAATTATAGTCCTTGTCCTACCCATTTGGCTAACGACCCTCCACTGGTCAAGGAAGTGGTGGGTGAGAGTGGACACCCATTAAATTGCCATTTTATAAGCAGTAACCTTATACCCCTCTTATAGACTGGCTTCGTGAATGAGGCCTACTAACGGTATGACTGACTTGCTCTTATACATATATATAAATATCATTAACTTACAATATTATAAAGTATAAGGGTTGAATTTTAACTTTTAAAATTGTAAGGGCTTAACTTGGAATTAAAGTAATCATGAGGGAAAAATTTACAAATTCCAAAACATGAAGGCAAGTTTTGAAACTATTCAATTTCATAACTTATTTGTTTAAAGTAGTTTTAATTAAAAAACTCTTCAAGTTCCATAACTTGAGGACAAGTTATGGAAGACTTTAAACTCTTAAAAGTATGTGACTTTTCTTTTATTCATAGCTTATGAAATATTTATGAGTTTTATGATTCTTAAATGTGACTTTTCATATAACCTGAGGACAAGTTACAAAATCACATTCAAGAATCAACTCTTAGATTAAAATGGATTGAAAACAACAGTTTCATATAACTTTTCCTATTAATCTAAGCAACTCATAAGAACAAAGATAATTTAATCAACCTTTTTCATGTAATTAGCATAACACTTAAACTAACACAAAACATGAATCTATTGATAATTATCTTTGAAATTGGATTAGTATGAACATTACCACATCAAAAACAAGTTTATAAGGTCAAAAACAACTTAGTGTAATGTTCCTAGTCCAGTTCTAGCCAAACCAGTCGAAGATATGTTGTTTGGGGGTCCAACTCGTCGAGTGCATGAACCAACTCGGCGAGTTGGATGCATTTTGCCTTGGACTCGTCGAGTCCCTTCATGACCTTGGCGAGTCTGCTGAGTAGACATCACAAAAATTTGATTTTTCTGCCAATTTTGCAAGTATAACAAGAAAACAAGCCTAGGCTCTGATACCACTGTTGGGTTATGAGCATTCTAACAATCCTAAGTGTACATGCAACCCTAAAGACCTTGGATCTATGTTTTCTCTATTATACATGCAAATATGAATATTCAAGGTATTATCCTATCTAGCATACCAAAACATTGATACATAGTAATATAACAAGTTAGAATACATACCTCTTTGTTGTAATTTGTCTTCATGAAGCTTGAGTGCCTAGTTCCCCAAGTGTGACACCTCAAATGGTTCACACAACACCAAATGCACTTGAAATGACTTGAAAGAAATGGAGCACTTCATGAAATCGGCTAGCCCTTACTATTACAGATATTCCGATTTTTCCCAAGAATATGATCTTTATATAGTGTCACAATTAGGGTAAACCCTAATTGTCATGGCTTTCCATTTCCTTGGATCCATGGGTTCAAATACACCATGGAGCATCCTATGGGTTTTAGCCCAACATGATAATCCATGGAGTCTTAGCCCACTAGAAAAGTATGGATGATTTACACAATCAACCCATATATTTAATTGGTCTTCTTTCGATCACTTAATTAATTCTAGATTAATTCTTGATCAATACTAATTAAATAATCTTATTAATATATTAGAACTTATAATATATTACCAAACCTTAAGTGTTATTTCTCTCATTTTAGTCAATCCAAATGCATGATGCCATGCAACCCAAATGGACCATGTCGGGTCGGGTCAAGTCTTACCAATTATAGTTATGGAATTAGACATTAATCCAACACAATCATAGTTCAACCGATTATGGCCAAACAATGCCTTTACGGTTCAAGATGTTTTTACGGTCAACACTTGATGAATGGTTCACAGTCAAGTAGTCAATTACGGTCTAGAAACTGTTTACAGTTCTTAAATATGAATGGTTTACGGATGAATTTCGCATTTGCGGCCATACACCCTTCAACAAATTAAACCATAAACTCCCAGATTTTAATGAAAATCATTGTTTTTATCAGATTTCGATTCCCTTAGGCTTGAAAACACGATCAGATGTAGAAACAATCTTGAACAATGAAGAATACAGAAACTCCTTCAACCGAAAACGGGACTTGAATCTGTTTTGACATTGAATTTGCTCTGATACCAATTGTAGAGTCCCAATTCAATGATCCAAACCAGATAAGAACAAGAATGAAGAAGAAGAAGAAGATTATCAAGCAATGCACATGTCTATTAGAAGATACATCTGGTACACCTTGAGAACACACACTATGACCGTGAACACCTCTGATTATGTCACCCTACTCTAACAAACCCGGTCACTATTTATAGGGACAGGCTGGCTGGGAACACGGTTCATGGCCGTAAACCCCAACAAAACCGCAAACAACACCAAAATGTACAATACAAGACCAAGATCCTATAAAGACCTATACATATATTTGTCTAGCCCAAACCACTTATGACCTATCAAATTATTACGAGGAGTAAATAATTTAAGCAGGTTAGGTTTACTCTAATTCGCAACTCTTGTCTAAGTCTAACCGTTGTAAGGTAGGACCTCTCATTCGTATAATTATCTGCTCTTAGTGATATGTAATGGTATTCGTGAGCCACTTAGGGGAGATATCAGGGACTTCTTATGCAGCTGACGGAGGAGAGTGAATTTGGATTTCCCTAGGGCAAGCCTAGGATGAGATTAGCGTGTGAAACAATAGTAGTGATAAGGGACGTGGTGGAGTCGAGGCAGCTCTTGAGGAAAGTACGGATAGATGTGGAAGGTAGTATGGGCCTGTACTATTGAAAGCAATGGATTCGTACTCGAATGAAGGAGGGATGAGATGAATCCAAGGAACTTGTAGTATGTGTGATCCCTCGAGTTATGATGAGAGTACTGATGTTTGTTATGGTGTATTTTCAGTATGGTGACACTATGCATGAGACCAGTTCGCAGCTCTGGCGTCGATGAGGGATAAGGCTTGGGATTTGGAGTTGGGCAGCTCAATGATCAGATGAAGGAGTTCATTTCATCTAAGATCAAGCGTAGTATATTGGATCAAACTCCTGTGATCATTGATACGGTCAAGGAGGGCATTTTTTAGATTCTTGACGACAGGTTGAGTGCTTTCCGTACTGAGATGGTGGCCATGATGGGGGTACACACGATGAAATTCAGGGAGTTCCGAGCTTATGGAGCTTTGAACTATCATGAGGCTCGGGACCCCTTGCTAGTAGCAGGTGGTTGGCTGATGTCGCCAATGCCTTACGTACGAGTTTGTGTACTGAGGGGGACAAGGTCTGACTTGCTTACTGTCTTCTGAAGGATAGAGAACACGACTGGTGGTAGGAGGTCGAACATACCGTTGGAGATGATGCAAATCTTGATCCAATGACTTGGAGTGACTTTTTGGCCAAGTTCAGGGCCGAGTTTGCACCTGTGATTGAGGTGTAGCAGCTTGCTAGAGAGTTCCAGGATCTCCGACAATGACTGAGACGGTGACGGAGATCACCGCTATATTCAGGGAGAGGGCCCTTCTTGATCCACAGTATGTGGCGGACGAGGAGATAAAAAAGGCCCGGTACCATGAGATGTTGAGGAGTGATATTCGCCAGTTTGTGAACCTATCGAACTGCAAAATGCTGGAGGATATGATTGCTAGGGCTTAGGAGAGAGAGATTGATTTAGATATGGATAGGAAGAGGAAACAAGATGCGACATCTAGTCTGTAGGGTTTGGGCAAGAAGCCCAATGTAGATTCCTAAGGGAAGGGCCAATAGGATCGAGGCCGTTGCAGCAAGTGTGGTAGGTCGCATGAGGGGACATGTAGGGTGGGTAGTTCGGGCTGCTTCAAATACGGATGAACTGGTCATGTCAGCAAAGATTGTAGTGATACCACTACTACCATGACAATATTTGATATGATATGCTTTCAGTGTAATCAGAGGGGCCACAAGAGGTCCCAGTGTCCAAGTTTAGTAGCAGTAGGACAGGTGGCGACACTCATTCCTGCTACATTGAGGATTACTAATGAACATCAGGTCCGGGCATAGGCGCCAGTGGCGAAGAGCAAAGCCTTCTAGTTCACCGCAGAGGAGGCATGTGCAGCACCCGAATAGAGGTGGTAACGGATATAGACAGTGTGCCAGTGGTTCAGGAAATTCAGGACGTATTTCCCGAAGAATTGCCAGGAGTGCCTCTAGAGACGCAAGTGGAGTTTCGTATTGACTTGGTACCGGGTGCCGCCCCGATCGCGAAGGCACCATATCGGTTGGCGCCACCCAAGATGTAGGAGTTACTTATGTAGCTTCAAGAGCTGCTAGACCGGGGATGCATACGTCCGAGTAGTTCCCCGTGGGGTGCACCGATTCTTTTCGTGAAAAAGAAAGACGGATCAAACAGCATGTGCATTGATTATAGGGAGGTGAACAAGATGACGGTGAAGAATCGTTATTCTTTGCCAAGGATTGACGATTTATTTGATCAACTTCAGGGTGCATCTTGGTTCTCCAAGATTGATCTTAAGTCTGGGTATCATCAGATGAGGATTAGGGATGAGGATATACGGAAGACAGCTTTCAGGACTCTTTATGGGCATTATGAGTTTGTGGTGATGCCATTTGGGCTCACCAATGCCCCAACAGCGTTCATGGATCTCATGAACCGAGTGTGCAGATCGATGTTGGATCGGTTAGTGATCATTTTTATTGATGATATCCTGGTTTACTCCAAAACTATAGAGCAGCACGAGCAGCACTTGAGAGAGGTGCTGGAGATTTTGAAGGTGAAGAAGCTTTATGCAAAGTTCTGCAAATGTGATTTCTGCCTACGGGAAGTGCAGTTTTTAGGGAATGCCATCAATCAAGAGGGTAATTCGGTTGACCCAGCTAAGGTGGAGGTTGTGATGCGATGGGAGGTACCAAGGAATTCCTCAGAGATTCATAGCTTCTTGGGTTTAGCGGGTTACTATTGGAGATTTATCCAGGATTTCTCTAAGATTGCTAAGCCATTGACCCGTTTGAACAAGAAGAATGTGACTTTCTGGTGGGATGATGATCAGCAGAGGGCTTTTGAGACTCTGAGGCGGAGGTTATGCGAGGCTCCAGTCCTAGTATTGCCTGAGGGGTTGGATGATTTAGTGGTATATTGTGATGCATCAATTTCAGGGTTGGGTGCGATATTGATGCAGAAGGGGCATGTGATTGCTTATGCCTCGAGGAAATTAAAGCCTCACGAGGCAAATTACCCCACGCATGATCTGGAGCTGGGGGCGGTGGTGTTTGCCCTCAAGATTTGGAGGCATTATTTATATGGGGTGCGGTTCATTGTTTATACCGATCACAAGAGTCTAAAGTATTTGATGGATCAGCAGAACCTTAATATGCAGCATAGGAGATGGTTGGATGTACTGAAGGATTATCAATGCGAGATCCTATACCATCCAGGGAAGGCCAACGTGGTGGCCGATGCTTTGAGTCGCAAGGCGACGGGGTCCCTGATTAGGGACATTTGTATGAGGATGATGGTGATTTCACCTTTTTTGGATATGATCAAGGGGGCTTAGGTTGAGGAGGTGAAGAAGGAGAACTGGAAAACAGAGAAAATTTGGGGTCAGTATCCTTTGTTTTTCAAGGATAGATGCGGCCTTTTGACTGAGTGTGGCCGAGTGTGGGTACCATTGGTAGGGGGAGTAAGGCAGAGACTGTCAGAGGAGGCACATAAGTCCAAGTTTTCTATACATCAAGGTTCAACAAAAATGTATAGGGACTTGAGACTGAGTTATTGGTGGCCCTGCATAAAGTGGGAAATCACCTGGTTTGTGGAGCGGTGCTTGAACTGTAGGAAGGTCAAGGGCGAGCATCAGCGGCCTCAAGGAAAGGTCCATCCCTTACCTATCTCCATGTGGAAGTGGGAAGAGATCACTATGGATTTCATTACAAAGCTACCAAGGACGGCGAGAGGAGTAGATGCCATATGGGTTATCATGGACAGACTGACGAAGAGTGCCCATTTCATTCCGATCTCCGAGAGTATTTCCGTAGAAAAGTTGGCAGGCATCTATGTTCAAGAAGTGGTGGCTAGGCTCGGGGTGCCGGTGTCAGTGGTTTCGGATAGGGATGTTCGGTTTACATCCAGATTTTAGGGAAAGTTCCATGAGGAACTGTGTACACATCTACACTTCAGTACAATATATCACCTTGAGACGGATGGTCAGAGTGAGAGAACGATCCAGACATTAGAGGACATGCTGGGAGCATGCGTGCTAGATTTTAGAGGAAGTTGGGATGCGTACCTCCCACTGACAGAGTTCTCGTACAAGAACAATTATCATGCTAGTATCGATCGAGCTCCTTTTGAGATGTTATATGGTCGAAGGTGCAGGACCCCGATATGCTAGGATGAGGTTGGACATCGGGTGATGGGGAGCACGGAGGTGGTACTCAAGACCACCGGGTTGATCCAGCAGGTACGCAATCGGTTGCGGGTTGCGCATAGCCGTCAGAAGAGTTATGCTGATCGACAGCTATCGGAACTTGAGTTTCAGGTGGGGTATTTTGTTTTGTTGAATGTGTCACCTTGGAAAAGGATTATCTGGTTTCGTAAAAGAGGAAAGTTGGGGCCTCGATTTATAGGCCCGTTCTGGATCACAGCCCGAGTGGGCAAGGTAGCCTATCGTTTAGAGCATCCAGAGGAGCTTAGTCAGATTCAAAACACCTTCCATGTTTCTCAACTTCAGAAGTGTGTTGCTGATGAGTCCGCGGTTATATCCTTGGATGACATTCAGGTGGATGGGGGCCTGAATTATGTCGAGAGGCCGATTGCCATAGTAGATAAGAAGACAAAGGGACTTCGGAACAAGGAATTAGAGTTGGTAAAGGTGCAATGGCAGCACCGAAAGGGCTCCGAATGGACTTGGGAGCTAGAGGAGGAGATGCGGGAGCATTACCCCAAACTGTTTTCATCCACGGACTTTGAGGGCGAAGTCTAGTTCAAGTGGGGGAGAGTTGTAACACCCAAAGTTCTGGTATGTCTTGAAACCCTAAGTAATGATAATTTTTGCATAATTGGTCCCTTAAGTACATTGGGCGTACTTAAGTGTACGCTTAGCATACTGCATGGTTGTGGTCGCAGAGGAATCAGGGTACGCTGCGCGTACCTTGAGTTACGCGGGGCGTACGCACCAGGGACGCAAAACCCTAAATCCCGGACTTGAGGCCTATTTAAACATCTTTACGTTCGTTGGACTAAACCCCAGAGAGGCTCCACAACTATAGAACATTCATATACTCCTAGAAACCTTGTAAGATCATTCTTGAGCCTTAAAGAGTGCATTTATGGCCTTTTAGTGTGTATTTTAAGAAGAATGGTGGTCAAGCAAGCATGGATCAAGTGGGTGCTTCAAGATCCTACATCAAAAGCATCTTGCAAAGCTTCTGGATGTAAAAAGCTTGCATCTTTCCTTTCTAATCTTTAGATCTAGCTAGAGTTTTGGTGGTTTGTCCCTTTGATGAACTTTGGACCTCTTTTGTTGAGCTAAGCCTCCCCATTCGATATGAGAGACAGATCTGAGGTCCCCTAGTCATTTAGAAGTATAAAAATGGATGCTTGATGACCTTGGAAAGGTCCTAATGGAGTAGTTGGGTGTGTATGAGACATGCAAGGGCATAAAGTTGCCAACTTCATGCCTTAGGACATCTTGTTAGACTTAGATCTAGCTTTTGGACGTCAAGGATTCGAGCATTAAGCACTTAATGGAAAACGAGCTTAAAATGGTTGTACGCTGGGTGTAACTGGTTGTACACGGCGCGTAGTCCCTAAGCCTTCATTACGATGTGTGTACCAGGGTAGTACGTTGGGCGTACGCAACTCCGTTGGGCCTTAAGTTGTTTTGGGCCTTTGGGCCTTTAGGCCTCATTTGGTTGTTGGGCTTGATTGGATTTTGTGAGTTAGAGGCCTTTTCATATGTTTGGGCCGTGGACTTATCGGTTGGGCCTTATTGGGCCAAGCGGCCCATTAAGGATGTCGGACTTGGACTTTAGGACCCATTTGCAAGGAAAGGGTAATTGGGCCTTGGGGGTAGAATTGGACGGTTGGGCCTTTCCTGAAATAATTTAAGGTCTTATCATTAATTATATTATTATTGTTATTATTCGGCTCGGGAGGTTGCGGATTATTAGGAGGACAGTATTCGTATTCATCGGACGGAGGTGAGTCTTCTCACCATACCTATGGGTCTACGGCACCAAGGTCGGCCCATTATGTGATCATGTTATGTGCGTGTTATTCATTTATGAATTGATATGTTATGTGATATTATGTTGGTATGGAAGACCCCGGGGGGAGCCCGTGGCATTGGGTATAAGACAATGTGGGTAGCCCATAGCATTCCTAGATAAAGACCATGTGAGGTAGCCCATGGCATTGGATGTAAGGCCATATGGGGTAGCCCATGGCAGTCCTAGGTAAAGACCATGTGGGGTAGCCCATGGCATTCTTGCTGGATCATATTGCATGGTTTCTGTGGCATGTTTATAGCTTTATTAGCTAACAGGATATGTGTACGTGAATGTGTGTGGTATGCTCCAGGAAACTCACTAAGCATTTCGCTTACATGTTGTTGATTTGTTTCAGGTACTTCTGATCCCGAGGGCAAGGGCAAGGCATGATGACGTGGTGCGCACTCTATCTCTCTTTTTATGTATTAGGGACCCTCTGATGTTTTAAAAAGGAAAACAATGATTTAATGAATGTTAATTTGAAAAGATATGTTTGGGAATCTATGGTTTATGAGATTGGTTTTGATTAACTCAAAAATGAAAATTTTTCTATGTAAAATTGAGTCGTTACATATATATTGGAAGCCCCTTTTGTTAATATAGTCCCTTTTGTAAATATGCCATTTTGTCGACTTTGAGAACAATATAAATTGAAATTCCCTTTTGTAAACATCATGGCATAACTATTACTTATAAAAAGTCCGGCTGCCTAAATATATCAACCATTTTAACTAAATTATGGTTTGTTATGGTGAATTCTATCTATATCCCTTATTTTGGTAAAGTTTTGTTTTGGTTTGTCCTGGTGATTTCAAGTCAAGTAATGGTCAAATACTAGTAAAAGATATTATTTTTTACAAAATACATTGCAAAACATAACTTCCATTCCAATAGAAACCAAATCACTAAGATTACATTGGTCAATTGTTAGTACAAAAGATACCATTCAAACTACCATTACATATCTATACTTGTTGCTAGTAAACATACCATTACAACATTATATACCATACAAGTGCAAACAATGAAACCCAAAACACAATCCTAAAATTACCACCAACTAAGCCATCTTGACCTTCCATAGGAGCACCTTGCATAAGAACACCTTGTTCTGCCACAGGTTCTGTTACATGTTCTTCTACACATTCTTCCATTAAATCTTCAAATCCATCATGGCTGAATCCATTTCTATGGTGGAAAAAACCGAATAACATGTCTTTGTACCATTGGTTTTTGGTAATGGAGGGTCTACCTAAGCGAAGTATTTGCAATCCATTTTAGGGTCCTGGATTACACAAAATGAGTCCAATTTCTATAAAAATGAGATAGGAATCGTAAAAGAAAGAAAATTACAAACCATGAAATTGTCGCATCCAATAAACCTTCGTAAAAGATTTTTTTTATCACTCAATGAAGTCCATTTTCCAAAAAGATCTTCACAAAAACATCTTGATTTTAGCCTCTCCTCACTGACCGACTGCCTTGTCTTCTTCCCGCAGAAGATGAAGACATCATTTTTTCTTTCACTGGAGGTTCTAGGGCTTGAAGGAGCATGGTATGTGCTTAAATACAACTATTCAACCACCTAAGAAACTCATTTAATGACATGACATCCAACCAAGCAAAGTGGTCGGCTAAAATAGGTGTACCGGTTAAAAAGGGTTGATTCGGATAAAGTAGTCGGTAGTTTGTCTTTTTTTCCTGAAAAAAAAAAATTGGATTAGACCATAAACTAGACCAAAACTCTAGCACTTTTTTCGGAGATTTCCCAATTTATATTTAAGACCAAATTCCATATTTTGATGAAACTTGAAGTCTTTGTACAATCTTTTTTTTTTTATTTTTTTTTTATTTTTTTTTTTATAAATTTAAACTCTTTTGAAATACAAAGGGTGTTACATTTACCAACTAAGGTTAATTTGAATCCAAGGATTTTTTTTATATTGATTTGAATTTATGTCCAATTTGCAAAATAGACAATTAAACTATGGACAATTTTTTCGCTAATTGTAATATGGTGATTTCCTTATTGTATTTGATTGGTCGACGGTGGAATGTATAAAAAGCTTTACTATTCATTGGCTAAGGATTACATATCTTGAGTGGATCATTTTCTATTTACTAAGGAAAGATGGAAAGGGTTTGATGCATATTAAGATCTCAATCATAAATCTTACGATTTTAAGATCTTACAAACAAAAAATAAAAAAAAAAATATGTTCAACGTTTAGTTCCTTTACAATCCTAATGGTGAGATTTTACTTACCTAACTAAGATTGTAAGATCTTACTTTAATTCAATCCGATCTCTTTAGTCTTTATTCTATTAGTCAAGTATTTAATCTTTTTAATCCAATTTTTTTCCTAAGAAAATCTAATGTAAAGCCAAAAAAGAATTGTCTATTTAGCTTGAAATCGAACATAAAAAATTCATACATTCAAATTAATGTTTGAGCACGATAGATAGAAAGAAGCCTAATAGAACATTACAATTTTTCATTTATGTCGAAAAACATTATGACAATTAGGTTAATCATTTTGTCATCATGTGCATTTAGTTGTACTTGGTCACAATATTTGTTCTTCTTTTGTTAAACTGATTTTTTCTAATTGTTGTAGTTTTCTTCTTAAAAAACAAAACAAAAAACAAAAAAATATACTACTTAAAAAGTTTAAGTTGATTACATCATTTATGTATTAATTAACACCAGGTTATAATAGATACTGCAGATACAAGTCATTACGGACAATTTTAGATTCTATTTTTGGAGGATCATATAATCCCGATTCGATCTTACAATCACGATCTTGCAAAACATTAATACTCTTCGGTAAGATTTTGATCTTGATAACTTTTGCTTACAACCATTTGGTCGATTTGGTCTTTTTTTCATTATGTTTTTATCTTCAACGATTCTAAATAATGGGTTGATAAAAACTAAATGAAGCATTAAAAAATCATCTTTAAGTCGGTCACCATTCAAAATGTCAGATAAAGACTTTTTACAATCTATGAACGATTAAAAGACCATATATTCTCTTAAAGAGATTGAAGTCATTCAACATTATATTGTTCACTTTTATCAAACAGATAGATCCTAAGCCAAAAAAAAAAAGGCTTTATTTGATAATATTGTTTCGCAATCGCATAAGTGTATTTAAAATAGATACAGTTTTGGTAGTGGACTTGAGATCCACATATGTTATTTGAATTTTTGTAAATTCTTACATCTTTTCTAGCATTGGAATATATTGTTGTCCAAAATAAATAAATATAAAAACTTTTCTATCATTTACGAGTTTTCATTACTCGCCATTGTTCGCTACAACATAAGATAAACTCTTTGTTTTTTTTTTTTCTAAAACAAACTTTCGGTTATTTCTTAAAAGGGAAAAAAGAGAATCCATTGAGAGTCAAAAAAGGGTATGCGAGGAAGCCTTTCGGCAGTTAAAGCATGGCTTCCCTAAAAATGGTACCAACTTCTGGACATTCGAATTAAAGACATGTGAACAATTCTTTTCACTTTTATTGCAGAAAATCTTGAAGATTCATTTCACGAGAGAGCTGCTCTTCTACTTTACACATATTTTAATAATATTATTTTAATTTATTTTGTACACTTTAGTAAATTTTATATATGATATGTAACTAGTATTATTATTCAATGATTTAATTATTGTAAAAATTATCCAGATCCTTAAATACTTTGCTCTTCTAACTCAATTTGTTGTTTTACAAATCCTTAAAGTAATCAGCAATCCATTGATTTTAAAACCCTTACTTGAAAAAGTAAGAAAATGAGCCTCTAAAATTTTAAATTAGAGACAAATACGATGGATTAGCAACAACTAGTGATGGAATAGTAGCGAATTTCCTACGGATTAACAATGAATTAGCAAAGATTATTGACAATGTAGTGCCCAAATCGCCAGGTATGAATTTAACCTATTATCCTTTTTAATTAGACTAAAAGGGGGTGAAGGGCCTCGTGAGTATGTTGGACTTACATTAGGTACGCACGGCGTACTCCGAGCATGCGTGCCATCGGGGGTGATTTCGGCATACATTGGGCATACTCATGCATACGCTGGCCATACTCGAGTCAGGTGCAACCCCTAAATTTTACGGTTTGCACCATATTTAAAGTCCTTAAGCCCCTCAAGTCCATTACCCTTTCAGCCTCCATTGCTCTTTTGGTGCCAATCTCAAACCCTAGCCATCTTTAGTGCATTTTTAAGCTTGCATTGAGGGTTTGGGTGTTCTTTGGTGGTTTTGAAGAAGAAGGAAGTTTGGGAAGAAGCAAAGGAGAAGAGGAGCTTGTAGGTCCAGAGTTTGTGCATAATTTCTAGCCTACTAAAGGTATAAAGTATGAACCCTAATCATTCTAAGCTTAGATCTAGGATTAGGGTAGATTTTAGCATCTTTTGGTCCCGTAACTTGGTTTCTTGGAGTATGAGCTACTCAGGACATTTGAGCTGTCCTTTTGGACTCTTGGAAGCATATGGAGTCATAAAAATCGTATCTTGGAGGTTAACACTCAACCATGCATGTGTTAGTGACCACTTAAGTGAGTTAGAGGGCTTAATTCATAGTTTGAGCCCCAACAAGGCATGCAAAATAAAGTTTGCAACTTTATGGCTTAAGACGCTATTATGAGCTTCGATCTAAGTTTTGAACATTAAAGCCGAATGGATTAAAACTTGGAACAAAAATATGAAGAGAATTGTTATCGAGATTATGAAAGCAATTATGATTAAATGATTGAAAAGTAAGAACACAACGAGTAAATATTAATCAGATCTTATATTGATGAAGACTGATTACAAAGCTTTAAGCAGAAAGAATACTCGAGTTCTAAAAGTTCTTTCTACTTCTAACCTCAGTCCCTATTTATAGGAAACTTGAGTGTACAAAAATATACTAAGTCTATTACAATACGCTTCGCATAAAACTGTGACTTAGTAAAATAACTAATATGTGAAACTAAAAGAAACAACCACTTCGACTTTTTACAATACATAAACTCTACAATCTCCCCCTTTGTAAACAGTCGAAGCTATTCAGTCCATAAGCCTCTGAACAGCTGAGTGAATTGTCTTTCGCACTTCACCATACCAAGTAATCACCTTCTTAAGCTCCCTCTTGTCTCCTTCGTTATTCTTCTTGCAGTTATTCATACGAACAATAAAATTCGTATATTGCGAAGAAGTATATCTTTCAATTTCCGAGACCTTGAACAAAAATTTCTTGGGCTTCCCCTTTGTATCTCTCCCTGAAAATACCATGCCAAAAGGTTTCAGGCATATTTCACCAACAACATACTTAGATAATGTTGAATGGGTCAAGGTATCTTCCCAGGGGACATTCACTTCCCTTCCCAAGGTTGTTGCGAGTTCTTCATCGGTTAATGCCAAACAGTCAAAGTAGTTATCAATAAAAGTCTTGACATGTGTGAAACTGATTCTAAACACTTCAGTATCAAATCCTTTGAGCTTGTGGTCTTCCATATGTTTCAAAATAAGAGCCACTTGGATAAGATCATCGCAGTTCATCAGAGGGAAGTCAGCTATTGTTTGTTATTAGCTCGAATGACAAAATATCAAAAGTTCTGAAGCATGTATTCAAACATTGAATACTTCTTAATCGTCAACACCTTTTTAATCTTCATCAAGGACCATACTTCATCTGGATTCTTTCCCAATACAGCATGAAATCTGATTTTCATGTGTATGTAGTCATCAGCATTATCAAACTTCTCACTTATCTTGTACTAAGCTGTTATGAATAACATTTCATTAATCGGAAAATCCAACTGGCATTTGTCTGAATTTGCAATGTCGTAGCTCCTCTTTGGCTTTTTCTCAAATTCGTACATCTCTCTCCCCACCACTTTCGACTCTATAGTTTCATAAGAATAAAACTTCGCAGGATCTCCTTTATTCATTGTGGGAGGATCACTTGCCCTTTATGCTCTGAACTTGCCTCAGCCTTTCCAATTCAGCCTCTGCTTCAGCTTTCTTCTCCTCCTTCGACTTTTCATACAGAATCCCTTTCCCTTTTCCCACATCATCAGTTGGAGGTTTCGCACTAGAACTTCCTTCTTTTGACCCAATAGATATTCCTTTGGCTATTGGTCTTGTGGTCATTATTGTTGAGGAAATCGGCATAGTGAATATTGGAAGAGTAGTTTTGAGCTGAGTGGATATCACTTTCCCCACAGTCTTCGCATCATCCTCTTTACTTGTATTCTTGTCTCCCCCTTGCACCCCTGTGAAAGCACGTGGGGCATTCTTTGGTAGTAAAGAGGTAAAGTTCGCAATTGGAGCAAGTGCCTTCTGAATTGCTTGTTCCAAAGTATTGACTTTGAGAGACAAGAATTCAGGAGTGAGAATGGTCTGATATGTAGGTTGCAAAACCAAAGTTTTCAACTTAGTCATCAACTGAATCAACTGATCAAATTTCTCCTTGTTTTCTTTCTGATTGGCTTCAAAAGTCGGAGCAAGAGATTGAAAATCATTGATGACTTTGTTCAGGGCTGTTGCAATCACATCAACCCTCTTCTGTACTTCCAAATTTTGAGAAGTAATATCTTGAAGCTCCTTCGCAAGTTCTTTCTTTAATTCCTCAACTTTAAAGTTGACATCCTCCCTAACCTTCTTTACATCCTGCACAAAAAGAACGTTACGTTCTTTTGCAACAGTCTTCAATTCCTTAACAACACCATTAAATGAACTTGCTTGAGCTTGAATGCGAAGCTCATTATTCTTATCTAACTGATCAAATTTATCAAGTATTCTCTTTTCAGCAGCTTTGATCATAGCTTCAACCTCTAATCCTGATATAGATGACGTTGTACCAGAATCAGCTTGTGACTGAATAATGGCATTCAACTTTTGATTCAGGATTTTGAATTGCTTTCCTGTCATAAGCATATGATCAGGTATCTCCTCCTCCTCTAAATCAAAATGTAAATCCTCAAATATTCCTCCAAAACCTCCTCCTTCGGTTTCATCATCGGACATGGGTTGCGAAGGTTGAGGAGTTTCGGGTGATTGTGATGGAAATAAGGTTGTGAATGGAGGTTGTAGAGGATGGTCAAAAATGGATGAGGTAGATAGGCTAATGGACAGAGTGGTTTCAACACTTATGATAGGTGCCCCCGTATCAGATACGTTGACAACCGTATCAAAAATAGGTACCTCCTCAGAAACTGATTTGGTAGTGGCTATTTCAAGTGGAATGGATAGTGGGGTTGTGGTAGAAATTTGCGAAGTAGGTATTATTGAAACGAGTGGAAGAGAAACAGTTACCGGTGTAGAAACAGGTGGAGTCTCTGGTACAATCTCTTCATCAGAAGACTCGTTGCGAATGATCAACTTTCGCTTCTTCAAAAGGGTTTGTTGCATCTGTTTCGCAACATCCTGAGCTCTTTTCCTTTTTGACCCTGGAGAAACAGGAGCTGGAACACTTCTAAACGTTACCCCCTTGCTGTTGAGTTATGTCTTGCGAACAAGAGAGGATTTGCGAATCTTCTTCAGTACCCCAGATTTTGAGGGTATAGTTTCCTTCTTCGATTTTGAATACGTCTCCTTTATCTGAACCTCTTCTTCTTGAGTTTGTTTTGAAGATTGAACTTTTTCATCCTTCTTAGTGATCTTCTTCTTCTTTGTGGTTTTGGAAGTGACTTCCAATAGGATCCCAGTCTGCACAGCTGGATCCACTGTCTTCATGTATCTTACCAACACTTTGTGAGTGGATAATACTTTGCGAAGCATCGCATCTGGAATGCGAGCAACATGTGTAAAGATATTTTCATCATCTTCCACCACCTTCAGAAATTGACACAACAAGAATTCTGCAACCTCAGCACCCTCTGGGACTTGAATTCCTTCTTTTTCATATGCCTTTTCAAGAATAAGGCTCCAATACCTTGCACACGAGATTCCTTTTTCAGAATTCGTATGTTCAAGACTCTTTACGAACTCCTTCCACAACTGAGTTCTGTAATCCACACTGATATTGTAGTATAAGCCCATCACCATTGCATAAACTTCCATACGCCTCCTGTCAAGACCTACTGTTCTTCATGTCAAACATCTGAGAAAAATGCCAAATAGAAAATTCCACATAGAGGGTAGTCCAGATTTTCGGAAATCACTGATCTTCTCAAGTGCTGGATGATGTCCCATCTCATTGAACATAAAGACGATTTGGGAATTGATGGGTTTGAAAAATGGAGGGTTGTTGGGAATGTTCAAGAACTCAATGAACATTTTCTTTGTAAGTCGAACCCTTTTGTTGTTCATCAAGTTGAATGTAATCACGTGAGTGACATAGTTGTAGGAAGCCGATGATGCTGCCAATGACAACCATGTCATCGGAACTGAGAAAGAACTAAACATGGCGGTGGACAGTGGAGATCTTTTCAGTGCAACTATTAACATCTTCAGTCCTTCTAGGTAAGAAGAGACATTCAGATCGACTTGATAGTTGGTGCTTTGAATCTTCATGAGTGATTGTGAGAGAACTTCATCAGTGTTGGATTGAGTGCCAGCCATTTTTAGGGTTTGAACAAGATGAATATGAAGAAGATGAAGAAATTTAGGAGTGAGTATGTTTGTTCACGTAACCATATACAATGATCTTGAACCCCCTTTTATAGGTAACCCGAATCGATTTGAAATTAAAGCGTGATGCATTTAATGTTATTCGATGTGGCACCTTGATAATCGGATCATGACAGCAAAAAGGTAGCCATGCTGCAAAAAGTAGTTGTCATGTCTCCTAGAAACCCGGACAGAATACCAACCATCTCGTGTACACAGCCTGTCAATTTTTCTGTTATAGAATTGGAACCGTTAGAACCCTTCGCATGGAGGCAAGGCTCTTTCACTTTTAGGATATAAAGTGAAGTCATATGCCAGATTTGCAAAATCATCAGCCTGAGTTGGTATTACTCAGAACCTCAAGGATTTCGTGAGTGCAGTGTTCCAAATAAGATAAGAAACAACAAAAAAAAATTTGGAATTCTGTGATGTCAAAAATTCAATTTGACACGAAGGCAGTTAAACCCCAGGCAAAGGTTGCTTCGTTAATCATCAAGAGTGATGATCAACAGCTTGTGTATGTTCCCGTGAATTACAATCGAATACTTTTTGATAAGTATCAAAGGGCTTCTTTTGAAAGATATTTTTGGGTTGGTTTCAAATTTCATTACATATCAACCTTAACATAAGGTGAGAAATTGTAACTGAAATTACTTGTATGACCAGTGTAGTCAGTGACAAGTTGGCTTTTGAAAATATTTATCATGACTAGGATTTGCGAATTAAACTCACACAAAAATCATATTCATAAAAATTGTTGTACTGGATCTTGTTGGGTAACAAACATCGTGGGTTGCGAATGTTTGATCAAGACCATGCATGCAAATTGAATATGATTTGGAGTTTCGAAATTTTGGTACTGAAACAGAAGTTTCGTTAATATCTGGAGCAATGTTCCCCGTTAATTCCTCAAAGTTTAGGATGTTTGGGTTTCACTTTCATCACGGACTCATGATGTCAGATCATAAACACATAATTTTTGTATATCTAAGTCTTGATGGGTTTGATCAGAGACCTCTCGGACATACGTCTTTGTGTGAAGAATTTTGTGATGAAAAAGATTGGTTATTAGATCGACTGTACCTCTGTTATGTGTGGACCAAATAGAAAACTCTTAACTCATATGAGAAGAGTAAGGTAGTTCTTTTGACTAATGCGAATACAAGCCTTATTGGGAAGAAATTTTCATGTGATAATTTCATTAAGGCTTTCTTTTCATACACATAGAGTCATATGAGGCTTGAGTCAACATGATGCAGCATGCTTCTAGGGACATCCTAACTAGTACAAATTAGAAAGAATTGATACCTTCCCATAGAAACATATAAGCATGACCTCTTCGCATTAAGCCCTGGACTAAACTCAAAACACACTATACTTAAAGAACAAACAAAAAAATATTTTTGTGATTTTTAAATTTTTCAAAAATAAAAACATAACAAAATAAAATATTTTTGGATTTTTGATTTTTCGAAAATGAAAATGAATCAAAAGAAAATATTTTTGATTTTTCAAGTTTTTTTTCAAAAAAAAATTTTAAAAACACAAAATGAACTGTAAACCTAACCTTAGTTGTCATGTGTGCGAATGCGAAGAAATGTGGATGCGAAGCCTCTGAATGAACAGTAACTTCTGAACAATTCCGACTCAGAGCTTCTGAATGGACCTTTCATCCTTGAATTATTGATTTTGAAACTGAATTCGCATCAATCATCCCCAAACCTGCTAAAATTCTTACAAATGATTTTTCGTCAAGAGGTTTAGTAAAAATATCAGCAAGTTGTTTAGTGGTTTTAACAAAATGAATTTCAATATTCCCATCTTCCACGTGATCTTTGATAAAATGATATCGAAGAGCTATGTGTTTTGTCTTTGAGTGTTGTACTGGATTATGACAAATGCGAATTGCACTTTGAGAATCACAATACAAAGGAATCTTTTTCATATTGATAGCATAATCACAAAGTTGACTCTGAATCCAAATGATTTGCGAAGTGCAAGCAGCAGCTGAAATATATTCAACCTCAGCAGTTGATATAGCAACACAAGTTTGTTTCTTTGATTGCCAACTCACCAACTTCCCATCCAATAGTTGACATCCACCACTTGTACTTTTCCTATCCAAAGTACATCCTCCTAGATCAGAATCTGAAAAAGCTTGAATAAAAAATCCTGATTTCGAAGGATACCAAAGTCCTAACGAAACTGTCCCCTTAAGATAGCAAAAAATATTTTTCACTGCAGTCAAATGAGGTTCTCTGGGATTAGCTTAATATCTAGAACAATTACATACCGAAAACATAATATCAGGTCTACTTGCAGTTAAGTACAATAAAGACCCTATCATGCTTCGATAAAGTGTTAAGTCAACAGTAGGAGCATCTAAAGAAGGAGTTAGTCTTGTTCCCACTGCCATTGGTACTCTCAGTTTCGTACTGTTGGTCATTCCAAACTTTTCAAGCAAGTTCTTCTTGTATTTTTCTTGATTGATTAAAATTCCATCCCTGTTCTGTCTTATATTCAATCCAAGAAAATTGTAAATTTTCCCATCATACTCATTTCAAGTTGACTCTTCATTAGATTTTCAAATTCAATTGACAATGTTGGGTCAGTTGAGCCAAAAATAATATCATCAACATAAATTTGAACAATTATAAGATGATCCCCAACTTTCTTGCGAAACAAAGTGGGGTCAACTGATCCTTGTTTAAATTTAGATTGTTTCAAGAAATTTGTAAGTGTTGTGTACAAGGCTCTTGGTGCTTGTTTTAACCCATACACCGCTTTGTCTAGAATGTAGACATGATCAGGATGTTCATCATTTATAAATCCTGGTGTTTGTTCAACATAGACTGTTTCTTCAAGTTCTCCATTTAAGAATGCACACTTAACATCCATTTGAAAAACATCAAAGTCTTTGTGAGCTGCATAAACTAAAAATATGTGAATTGCTTCGAGTTTTGCAACAGGAGCAAATGTTTCTTCATAGTCTATTCCTTCTTGTTGCTAATAACCTTTAACAACTAGTCTAGCTTTATTGCGAATAATATTGCCATATTTGTTGGTTTTATTTTTAAAAATCCATTTTAATCCGACAATTGAAACATCAGAAGGCTTAGAAATTAATCTCCAAACCTTGTTTCGTTCAAATTCAGCCAGTTCAGATTGCATAGCAACAACCCAATCTGAGTGTTCCATAGCATCCTTTACTGTCTTTGGCTCTATTTTCGAAATAAAGACATTAAACATACACATTTCTTGGTTCGCATTTAGTACCTCATTTTTCGCACGAATTTGAGCTCTTGTCAACACACCATCTTATGGATTCCCGATTACCTGTTCTTTGGGATGATTCTTTGTCCATTTCTCAAGTGATGGAAAATCATGATTAAATTCCAATGGTGCATCTTCGTACACATCTTCATTCTCAGATCCTGCAATAGAAAAATTATCATTTAATTCATGAAATTCATCATTCTCATCAAGATTAATTGTCTCTGTTGTATCATGCTGCTCCTCAACATAATGTTCATCTTGATGCTCCCCCTCAAAATGATGATCCTGTTGAATTTGCAAATGCTCCCCCTCAACTTGATGATTTTGTTGAGATTGCGAATGCTCCCCCTCAACTTGATGATTTTGTTGAGATTGCGAATGCTCCCCCTTAACTTGATGATTCATATTTTCATTCTCCCCCTCGAAAGTTTGTTGTCTGTGTTCATTGTTAATTGTATGCTCCCCCTCCAAACGAACTTCAGGCACACTTTCGCAAGATATTGAACTAGTAGTGATTGTTGAATCATCAGTATGTTTTGAGGATTCTGATGTTTGATTATCAGGAGAATTACTTTCCGCATCAATTGCCCTGTCAGGAGTTCCAAAAATTAAGTCATAATCATAATCATTTATTTCTGAATTATCAATCTTAGTATCTGAATTAAAAAGAATTGAGTTATGCTCAAATTTACTATCCGTTTGTTTAAGATAGTAATCATCAAAAGTTAAGTTGAAAGTTTCTTCAACTTTTCTTGTTCGCTTGTTTAACACCCTGTATGCAACTAAATTTTGCAAATATCCTAAGAATATTCCTTCATTAGCTTTAGCTTGGAACTTGGTCAAATTATCTTTTAGATTCATTATAAAACACCTGCAACCAAAAACATGGAAAATTTTGACATTAGGTTTTCGATTATTGAGTATTTCATATGGAGTGACATTGAATCTGCGATGAATGAATGACCGATTCTGAGTAAAACAAGCAGTAGAAACTGCTTTAGCCCAAAGATATTGAGGTATGTTTGCATATGTCAGCATGGTTCTGGCTGCTTCGCATAAAGATCGATTTCATCTTTCAACAACACCATTCTGTTGTGGAATATATGGTGAAGAGAAATTATGCGAAATGCCTTTGTCTGTGAGAAAAGAGTCCAGTATTTGATTTTTAAACTCAGAACCATTATCACTTTTAACTCTGCGAACACTCTTTTTAAGGCTAATCTCAATCTTTTTGATAAAATCAATCATCGTCTGAGCAACTTCAGATTTTAACCTGAGAAAAAATATCCATGTGAATCGAGAAAAATCATCAACAATAACTAAAATGTACCGCTTTTTATTGATTATAGCAATAGTCGATGGTCCACATAAGTCAATGTGAAGAAGTTCCAATGGTTCTACGATTTTTGAAACTATCACAATCGGATGACCTTTTCTATGTTGTTTTCCTTGTTCGCAAGCTGCACACAGAGAATCATTGTCAAATTTTAGTATAGGTAAACCTCGAACTAAATCATCAGTGAAAAGTTTGTTAATATTGCGAAAATTCAAATGTGAAAATCTTCAATGCCAAAGCCAGCTAACATCATTAGAAGCTTTTGATAGTAAACACACTGCAGGTTTGCCCACGATTGGTTTGATGTCTAGTGTAAACATGTCACCATATCTTTTGGATTTGAGAAGTACTTCATTTGTCTTCGTATTTGAAATGATACTTCCTTCTTCATTAAACACAACCTGATTTCCAGTACCCACAACAAGTTGCGAAACACTAATCAAGTTATATTGAAGAACTTCAACATAAGCAACCCTGTTAACAGTGAATTGTCCATTTGTGACTTTCCCATAACCTTTCACTTGAAATTTGTGATTATTTCCGAATTTGACTACTCCTTCATTTTCCAAGCTTCAATAATCTCGCAAGTTTTCCTTTCTTCCAGTCATGTGACGAGAGCAACCACTATTAATATACCATTTCGCATCATATTGCTCGTCACACATCACCTGCATTTATTGAAAAAATTTATGAACCCAAGACTTATTGGGTCCTCCATTAGTATTTTTGAACAAATGCTTTGAATTTAAAAACCATATTTTCACTTTGTCTGTGACACTATCAATTATATCAACATCATCATATCGAGATATTGAAATATAGTTGTTCAAAAGTTTTGGATTTTCATTGAGTTTCATCTCATCTTTCACAACATTCGCAACTTTGATAACTGGTTTCCATTTTTGTACCGGAACTTGCGAATTATAAGATGATGAACTACCAGTGGAAGAGTTATTTGCGAACTTGTCAAATGCATTTTTCTCTTTGTTGCTTTGAAAACTTCCCATTTTGATATTGTCTTCCTTTCCCTTCAAGCCAACGATTGATCATACATACATCAGATTTTCCTTTTGTATACGAAACTTTGGTCGGTTTTGAGACTGAAGGATTTGGAAAATTTGGTTGTTTAGGTGAAAAGTTCATTTTTGTTTGAGTTGTAACATTCTAAGATGACGAATGATTCGTGAATTTGCCAACATTATGAAACTTTTGATTTTTCACAAATTTTTGCGAAGTCTCAAATTTTCGATTGTTTTCATATTTGCGAACAATTTTATCATTATTTTTCAGTGGAATTTTGTCAACAGAATTTATTGGTTTATTAAAACTTGTATCCTTTTGTTTATTTATGCTTTGAAATTTTGATGATTTTGACTTTGAAATTTGTTCTTTTTCAACTTTTGATTTATCATTGGACACAACTTGCCAAAAGATTGCTTTTCTTGCTTTTCTTTTTGAAACATTATTTTCTGTTGAATAATTCCAACCATCAATTTGAATTCATGAGAATTTAATTTCACTTCAACCTTTGGTTTTTCAACTTTTTCAAAAACTTTGTTTGTTTTTTCACCTTTAACCACCCATTTTTGTGATGATTTTTGTCTTTGAAAAACATAAGAATTTTGAGTTAAATTGTTTTCTACTGTGTTTTGATTTGCGAAGAAACCTTCAGTAGTTGACCTTTGATTATCTTTTTCAACCATTTTGTTGAATTCAGGGTTAATTTTCTCAGCATTCCCAGTAGTGACAAAAATTTGATTTGCAAAAATGATGTTATCAGTGCATATAAAATTTGGATAAACCACAGTGTTAGTTTCCAAATAATGTGCACCTTTGTCACTTAGAATTTTGTCGAATTATTTTGTATCTCCAAACACTTGATCAACCACAACTCGTGGAGGTATTTCATGTGATTCCTTTACATCTTCTTTGTTTTCATCAGTGTCATTAGATTTCCAGCTTTCAACTTCCTAATTATTAAAATTACAATGTTGCGAAGTAGAGGGTTTTTCAATGTCATCTTTGACTATCGAATCAAATAAAATTTATTTACTTTTGATCTTAGATGTGATATTAATGATTGACAATTGAGAACAATCAACCTCTTCTTCCTCTTCAATCTCACTGATTTCACTCACATTATCTGAATTGTCATCGACATCAGCATAATTGAGTTGAGAATCAAGAGTTGAGGTTTCGGTTTTCTTTAAGATTTTCACTTGTTCATTCTTTGTCAAACTTTCATTGACAATACTAACCAACTCATCAACATTCAAGTATTCATCAATTTTGACAATACCATATGCGAATCTATCATCAGGTATTTTGTCAAATTGAGCAATTGTGTTTTCGCAATCATAAGACACAACATCAACTTTTTCACGATCATAGTCAAGAAAAGGTAAAAGTTTCCTATGTTGTTCTTTGCTAATGTCAGATGAATGATGTAAAGCTGTTAATTTTGCATACAAACGCTTAGCAGAATTACAATATATGTTTCTTTGTGCTAGCAACAACCTAACTTCATTTGCAAGATTGTCCCTATCACTATTTACATTTTTGATCTGTAGTTCTAGCTTGTCTACACTGCTTCTTTTTATTTCTAATTCTCTTCGTGTCTCACCTAGTTGCATATTTAAATTTTGAGCTTCAATACTAGCAGACACAATAACATAATCAAAATAAGCCACAGTATCATCAAATGAAGTAATTTCAGCATCATAAGCAGATAAAGGAATATTAAAAGATTCAAGAATAGCACGTACCTTGGTGGTCATTGGAGATTTGTCTGTGGATTTGGATACGAAGCACCGACCTGAAACATCCTCTTCACAATTGTCTACAAAGCTTGCGAACATAGCTCCATGATTTGGATGCCTCATTTCTTCGTCATCAGATCCTGAAGACCAGATCTGATATGTTCCACTCTCTTCCTCATCAGACTCACCTTTCGCAGCTAGAGACATTCCTTTTGTCTTAGCACGCAACTCTTCAATCTTTTCCGAATAGTAGGCTTCATTTTTAACTTTATTCTTCTTCTCCTCTTTCTTTCGCAACATGCAATCAGCTGCGAAGTGATTTGCTCCATTGCAGTAGTGACAATAGATTCCAAAATCACCTTTCAGTTTCTTCACTTCCATCGCATCTTTTTGCTTTTCATCAACTTTTTCCATTTTCTTCTTCTCCTCACCTCCAGCTTTTACGACTCCACTCTTCGCATCATTTTCCTTTCCTTTTGGATTAAAAGGCTTTTTGAAAAATTTCTTAACTCTGTTGTTTGAGTAGAATGCCACAGCTTCATCATTAGAGTTCATTAAGAAGCCTTCATTTTCTGAACCATCTGTTTCATTAATTTCGACTTCTGATACCTTTGAAACAAGAGCCAAAGGTCCTCCTATACTTTGTTTTGATTCTTCATACATTTCTGAAACTTCACTTTTGTGTGTTTTCAGCTGATTGTATAGATCATTCAAGCTGGTTGTATCAAAACTCTGTTGATTCTTAATCATCATACTCACACTTCGCCATTCCTTGCGAAGGCCCGTGATGAATGTTAAATTGTAATCCATGAGAGACCTAGTGATTCCATACCTATTGCAGCGATACAGAAGCTCATTCAGATGATCATAGTAACTTTCAAGAGTTTCAACATCCTTTTGTCTGAATTCCTTCAGTTCAACAAGACATTGCTTCACAAAGTTGATCTTCGTCTTTTTGCTACCTTGATACTTCTCTTTCATAGTGATCCAAATCTCCTAGGCTGTTTTACAACTACGGATGTAATTGTAAACCACAGGAGGTAGAGCACCTCTTAGTTCCCTCATGCATCTCTTTTCATTCTTCTTCAGACGGTTTTGTTGTTCAACAACTTCAGCAGAAGTAGTAGACGGTCCAATTGATTGAACATTAGCAGGAGCTTGAACTGTTCCATTGATACAATTCCAAAGTTCTTCATCAATTCCATTTACGTAATCCTCCATTCTGTCAGCCCACTGATCATAGTATTCAGGAATTAACATCGGAATCTTGGTTGAAGAACCAAGCAAGTGAGAGAAAGAAGTCATCGTATTCATGTTGAAGTTCTCCATTGATGAACATGAGAATTTTTAGAAAGCTTGAAAAACTTGATGTATTTGTGAATTGATCAACTGAAATGATCACAAATTGCTAATCGATCACTTGACTAAACAATTCAAAGGCAGAATCGATTCAAATCTGAAGATCAAATGCGATTTTCAAAACCAAAATGCGCGGAAAATTTTGAGTAAAGTTACTACTCAAAAAGCAAATGATTCTAACACAAAAATCAGATCGATGCAGTTTGAATCATGCTCTGATACCAATTGAAGAGAATTGTTATCGAGATTATGAAAGCAATTATGATTAAATGATTGAAAAGTAAGAACACAACGAGTAAATATTAATCAAATTTTATATTGATGAAGACTGATTACAAAACTTTAAGCAGAAAGAATACTCGAGTTCTAAAAGTTCTTTCTACTTCTAACCTCAGTCCCTATTTATAGGAAACTTGAGTGTACAAAAAATATACTAAGTCTATTACAATACACTTCGCATAAAACTGTGACTTAGTAAAATAACTAATATGCGAAACTAAAAGAAACAACCACTTCGACCTTTTATAATACATAGACTCTACAAAATAGGCTGACTGGCCAGTATGTTGGGCGTACTCTAGAGTATGCTGCATGTATTGGGCCAATGCCCTGACTTCCGGATCATCAGCGTACGTTGGGCACACGATCCATGTATGATCTACGTACACCGTCTGTAGGGTTGCTATACTTTTGGGCTCGTGTTTTGAATGGGCTTTGGACCTTTTTAGGTTGGGCCTCTGGCCTACCTGTTGTAGTAGGACATTTTTTTGGGCTTAAGACCATGTTGGGTGTTCTTTAGCCATATTGGGCCTTCGGGGGAGCATTGTAGTTACACTTGGAATGCTTTTTGGACTAGTTGGATTTGGGCCTTGATAGTGTTGGCTCAATGAGGCAAGGGTTAAACAACCACTTCTACCTTTAGGATAAGAATTAAGGGTTAGACCCTCGGGCAAGAGTACTGGTCCCATTTTTAATTAGGGTTTTGTATTGTTACCTTAAGGAAATGATTTCACGAGTCATCTGCTAAGCACGATTTGAGACCTTTAGTCTGATGTGAGTTTTCCTTCACTATCTCCATGAGACCTTCAGTGACAATTGTCAGTTATGCTTGTATTTGATTGATAACTTTGTGAGTCTTGTTATGATATTATTGATGGGTTTTTGGCCATATAAACATTCCTATGTGCACATACAAACCCTAATGCTTGGATCTAGGTTTCTCTAATTAAACATGCATTGGATCCAAGACTTCTAATAGCTAATAGAGTATAAGAACAATACAAAATCAGAGTTAGAAGCTTACCTTGAAACACTTGATTGATCTTCTTGTTCTTGGAGCTTTAGAGTCACAAATGTCACTCCTCTAATGGCTTACAAACACCAACTAGCAAGAGAATGAATTTGAGAGAGAGGAGAGGGAATAGAAATCGGCCAGGGTTTCTTTGCTTTTGCAGAGGTGCCGATTTCCATTGCCCCATGGGTCTATTTATACTTGTAAGGCTCCTAGGGTTTCACCCTTAAACCCTAATTGGATAACTTTTACTCAAAGCAATCCAAATCCTTTCCAAGATAAGCCCTTGGACGATTTGTGGCTTATCCCAAGCCCTAGAAATCGTCCAACCCTATCCATGAAGGATTTACAGCCCAAAGTGTAATTATCAAACAATTGACAGTTTATACCCTCTTATTTAATTAATCTCTTTAAGTCACCAAATTAATTCTAATTAATTTTATGACTTATATTAATCAAATAACAATATTATTATTCCTTATATTATTCTCATAATATATTAATAATATTTATTCTCTCATAATAAATCATCCTGTCAAGTTGCTATGGTGAAGGCAACCCAAAAGGACCATGCACAATCGGGTCAAATACTTGCCTAATATAGTTGTAGCCTTAGACACTATTCCAGCAGTCTCCCACTTGGATAAGTCTAGTAACTATATGCACAAGTACAATTCGATTTGCAATCGTAGCTTCCAAAGATGTTGTCAAACTCTGATCTAATCAATCTTGTCCTTTAGATAAGGGATCGTACAGTCCTCTGTTAGTTATCATGCTGAAAATTCTATGGAATAATTTGTCTAGCATTTGGTTTCTCGATCTCCGATTCATTTGACATAGAACTTAATCGAACACATCAATTCAGTTCTGACCGGGCACGACACATAAGTCAAATCAAATCATCGAGCGGCCGAGATATCGCTTTTACCCTCTTGGGATAAAAGTAACAGATAAACTTCGACTTATATGCATTTACTTATTCATTAATCAACTATACACAACAATGCGTTTTATAACACCGAATTACTGATGCGTTTTCGCTTTAACAATGTACAACTAATTAACAAATTACAAACCATATATCTAGGTTTTAAGAGTATATGATATTATCGTCTTGCGATCACCCTTTTATATCATATTCCATAAGGTGATTCCAGCAAGCGCGGGTTTGTTCCAATGCTCAAAACTAGTCCATAAGCACTCATAAACGTTGCAACAACCCTTTGCTATGTCTAATACCATTTAGACAATCTACACACCAATTCATGACAATCTTCATTCATATCTACTTCCAACATATGAACGATTGTGGACAATTTGAATAATTCGATTATTCTTAATAAACTCAATTATTCTGGAAGTCAAAACATGCAAAATGAAACAATAGTTAAACAATTAACATAAGACAGTAACATTACTCATAAATAATACTCTTTTATTTAATTATCAAATGTTAATCACATTTATCTATTACGCATTTCTACTATTATCTAATCTATGCTAATATCATCCTTCAACCCAATACTCCTAGCATGCTGCAAGTGCTTAACCCTACTCAATCCCTTCGTAAGCGGATCTGCTGGGTTATCTTCTGATGATATCCTCTTCGCTACGAGTTGTCCTTCTTCTACACGATGTCTAATAAAGTGATATTTTATGTCGATATGTTGTGATCTACCATGATCTCTCGGTTCCTTGGTCAAGGCAACCACTCCTTCGTTATCACAGAAAATCTCCATGGGCTCCTTTATGGCGGGTACAACTCCAAGATCACCAATGAAGTTCTTCAACCATATTGCCTCCTTCGACGCTTCGCTCGCTGCAATGTACTCTGATTCGCACGTTGAATCAGCTATGGTTTCCTGCTTGGAACTTTTCCAAGTCACTGCTCCTCCATTCAGGGTAAAGACCCAGCCCGACTGCGAACGGTAATTGTCCCTGTCGGTCTGAAAGCTGGCGTCACTATACCCTCGCACCTTCAAGTCATCACTCCCTCCAAGGACTAAGAACCATTCCTTCGTCATCCGAAGGTACTTAAGTATATTCTTAACCGCAATCCAATGGGCTCTGCCAGGGTTCCCTTGATATCTGCTAACCATGCTCAAAGCAAAGGATACATCAGGGCGAGTACAAGTCATAGCATACATGATTGAGCCAACTGCAGAAGCGTATGGTACTCGGCTCATTTCTGCTATTTCAGCTTCGGTATTCGGACTTTGAGTCTTACTCAACTTGGCATTACTTTGTGTCGGTAATTCTCCCTTCTTCGAGTTTTCCATACTAAAACGTTTTAGTACCTTATCTAAGTAAGTGTTCTGACTAAGTCCTATTAGTCTATTACTTCTCTCTCTTACTATCCTTATTCCCAAAATATAGGAAGCCTCACCGAGGTCCTTCATAGCGAAGCACTTCCCGAGCCAGGACTTAACCTCCTGCAGATTCGGGACGTCGTTTCCTATAAGTAGTATGTCATTGACATACAAAACGAGAAAGCTAACTATGCTCCCACTGGCTTTGACATATACACACGATTCATCTTCGTTTCGTACAAATCCAAACTCTTTGACTTTCTCATCGAAGCAAAGATTCCATCTGCGAGACACTTGCTTCAGTCCATAAATGGACTTCTCAAGCTTACACACTCTATTTGGATGCTTCGGATCCAAAAACCCCTCTGTCTGAGCCATGTAACATCCGCAGCCAACTTCCCATTAAGGAAAGTGGTCTTGACATCCATTTTCCAAATCTCATAATTATGAAATGCGGCAATCGCTAGCATCACTCTAATAGATTTTATCTTCGCAACTGGTGAGAAGGTCTCATCATAGTTAACTTCGGGAGTTTGAGTAAAGCCCTTCGCGACCAATCGCGCTTTATATGTGTGTACGTTTCCATCCACTTCAGTCTTCTTCTTGAAGATCCATTTGCACCCAACGGTCTTACGTCCGGGCACATTATCAACCAAATTCCAAACTTGGTTATCATAAATGGATTGGATCTCGCTATCCATTGCCTCTTTCCATTTTGCAGACTCTAGGCCTGCCATGGCTTCCTTATAGCTATTAGGTTCATCAAGGTTTATTAGTGTACCATCACTAATATACGTGTCCCCTTCGGTAGTAATATGAAAACCATAAAACTGGGGTTGAACTCTAACTCTTTCAGAACATCTAAGAGGTAAGGACTCGTCAATTGGTTTAACCGGAGTTTCCTCCTCGGGTTGAGTGCCAACGGTAGAGGTTCCTACATTTATCGACTCTTGAATCTCTTCAAGCTCGATTTGCCTCCCACTGTCTCTTTGGCTTATGAGTTCTCGCTCTAGGAAAACTCCTCTCCTCGCAACGAAGACAACATTATCCTTCGGTCCAAAGGATTTCTGAGGGTAGCCGATGAAAATACATCGCCTACTACGAGGTTCGAGCTTGTCGTGAGTATCTCGTCTTACAAAAGCCTCACAACCCCAAACCTTGATATGTGCCAATGAGGGAGCTTTCCTTGTCCACATCTCGTGAGGTGTTTTGGCAACCTTTTTAGTAGGGACTCGTTAAGGATATGGGCGGCAGTCTCTAAGGCATACCCCCAAAAAGAGATAGGTAGTGAAGCACGACTCATCATAGAGCGAACCATGTCCAACAAGGTTCGATTACACCTTTCTGTCACACCATTCAATTGTGGTGTCCTAGGTGGCATCAATTGTGAAACTATTCCACACTCCTTGAGATAATCATGGAATTCAAGACTTAGGTACTCTCTTCCTCGATCGGATCGAAGCATCTTGATTTTCCTGCCCAATTGATTCTCCACTTCATTCTTGAACTCTTTGAACTTTTCAAAAGTTTCTGACTTTTGCTTGATTAAGTAGATATACCCATATCTACTATACTCATCGGTAAAAGTCACATAGAAGCAGTTCCCATCCTTCGTGGTTGATCTAAACGGTCCACATACATCGGTATGTATTAGGTCCAATAGACCTTCACCCCTTTCACACGTACTTGTGAAGGGTGACTTAGTCATCTTTCCAAGTAAACAAGATTTGCATGTTTCATCTTCCCTAAGGTCGAATGACTCCAACACTCCATCCTTTTGGAGTTGGGCTATGCGCTTCTTGTTGACATGTCCAAGACGACAATGCCACAAGGATGCTCTATCCATACTATTGGAAGAATCCATGCATAAAACATCATTTCC
Organism: Lactuca sativa; assembly: GCF_002870075.4. Classification (NCBI taxonomy): domain Eukaryota; kingdom Viridiplantae; phylum Streptophyta; class Magnoliopsida; order Asterales; family Asteraceae; genus Lactuca; species Lactuca sativa. The sequence continues at coordinate 132,419,599 of NC_056625.2, read as the reverse complement.
TAAGTTATCAACAATCATAACAGTTTCATAAATTCCATTACACGGTATTGCTTCAAAATAAAAGACACCATTCAGAGAAGCCAAAATAGAACCGTTCTCATTATTAAAGGAAAATCTAAAACCTTGTCTAAACAAACCATGAAATAAAATGATGTTTCTAGCCATTTCTGGCGAATAGCAACAATTGTTCAAATCTAAAGATAAACCATTCCTAAGCACTAAAGAATACACTCCAATCTTGGTCACAGGCGATGATCTTCTGTTCCCCATGATTAGATTTATCCTTCTATGCTCCACATCCCTATTTCTTCTTAGTCCCTTCACATTAGAACAAATGTGGTAACCACAACCGGTATCAAGAACCCAAGAATTAGCATGAGATGAATTGTTAGATTTAATTGTGTATATACCTACGAAAGATGGCTTGATCTTTCCTTCCTTGATGGCTTGCAGGTACTGTGGGCAGCTTCTCTTCCAATGTCCTATCTTGTGGCAGTGGTGGCACTCTGCCTCCTTTGGGTTAGGGCAGGGTTTAGCAGGATCAACTTTGGTCCCACTAGAAGAGGCACCATCTCGGGGCTTAACCTTGTGATGGTTCTTAGACGAAGCCTTCCTCTTCTTTCCCCTTCCTTGTCCAATAGCCAAAACAGGAGCAGCGGGCAGATTGGGAGTTGGTGCAACAGACTTGTCCTTGAAGTTGTTCTCAGCGACCCTCAAGAGACCTTGGAGCTTGCTTAGGGTGACCTCTTCTTTGTTCATGTGGTAGTTCATCCTAAATTGATTATAGCTTGGAGGCAAAGAGTGAAGCACCATGTCAATTGCCAAGTCTTCCCCAAAGTCAACATTCAGCTTGCGAAGACGATCGACATACTTTTGCATCATTTGCAGGTGCACGGTAAGAGACTCTCCATGACCCATTTTAGCGGAAATCATGTTAGTGAAAATCTCATAACGCTATTGTCTCGCGTTTTGGTGGTATCTCTCCAACAAGTCTTGGTGCATCTCGTACGGGTACATGTCCTCATAGGACTTTTGGAATTCGAAGTTCATAGTGGCTATCATGATGCAATGTACCTTCGTTGCATCACGCTCGTGAGTTTCAAAAGTGGTCATTTCAGCCGGGGTAGAGATTTCAGGGTTGATTTTCTCGAGCTTCTCATCGAGGACATACTCCTTGTCCTCATAGCGAGCAATAGTGCGAATGTATCTTATCCATTCGCTAAAATTCGTCCCATCAAAAGTGACCTTTTGACAAAGGCTCATCAATGTGAATGAACTAGCAGCAACGTTGTTTGCGTTTGACATCTACAAATAGAAGGACAAAGATAGATTAGAATATGAATCCCTAGTTATCACCCAATAAGAAAATTAGGGCTAGGATCCAACAACAATATTTACATATTAGAAAAGGGATGCCGTAATCTAACATGCAAACAATTTGAAGGTAAGTGAATGACGATTCACTAATTCTCCACCACAAAACATTACTTTATGTTCTAAATGTATCGAGAATTCCAAGGTTTAGATGAGATTCATTGAAACTTTTCAATGGCATGTTTAAATCTCGATATGCCCCTCTTGTTTGTGACTGGGATACCGAGGATCACAAAGCGGGTGTGAATTACCATGCAAATTCACATGGTGCCTTCATTGTAAAGATCACCTATTCGATGTGCCGGTAAACCACACACTGAGAGGACCTAAGATCAAACAATTTATCAAACAATGACTATCAACAAGAACAACGAAGATTCACGAAGAAAAACTTTCACTAAGAATAATAATCTCACAAAGAGATTATCGAATGCACAAAGCGGCTATTAGGGTTTGTGAAAGATGATACTTTCACAAACTTGTACAAAAGACTATATAGAATTAATCTAGGCAATCCCTACAAATCAGGGATATACCAACTAACTAATAGACGATAACTATGGAAACTAGATAAGTACTAAATCTGTTACAAAATGTTGAATATAAAACTATACACTGAACAACTGGTACGCTGACGCTGAGTTATGCGCTGACGCTGAGTGACCAGTTTCAAACATCATCATATTATAAGGTTCGACCTTACAATCTCCCCCAATATGATGATGTTCAAAACCAGCTAGACTAGAACACCTCTGGACAAAAATTCTTCATACTCAGCTTCAGCTTCTACTTTCACTGGCCAGTAAGGATTATCCAGCAGCTCCTGTCTTCTATTCAGTAACTCCATAGCAATTAGTATATGAAACTCTCCAGAGAGATCTCGATGACTCATGCACATTTGCCTTAAGCCAACAAGATGATTTGTTGGAGCCCTTGGAATCTCTGCAGTTCGCTGAAAACACATTTTTCTGTTCTTATCAAGATAAAACATTCCATGTTCAGGAACAAAAATGAACTGATGTTGAACCGGCTCAACACCAATGGGAAGAGAGTTGTTTAATTCTTCAACACTAAAATTTAGAACCAACACATCTTCACCATCAACCTGAAATCTGGTTCTTCTGTTTCTTGGAATTGAGGAACTTGAACCTTGCTGCTGAGGATGCTCTTTAGGAACAAGATCAAGACGCTGAACTTTCTTAATCAGTAAATGAAGAGCACAAGTCAATTCTGAAGAAAGAGCTGAAGTTTGCTTGGATGCGAACTCAAGCAATTCCATCTATTCAGAGAGTCCATATCTGATCAACTCGTCTCTCTTGACAACTTCAGTGTACGGACGTTGAGGACCTTGACGAGTGATCAGCAAAGTAAGAATTTTCTCGTTACGAGGTTTTGAGGCTTTAACTTTGATGATCTTATCATTGCTCACTCTTCGTTTAAGAACATATTGAAACCTCTTGCGATCAATCCTGTCGAGAACACTATCAGTCCTTGACTTACTGCTACTGGGAGGAGGCTGTGAAGATTTAGATTTGGACTGATATTCTAAAAACCTTTGCATCTGAGCTTCAAAGGACCCTTTGGCCTGAAGTTTGTGCTGAATGAGGGATTCATCAAATTGAGCAATATTCTTTAGAAGCTGAGCTTTATTGGCTTCATCAAGGATTTGCTTAACTTGATCAAGAGACATGTTCCATTCAGCTGCCAAATTGGATATGCTGACAATGGACTTAGATTTCTTCCTGGGAAGAGAAGTGACAGCAAGTGAATCAGATAATTCAGTATCTGCTGCCTTACGCTTTCGACATAAAGGATGAAGATCCTCACTAACAACATCTGATTCTTCACCTTGAACTGGCACAGTGGGATCAATGAAGTTCATGTCTAGCATCTGACACTCATCATCATGTTCATCTTCATCATCATGCTCACTATCTTCAGTAAGCTTTTCAGTTTCTGTTAGTCTCTCAGAGTCGTGCACAGGCTGTGGTGGGTCGGTCTATTTTATAATGTTCTCTTCAGATCCATGCTTAACAGAATCAGTTTCTCCCCCTTTTTAATCATCATCATCATTTGGGCTAGGGGAAGGAGTTGACAGAAGAACTCCCTTCAGTTGGTTGACATCAGCCTCAATACGTAGAAGACGCTGACTCATGTCTCGAGTCAGTGTAAGAGGCTCATTAAACGCTGAGGCCGAGATTTGAATGAGCTGAGTACCTGGAATTTCTTGTGATCGATGCTGCTCCCCCTGAGAAGGTTGCTCCCCCTGAGATGGTGGCTTCCCTTGAGATGGTTGCTCCCCCTGAGCAGATGGCTCCCCATGAGCTGAACGAATCCTTCAGTGACAGAAATGGTACGGTGAGAAAGTTGAGGAGAGATATGACCACCTTCTTGACTAGGATCAGCTTGTATTTCAGCATTAGTGTCGTTGATATCAGCAGCTCCTTCGTCAGTGTCAGCGTTTAGTGAAGGAACATTATATGGATTTGCGATCCATTCTCGCATCCGATCAGAGATGCCGATGTCATTTGCCAGTGGATCATCCTGATACATTCGTACTGACATGCGTGGGCATTGGATGGGGTTTCCAGAGTGGGAGTAGTAGGCTTCAGCGAAAAATTTATCCAGGACAAGAGCAATCCAGCGTGGAAATGGAACATGATCAGCTCGTACATTGGCAAGAAGAAGTTGGACATGCTGATCAAAGAAGAAGGCCCCATAATCAAGACGTTTCTTGAGAAGAAGGGAACATACAACTTGTTGCTCAAAAGCACTCAGTTGATCACCACTACGAGATTTGTGACCCACAGATTTGCAAAGTGCCCCGGTGAAGAACTTCCATCCTGGAGTCATACATTGAGGCAGAATGAGAGTTGGTCGAGCACCAGCCTTGGAGTGATCATAGCCCAGTTGATCAAAGAGGCATCGACAACATTCAATAGTTGGAAGCTCAGAGAATGGTTCAAAAATTGGTAACCTGAGTGTAGCACTGAGGAGATCAGCGGTGATGAAAACTGAGCGACGGCCACACCCAATAGTGTCGGAGATGACGTTGTTTTCATTATTAACCGTTGCGGTGTAGTAGAACTCACATACTTGTTCGGGAAAGAACTCTGATGGAACCTCACTGATAGCGTATCGAAGTCGGAAGGATACTATAAAATTGACAAAATCATCAAGTCCAAGACCGCAATGAACATCTGGTATATCAGGGTTGAAAACAACATTTGTGGCTTTGATGTATATGGGAAGAGGAGGAGAGTTTGGAGCTGGGATGACTCTTCTTGAAGTGGAGGAGAAAGTAAACAGTGATGCCGCCATTGAAGAGAGTTTGGATTCTAGGGTTTTGAAGAGAGAGAAGAAAATTTGAATTATGGGAGGAAGGTTTGGGAGAGAGGTGGGGAAAAAGTTTAAATATGGGATTAAACGGTTTTAAAAAGGTAATGATTATCTTTTTCGAAAATAACTGCGTATCTTAACAAACTGTCAAATCAAAAAATAGTCGTTAGGTAAAAAGAGTCGTTGTAATGAAGAGGAAACGACAATCAGTGTCTGCGGAAGCGCTGAGATTAGTGTCACTAAAAGTTACATGCTGAAAGATAGTCTGTCGTCAATTCAAGGTACAACTTGCTTGTTTAAGGTTAGCAAGGTGGTTGGTGCGTGTGATAGATATTGGTTTAATTATCTAACCATCGGCACAGAGTGTTGAGTCTTTATCAGTGAGCGGTGCTTCTTACTGAATCATTAGACACTGAGTGAGAAGAAGGTGAAGAGAGGATTGTTGCGTGTGATAGACCTTGGTATTTTGGTCTAACCATTGGCAAAGACTGTTAGACTCTCATCAGCATGTGTTTTGTCACACTGAATCACAGAATCAGTGTAAGATGGGTAAGAAGGGATAGTTGCGTGTGATACACCTTGGTGTTTTGGTCTAACCATCGGCAAAGACTGTTAGACTCTCATCAGCATGTGTTTTGTCACATTGAATCACAGAATCATTGTAAGATTGGCAAGAAAGGATAGTTGCATGTGATAGATCTTGGTGTTTTGTCTAACCATCGGCAAAGAGTTTCAAGTTGTTATCAGTGTATGGTTTAATACAGTGAATCATTCAACTTCAGTTTACAAGATTTGTAGAAGAGATAGAGATAAGAGATCATACAATGTACTCAACATGGTAAACATCATCAGCACATCATCATCAGCAAAAAATACATTAGTTTATAAGACAATACCAAACATTAGTAAAACATTTTTTAATCCAGAGTGATCATTCCAAGTTCTCCAATAATGTGAGAAGTAGTTTGAGTATCCAGGGCCTTGGTGAAAATATCAGCTAGTTGATCTGAAGTCATGACATGTTCTAGAACAACCTTGCCCTTCTCAACATTGTCTCTGATGAAGTGATGTCTGATCTCGATATGCTTTGTCTTTGAGTGCTGAACAGGATTCTGTGTGATCTGAATGGCACTAGTGTTATCACAGTATATAGGAGTCTTTGTGAATTTAAGCCCATAGTCTAAAAGTTGATTCTGAATCCATAAGAGTTGAGCACAACATCTCCCAGCTGCAACATACTTAGCTTCTGCAGTGGAGATAGCCACTGAGGTTTGCTTCTTGCTAGACCAGCTGATTAGTCAATTTCCAAGGAAATGACACCCACCTGACGTGCTCTTCTTGTCTAAGTTGCATCCTGCATAGTCGGAATCAGTGTATCCAAAGAGTTCAAGTGCTGAGTCACGAGGGTACCACAATGCCAAGTTCTGAGTGCCCTTTATGTATCGAAAGATGCGTTTAACTGCAATGAGATGAGACTCCATGGGATTAGCTTGGAATCTAGCACAGAGAATGGTTCCAAACATGATATCAGGGCGACTTGCAGTGAGGTAGAGAAGAGATCCAATCATTCCTCGATAAAGAGAGTGATTAACATCAGTGCCGATGGGATCAGCGTGTAGCTTATCAGTCTTGGACACCTGAGTAGAAGTCGATTTGCAGTCGCTGAGAGAGTACTTAACAAGCATGTCAGCAATATATTTACTTTGACAAATTGAGATACCTGATTTTTGTTACTGAACCTCAAGAACTAAGAAAAAGGTCATCTTCCCCCATCATGCTCATCTCGAACCTTTGAGACATGATCTCAGCGAATTCCTTGCTCAGCTTCTCATTTGGAGAGCCAAAGATGATATCATCGACATAGATTTGAACAAGAATCATGTATGAGCCTTTTTTTATGAAGAGTGTATTATCAATTGCTCCTCTTCTGTAGCCATTTTCAAGAAGATATGATGTCAGTGTCTCATACCAGGCCCTGGGAGCTTGCTTCAGTCCATATACAACTTTATCTAGTTTGTACACATAGTCAGGGTGCTCTTTGTCTTCAAAGCCTGGGGTTGTTTGAGAAATACTTCTTCTACTAACAAACCATGAAGAAATGCTGGTTTGACATCCATCTAGTAGACAATGAAGTTCATGTATGAGGCATATGCGAGAAACAGTCTGATTGCTTCAATGCGGGCAACTGGAGCAAAAGTCTCCCCGTAGTTAATAGATTCAATTTGAGTGAACCCCTGAGCAACAAGTCTTGCTTTGTTGTGAGTAATAATACCATGTTTATCAACCTTGTTGCGGTAGACCCAACGTGTTCCGGTGATGGTCTTTCCTGATGGTCTGGGAACAAGAGTCCAAACCTTGTGCCTTTCGAACTCATTCAGCTCGTCTTGCATGGCTTTAATCCAGTCAGTGTGTTGAAGAGCTGAGTGTATCTTGTCAAGTAAGATCATTGAAATGAAATTAACATACATGCAAAAATATTAGATACACTAGATTTGGTTCAGACACCATCATGAAGATTCCCAATAATTTGATCAACAGGGTGATCTCGATGTTCAGGAGCTGATTCCAACGGATTTGACACTGAAGTGTTATTACTGAAAGGAACATCAGTTGCAGGAAAATCTTCAGCTTCAAGGGTTTCATCAGCATCGGACAAATGAGTTGTCGAGCTGACCGCAGTACCTTGATTTACAGAACTTGGGTCTGAAACGATAGGATCAGGAATAATAGCTTCTTCTTCAGTATGAGAAACTTCATCATATGGGCAAGAGAGAAGCTCTTAAAAGATAGAAGAGGAATGAACTACTTTTTCATCAGTGTATGATTCTTCATCAAACTTTACATGAATGGATTCCTCAATGCACTGCCTGTTCACATTAAAAACACGAAAAGCCTTTGAAATAGATGAATATCCAACAAAAATACCTTTGTCAGCCTTAGGCTCAAATTTTGATCTGGGATCGCGCTGATTGAGAATATAGCAAACACATCCAAACACGTGAAAGAAGGATATGTCTGGCTTTCGACCTTTCAGCATCTCATATGGTGTCTTCTTGTGAACCTTGTGAATTAGAGAGCGATTCTGAGTATAACATGTTGTACTAACAGCTTCAGCCCAAAACGACATAGGAAGACCAGCATGTATCATCAAAGTTCTTCCTGCCTCAATCATTGTTCAATTTCTTCGTTCAGCAACTCCGTTTTGTTGAGGTGTGCGAGGAGCTGAAAAGTTCTGCCCAATGCCTTTAAAATCGCAAAAGTCTTCAAGAGTTGAATTCCGGAACTCAATGCCATGATCACTCCTTAGCTGCTTAACTTTGAGACCAGTCAGTGTCTCCTTTTGACGAATCAGGGAGATAATTTCCTGTGCAGCATGACCTTTCTTCTTCAAGAAAACCACCCATGTAAATCAAGTAAACTCATCCACAACCACCAGAGTATACTTGTTTCCTCCCAGGGAACGGACAGGAATAGGTCCAAAGAAGTCCATGTGAAGTAAATCAAAAGGAACGGATATGCTAGAACATGACTTGGTTTTGAATGATGACTTGGTTTGCTTTCCTTGTTCACACGCTGAGCACACCTTATCTTTGACAAAACTGAATTTTGGGAGACCTCTAACCAGATCTTGATTTGATATTTTAGACAGATTCTTAAAGTTCAAATGTGAGAACCTTTTGTGCCAAATCCAGCTAAGATTGGTTTGAGATTTGGTAAAGAAACATTGCATCAGTGCCTTGCCACTTGAGAACATGCCGAGAACATATATATATATATATATATATATATATATATATATATATATATATATATATATATATATATATATATATATGTATGTATGTATCATCTTTTCTGCTTGCTGAGAGTGCAATGTTCTTGTCAGTGTTGATGACTCTTCCCTCCTTCTTTGTAAAATGAACTTCATAATCAGCATCACACAATTGGTTGATTGAGATAAGGTTGTGTTTGAGCCCCTTTACATATGAAACATTCTGAAACACCACATTGTTGCACTTGATGTTCCCATATCCTTTAGTAAACCCCTTTCCATTGTCTCCGTGTGTAACTACAGGACCAATTTTCTTTACATAGTCTTCCAGGAGAGACTTTGATCCTGTCATATGTCTTCAGCAACCACTGTCTAAGTACCAAAGATGCTCTTGACCCTGCAGTGCTGAGAAACTAGTTAGAACACACTGACCCATTGTAAAATGGGTCATTCACAAAGTTATTCGACAATCAATTATAACACTCTTTAGGAAGACAGTTCAAAGAATTTGATTTAAGAGTCCATTTTTCATTTCTAACTTTGATGTTGTCGGCTCTTAAAGATGTTTTATCAAATGTGCATTCACTGATCTTGTGAGAGGTATCACCACATCTGTAACAAACTCTAGTACCAAAGTTTTTCTTGGTGAGCAGATGACTAGATTTAACACATTTGGATTTGTGAGATCCACCAAGTGAACTTTGAGTCTTTTTGTTTGACATTGAATCACAACTGAATTCACTGTCAGATGGATTATGATCAGTGATGGATGAGGAGCTGACATCAGTATCAGATTTGGACTTATTCACTGAAGCACTACAATTAGGGTAATTCTTAAGTTGTTCATGAACAACATGAAACACTCCATTTGAGATAGGAAAGGCAATAATATTTTCAGTGAGAGGAGTTGGTCTCACAAGATGTGCAGGGTAAGAGGTAGGATCAATTCCGGTAATTTCAATATCACACTCAGTAACACCATTAGAATTAGTAACACATAATTCATCAATTAGACTATGATTAATAAAAGTGTTACTGATAAACTTGTTTTTGAAACTATCTTTCAACTCATTCATGGAATGAAATTCAGATTCTTTTTCTTGAGATTTAAAAACCTTTTCAGCTTCAACAAAATTTCCCCCAAGAATTTTCTCACATGAATGAGGTATTTGAGCAGAAATGACACAATTTGCATTTTTGTGAGATTTAGCCCAAATTTATAGTACAGTTTGTTCTTTGTTCAAGAGATCTTTAACATTATCAATTTCAATAGACAGAGAGGAATTTGATAAACTAGTGACTCTTAGATTTTCCTGAGTAGTATCAATAATGTTATTTTTCAGGGATAGTTCGGTTTTAAGAAAATCAATTTGATTTTGCAAATCCCTTATTATTTGATTCTTCTTAGAATTAAGAACACCCAAATACTCAAACATTTTGATTTTTTCATTCATTGAATAGGAAACAAAATTTTGAACTTGATACATTAAAGGGGAATCAGTGTTTTGCTTCCTGGAATTTTCAACTGCATCAGACATATCATCATCAAACGAACTTTTGCTAACTTCACATTCATCAGCATCTTCTATCTTAGCCATCAGACATTTAACTTCATCATCTGATGACTCCTCATCAGTCTTCCATTTTTCTTCTTCAGTGACAAGAACTTTATGTTCCAAGTTCTCTGCTTTCAGCTTTTCAACCAACTTGTTGTACTTCTGCTTCCAGTATTCGTCCGAGCTTTGGGTTCTTTGCTTGCATTCTTTTGCAAAATGATCAGTGCTAACACAGTTAAAGCACTGAGCTTTCCCTTTCCTTTCAGTAGCATGTTTCTTGTCAGCATCTGATTTTTTTGAAGATTTCCCACTCATCTTCTTCTAAAACTTTGAGAAATTACGGCCTGATTTCTCAAAAGTCTTCAAAATTAAAGTCACACTAGCAACAACCTTTTCCAGATCATCAGTATCACTTTTAGAAGAATCAGTGTCTGAATAGTTTTCAGTGTCTGAGTCGGACTCTTGCCTTTTGTTTGAAAACAGTGCCACTGATGACTCACGCTAAGCATCCTTCATCAGCTCCTTTCTCGGGAGCTTTGATTCCTCATAGTATCAAAGGTTTCCATAAAGACTTTGTAAATCCATTGTGCTGATCTTCTCACTATTCTTCAGCACATCAACATGATTCTCCCAACCTGCACCCAAAGAATCCGAAAACTTCTGCACTATAACAGTTCGATGCTTCAACTGATCTAGTCTCCGCAGATCATTAACAAGAGTATTAAACCTGTTAAAGGTTTGAGTCAGGGTTTCACCTTTCTTTGCAAAGAAATGTTCATACCTTCTGTTTAGATCATTTATCTGAGTAGCCTTGACTTCCTCAGTTCCTTCAAAAGATACAGTCAGCGTGTCCATCATTTCTTTTGCTGAGATGCAGTTCTGAACCAGCCTAAAGATATTGTATGGCAAAGCATAGCTGATTGCAGCCCGAGCACGAACATCGAGACCATTCTTTCTTTGTCATCTGATGTCCAGTTTTCTCTAGGTGCTTTCTTCATGACACCATCAGGAACATTGTTTTTCAAGGGCTGATACATCAGAACATATGGACCATTGTCGATGATGTCCAATATGTCTTCATCTACAGATTCTAATGCATAGAGAGCTTTGATTTTCCACATAGCAAAATTGGTTTCATCAAATGGAGGAATTTTAGCAGAAGGATGATTTGATGAGTTTAAAGAAGAAGATGATGAAGCCATTTGTTTGATAAGAGAACACTGCTCTGATACCAATTGAGAGGACCTAAGATCAAACAATGACTATCAACAAGAGCAACGAAGATTCACGAAGAAAAACTTTCACTAAGAATAATAATCTCACAAAGAGATTATCGAATGCACAAAGCGGCTATTAGGGTTTGTGAAAGATGATACTTTCACAAACTTGTACAAAAGACTATATAGAACTAATCTAGGCAATCCCTACAAATCAGGGATATACCAGCTAACTAATAGACGATAACTATGGAAACTAGATAAGTACTAAATCTGTTACAAAATGTTGAATATAAAACTATACACTGAACAACTGGTACGCTGACACTGATGCTGACGTTGAGTTATGCGCTGACGCTGAGTGACCAGTTTCAAACATCATCATATTATAAGGTTCGACCTTACACACACGCTCCATCGAACTATGATAAACAATGAATCACCCTTTGCCACCTTTGCTTGGAACCAATTAGTGTGCCGGTAAACCACACACGCTCCACTAACTTCTTAGCAAGGGTGCAAAGTGTAATTTCATGGGATTGCATCAATTCACTTTTCCTAAAGTAACTAAGATTGGGAAATTAAAAAAAAAACATGTAGTTACTTTGTACTTCATATTATACTTTTAATGAGAGGATGAGGTTGCCCTATCCTACCCGTTCGGCTAACGACCCTCCACCGATCAAGCAAGTGGTAGGTGTGAGTGTACACCCATTAAGCGCCATTTTATAGGCAGCAATCTTATACTCACCTTATAGACCGGCTTCGTGAATGAGGCCTACTAACGGTAAGACTAGCATTTTAGTTATACATACATACACACACACACACATATATATATATATATATATATATATATATATATATATATATATATTAATCTTGTAATATTATATTAGTATAGGGTTGGATTTTAAACTTGTAAAATTCTAGGGTTTGAAATTTAAATTGTCTAAATTAAACTTTTAATCACAAAATATAAATTTCAAAACTTGAGGGCAAGTTTTAAACATTTAAAACATAGAGGATCAAATAAAAAATAATCTTAATTAACAATTAATTCCATAATTATCCATATTTGATTTATTTAATGATTTATTGCAAAACAATTTACCAATTTAATCAAAATAATTAATTAATTATCACATAAGGAAATTAAATATTTTATTAATTGATAAATATCTTTAATTAGATCAAGATTATAGTCGTATATATCAAAAAATCGGATTAGGGTTGATCTAATATGATAAAGGCAAGTTTCCATAAGATAAATATCAAAAAATCCCAATTTTTGGCCCTTCCTGACGCTCGGACTCGCCGAGTGCCCAACTGGACTCGCCGAGTCAGGCCAACTCGCCGAGTCCACCATGGGACTCCCCGAGTCCATGACTCAGAACCACAAAATTCAAATTTTGCAAGCAAGAAACAAACAATCATGCATCAATTTAATAGAAACCAATCTAGGCTCTGATACCACTGATGGGTTTTTGGCCATATAAACATTCCTATGTGCACATACAAACCCTAATGCTTGGATCTAGGTTTCTCTAATTAAACATGCATTGGATCCAAGACTTCTAATAGCTAATAGAGTATAAGAACAATACAAAATTAGAGTTAGAAGCTTACCTTGAAACACTTGATTCATCTTCTTGTTCTTGGAGCTCTAGAGTCACAAATGTCACTCCTCTAATGGCTTACAAACACCAACTAGCAAGAGAATGAATTTGAGAGAGAGGAGAGGGAATAGAAATCGGCCAGGGTTTCTTTGCTTTTGTAGAGGTGCCGATTTCCCTTGCCCCAAGGGTCTATTTATACTTGTAAGGCTCCTAGGGTTTCACCCTTAAACCCTAATTGGATAACTTTTACTCAAAGCAATCCAAATCCTTTCCAAGATAAGCCCTTGGACGATTTATGGCTTATCCCAAGCCCTATAAATCGTCCAACCCTATCCATGAAGGATTTACAGCCCAAAGTGTAACTATCAAACAATTGATAGTTTATACCCTCTTATTTAATTAATCTCTTTAAGTCACCAAATTAATTCTAATTAATTTTATGAATTATATTAATCAAATAACAATATTATTATTCCTTATATTATTCTCATAATATATTAATAATATTTATTCTCTCATAATAAATCATCCTGTCAAGTTGCTATGGTGAAGGCAACCCAAAAGGACCATGCACAATCGGGTCAAATACTTGCCTAATATAGTTGTAGCCTTAGACACTATTCCAACAGTTATGTGGTTGTAGTAGGGGTGAAATAGACCTGGTATCCAGTTGAAATAAACTGAAGGGGATTGCAAGCTCCCATATATGCTTGACAGTATCTGGTTGAAATAGACCAAAGGGGATTGTAAGCACCCAGATATGCTTGATGGTATCCGGTTGAAATAGATTGAAAGGAGTAAGAAAGCACCTAGATATTCTTGGTTGTATGTTTTTTTAGTAGGTGGTATTTTGGGGGAGCTCACTAGGATTTGTGCTTATAGTTTTCAGTTTATGTTGCAGTTACTTCCAGCTAGCAGAGGAAGGGCCCAACCTGATCGCACCGTATCACCCTATGGTCTCCGTATTTAGAGATTTTGGGAATTTGTACTCAGATAACATGTTGCTATGATACACTTTCGACTATTTGATATTAGTATCGTATGATTTGAATGAATTAAAAAAATTATTCATATTTTTGGGGTCGTTACAGACGAATTATCATAAATATAAATTTTGGTCCTCTTAAAGAAACAAGTCATATGCGGTCGTACACTTGGCACCTTCTCATAGCCGGTCCTAAAAGTAATCATTGAATTGTTAAAGTCTTTTTTATACATGAGTTATCTCTTTTGAAAAGCTTTTATGATCTCGCCAATTAGGATAAGGAACATGATAAATAGTAGGTGTTTATTACCTAAAGTTATATGTTTACTTAAAAATTCATATATAAATTTTAAGATAATACTACTCACCTACTTTATTTGTATTCCAAACCCTTACTGTTCCCAGTGAAAGGTTTTCAATAAAATTTGTATTAAATCTTCATTTAAAATAACTTATTGACTTATTGGCTTATTGAAAAGTTAATAAGTCAAAAAAAGTTTGGTTATATAAACAAACTCAGTTAAAATAACTTTTCATTAGCCTTAGAAAAAGCAGATTTCAATAACTTAAAATTTCTAAAATTTTAAAACTTTTTGGATTGTAAAAGAGAAATACGTCTTTTCATTAGCCCCCCCTGTTTTAGGGCCGACTAGGTATCAATATGTGTAGAAAGTCGATCTTTTTTACCCAACTAGGTACATGAAAAGGGTAGGCCAACTTGCATGTTGTACTCTATTTCCTTCTTATTTATTGTGTTTTTTTCTCTTTCTCCATCATTTCCCTAATAGATTCCCATACTCTCAAATTCATGAATTTCTTGTGGATTTTATAGTAATTGAAATAGCCATATTGTGTTTGATCCACTCTTACAAACATTATAATTCCTGCATTTTTTTGTTATTTGGTTGGTGTGTTTTGTTAATATGGTCAGTTGATCTGTTTATTGCTTGATAAAAATTCATTTTGATGTGTATTTACCATAATACATGTAACGCCTCAAATTTCAATCCAAAAATTTCAATTAAAAGTTTAACTGTTTATTCAAATCACAACTACAAAATCTTATATATGACCATTTCATCTTAAAACATTTATCAGAGTAACGTCAAAGTAATCATGTGCACGAGTTTCTCATTGATGCGATGCAATCGAATCGTGCCTCTTCTTTAATATAATAAAACCTGAAAACATTTAAACTACAAATCGTAAGCATAAACCTTAGTGAGTTCTCCAAAATACCACACACAACACCATACAAATGAATAGGCATGGGTTATTAGCAACCCCAGAGACTACCCGAAGTCTCAATGGGCAAACAGCACGCCCTGTGGGTTATCAACAACCCTAGAGACTACTCGAAGTCTCACCACACACAATATCACATATCACAGTAACAACAATAAGACCTAGCTGGTCAACACATATATACTACTACATAGGCAAGAATACAAGAGTCACAAGGACAAAAAGCATCCTACATATATAATTTAGTAGGTTGGCATTGGTGCCTTTGACCCATGAGCACGGAGAGAAGACTCACCTTAATTGAAGAACTCTAAATCACTACGATACGATGCCTTTTCTGCACTGCTTGCATCCATGAATCCACTAACACCAGAACAAGATAAAATATTAATTAATAGCCCAAAATCCTCACGTTTGACCAAAGGTCAAACTTGGTCAAAAAGTCAATGGTTAACGAAAGTTAAAGTCAACAAGTCAAGAAGTCAAACTTCAGGCTGAGTACACCCAAAGTATTCAGTTCGTACGCATGGTGTACTTTGTTGGATTAGGTCTCTAAGCCAATAAATAAATTTGTATATACTTGAACTATTGACAAGTTCCTTTTGGGTTGCTACAAACCTTGTAATTGAATAGGGTGACTTTTAGACAGAGAGTGAGTGAGAGAGAGAGAGAGAGAGAGAGAGAAACTGATTTATTGATTTATTATATGATTAATAAATAACATAAATGATTTATTAATATATTATAAGAATAATATATTAACTAAAAATAGTATTATTTAATTAAGAATTAATCAGAAATTAATTAGAATTAATTTTGGGATTAATAAGATTAATTAAAAGAAGGATTACTAAAGGTGACACTGTTCAAAAGTTGAACATTGACCAATTCTAGAACCTCCCATAGAGGGGGACAGATTCTAGAATGTTATTGGAGGTATTTTAGGTCTCTAAGGAAGCCTAGATGCCTTAGGGAGGAAGTCATAGGATTAAGTTTATCTAAAAGGAACATGTCTTATCCACTACCTTCCTAACACGTATATAAACCCCCAATGGGTTTAGATTTTCAAATAATGATTCCAAGAGCCTTAAGATCAAAATTCTCCTCTTCATCTTCTCTCCTAAAAGTTCTCATTGGTTGCTAGGGTTTAAGTGTGAACCATTAGAGGCACGGGATTTCTAGTGCTTGCTTCCAAGAGTAATCAAGTAGGATAGGTTTTATTGTTTACTACAACAATAAAAAGGTATGAAATCCCTAACTTGTTTATTAAATTTCAAAATAACTAGGGCTTGTAGGGTTCTTGGTGTTCAATTGAATATTACTTCAATAATGTCATAACTAGATCTAATAGGTTGCATGCACCCTTAAGTATGTAAGGATATATCCATGTTTTTGCATGTAAAACTCATCAATGGTATCAGAGTGTATAGTTGTCTAACAGTTAATAGTACCTTGCTTGACCTTGAACAAACCTAACTTGGAGGAAAGACAAAATCATCATTCTGTCATAGTGGCACGTCGTGGTGTTCTTCCGCCACGACATGGAGATCTTCGGATCCATGTTTTTCTTAGTTCTACCACTACATGGTGAAGTCACTGTTCAACGAATTTTTTTGCTTAATTCACAATTGTTTACGATAATTATTCTAGTTAATATTATTTTAATTGTTTAAAACCTGAATATTCAACTTGTTAATCTGATATCCTATATCTTGTAATTATGAAGTATCCTTTAATTTAATTAATTTAATTAATTATTAATTAAAAGATAATTAAATAAAAACCCTAAATGCTAAAATATATTCTTAGATTAGATAATGAATGATTATAAGATTAATTAATATTATCCTTGTGGTTTTTATTATCAATTTAATTAAATGATAATTAATAATTCCATAAATTGGTTTGAATTTAATTAAATTAAAAGGCTTTAATTTATATAAATAAAAGACTGAACCTTGTATTTTGAAATATTTTAAAATATACCTTATACTATATGTATAATTAAATGTTTAATATATATATATATATATATATATATATATATATATATATATATATATATATATATATATATATATATATATATATTAGGGATAAGAACAGTTAGTTAAATCACTAGTGCGCCTCATTCACGAAACCATGCTATAAAGAGGGTATAAGGAAGCGACCTATAAAATGGTCATTGAATGGATGCCCATTCTCACCAACTGCTCTCCTAGATGGTGGAGGGGTGTTAGCCAAACAAATTTGAAAGGACATAATCTCATTAACAAGTATATTGATATAAAGTAACTAAACCATTTTAAGTCCCACTCTTAGTTACTTTAGTAAATATGAAAAGTATGCCAATCCATAAAAACACACATCATGCTATATATGTCATTAGTGGAGTGCGTGTGGTTAACTTGCACACTAATATAAACTGTAAAGTGATATGATGGGCGTCTTGTAAATTATCATTGTTGATGGAGCATATGTGGTCAACCAGCACATCAATATGACATGATAAATGACATTGAGGTTGCCAAGTAGATTTGCATGATTATTCACATCTCATTTGTGATCCTGGACATCCCAATCATAAAAGTGAGAGCATAATTCGAGATTAAGCATGTCATTGATAAAAATTAATGAATCTCAAAAGATCTAGGAGTTTCATAAGATTGGAATTGGTAAAAGCATTACCTACCTAAAATAGATTCAAGTTTGATTACGGCATCCCTCTTCGAAGTTCGAATCGAAAATATGGATCCTAGCCTTAATTTAAATTTATGGGTTAATAACTATGGAATAAAATCAACTAACTTGAATTATCTTTTTATCCTATTGTTTTTAAATATCTTATAAAGTTATACATTGTCTTCCTCATACTTATGGAAATATTTTTCCTTATTCTTCCAGAGATGGTCTTCTAATTTCAAGTCAATGTGAAATTGTTTTTCCCTTAGGAAATAATAGAACTAGACATCATCTCTATTACACCTCCTCCTCCTGTGACTCTACCAACATCATGTTTTCCTCAAGTTGAAATATACGAGACTACTCAATCCCTATTGGCATGTAAATACCAAGATGGAAACTTTGTATGTATGCATGTTCTAAAAAGAAATCATACATTGACAAGTTTGATATATTGGGTGTCGTTTTCCCAAAGGAGGAAGCCATTGATATTTTTTTTTCCTTTTTCTTCCTAATTCATATGGTTAGTTTGTTAAAAACATTCATATGAGGAATCTTGATGTGACCCTAAATGATTTGACTCAAATGTTGATTGTTGTTGAAGCATAAATGCTTAAGAGCATATATAAATAAAAAATGCTTATTGGGTTTAGTTCTAATTTTTCCACGGATAATGAAAATGGTAACAATGGTAGTCTAGAAAAGATTTCTCTTCCTAAGGGAAAGGTGTCATCCAAGATCAATCTGTTTGATCATACGTTAAAGAGAAAGGGTAGTTTTGGGATCGTTCCATGTGTTGATCTCAGAGAGTCCATTTTTCTCTACTACCAATTGAAGGGATGTTGGAAATGAAGCTTCCTAAAATACTGAAAGATCTTGGAGATTGTAAAATTCAATTCGTGTGACACTACTTCAGGTACATCCATTATCTAACTCCATTTTTTATAGGTTCTTATTTATAGAATCTTAATACATGATGTGGTGATCACATTTGGATAGAAGCTAAGAGAAAGAAGGAAGCTTGAGTAAGGTGAGCTAAATATGATCATGAGAAATGAACTTTAGTCACATGGTTCGAAGATCAGATTTTGGAGCTACTACTAAGGAGTTGGGATAATTTAATAGATTGATATTACTCTTAGGAGATGTTTAGAAACATAGTTTTTCATTTTATGAGTTGTAAGGACAAGTTTAGATTTTTCGTGTATTTTAAAAAAAACGAAATTTTGGTTATCTGGTTGCCTTATCTACATTTCCTTGCAATGACATTTATCAAAGTGTTGGTTACATTCTTAATATTAGAAATATTAATTGTGGATTTGATTCTTAGAATATCGTGTTTGATATTGTCATAATTAAGCAAGTGAAAAGAAATTTCATCACTAACTAGACAGATACCTGGTCTTGTACAACTCGTATTGTATAGTACATGAGAATCTTGTTCATTGGAAAATTATGACAAATTCATTGATCACATGAATCAAGTGAACGTCTAATGGATTTAGTACATGTTGATATGGACTATTCAGATCCACCACAAATGACGATAACTCTATTCCTCATGATTTACTAATGTTTCAATAAATATGGTTATGTTTATAAGATTAAGCATAATTATGATACTTGGAAAATATTCAAAGAGTAGCAAAATGAATAAGAAGAATCCATTAGGCAGAAAGATAAAAGTTTCTCCAATCTAAAAGGAAAAGAGAGTATTTAGTATCAAGTTTTATGATCATCACAGTGATTGTCGTTTTTTATCGCAATTGATCCTCTAAGAGCATGTTAGTGCAATTGTATGACTAAGAAGAGGAATCAGACATTGTTGGAAATGGTTTGATTATAAATGAGTCATACCTTGTTCCAATCAAGTTTTGGTGTCATACTCTAGTAACTACAAATCGTATCTTGAAACTTATTTCTAACTAAAAAGGTTTAAAACACCTTAAAATATGTTGAGTAAAAATGTTTTCTTGCTCTAGCACATATAGAATTAGAGTTGTGATGTTTCTTGAGAAACAAAAGATAAAATGAGACTATTCTATGAAATGTTTTCGTGTAGAGAATCCACAAAAACTTTTGAATCTTTGTTTTTTGCTCGTCAAGGAATGTTCCTTTAGAGAAAATTCATATGTCAAGAAGTCAGTGGGAGTCATATTGATCTTGAGAGTTTCAAGATTCAATCGACAAGAAACCTTTTAGTTATCACTAACATGTGACCTGAGGTTGATAACCTATCGTGTTTGATTAAGACATTCTTATTTATGTACACCTTCCAGATGAGTTGGCAATGCTTATGAGTTGTATGTTTTTCATTCAACTGAAAAGCAAAGCATGTTGGTTAGTGAAAGTACATTATCAACATTGGTGAGCTGCTTAACAACACGGAAGCACTGGTAGGCCCTTGTGCTACCAGAGGGCAAGAAATTTAGAATAAGAGAAGTTCAGTCAATGAAAGGAAAGCTAAATTTCAATTTGGGTTTGTTTTAAACCTTATCTTATGATTATAGGTTGGAAATAATATATTCACATGGATGGGAACAGATGCACAAGAAAATTTAGGTGGCAAAGTTTTCGCTCTAGTTCATGAGAATGATTATGAGGAAACACTTTCACTAGTAGATTGTAGAGATCTGATAAAGATCAATATGGGTATTGGTTGTGTTAATTGCATTCTGAAATTCACAATATGATTACGGAACCCCTCTACATATTTCGAATTGTGAGAAATGGAAAGAAATTGTTTGAATTTTCAAAGACTTATAGTTATAAGTCATGAAAGCATTTAAACGTACACATATGATATCCAATTAAGGTGCATATGCTTAAGAAGTCTAGTTAGAGACTTATCGAAGCATCGTGCAACATAAATTTGGGTTTCAGTAAGAAACTCAAAAGTATTGATTTCTAGAAGTCCAATTAATAGATCCTATTCATAGACATATGTGAATGTCATGTTGAAATGGTTCAACATAGGAATTTCCATATATGAAAATATTATAGCAAGATATTGAACAAATATTGGATATAATGAATCGAGTCCCTTATACTTCAAATATAGGATCCCTTACATATGTTGTAATATTCATTTATTCTGATTTTTCCAAATGTCTTGAGCATTGAGAGGAAAAGAATTAGAATTTTTGTGCCGCAATATTTGTTAAACAACTGTTAAGAACATTATGAGGTTTTGCAAAATGATTGGTTGCATGTGGACAGTTGGAAGTATGGTATTGATTTGGACATACCATAGTGACCTGTTTTAGATTGATATGACTCTTGATCAAAATTGATGGTCTTATGGGAATATGGAAATGATTCCATAATGAGACTTGTTTATTAAATCTATATGTGAGTTGGAAACTCTAATGCAATCAAATTGTTCAAAGGAGTTTACCTTGAATTTGAAACTTCATTACTATGGAATTGTTTCTAGTAACAAAGTTCCAATAGAACATTCTATAATATCGTTGGCTCAGTCTCTATGACTTTGAAGCCTCGACATCATAGAATCTCAATGCATGTAAGGTTAGAATTCCAACATGCTTTTGATAGTGACAAGAATTTGGGATTGTGAAATGATCCTCATTGGAATCGTGTCGGGTCGATCTGTTCACAAAGGAAGGACCATATAGAGGAATAGTATGCATGTTCATAACATGGTATAACTGATGTTATTTAATTCAAGTGGTTATTTGATTACTTAAAACATTATGCAATGAATAAAGTCGTAATTATTATGATGATTAAATATTAGAGATTATTTATATTTAATAGTTTTGAGACCAATGTTAATTAGTTTATTCTTGTGTTCCATTTTGCATGTTTTACTTCACGAATGATTTGATTATTTAAATCCGACATTCGCTCATACATTTGGAAGTAAGTAGTGAATTAAGGTTGTCATAAATTCAATTGTAGATTGTTTATGGAGATCAAACATTGAAATGGTTCGTACAATATTCATTAGTACTTAGAAAAATGGGGATTTTAAGTATTGGATAGACCCACGCTCAGAGAATCACTTCATGTATTTTATCACGAGTAATTCTAAGACGATAATACCTTATATTCTTTAAATGGAGATATATGAGTTGTAATTTACAAATCAGTTATGATTTTTTGTTTCGTACTGCATCATAACATGATGTTATAAAACGTAGTGTTAGGCATGAATTGATGAGTAAAAGATACAAGCATTGCCCTAACAGGAAAGGTGATATCTTTGTGGCCCTCAATGATTTGATAACAACATATGAAGAGCTTGGCCAAGCCTGGACTGAATTGATGTCTTCAACTAGTAGTATGTTTTCAATCGTCATAAATAAGGAAATCGAGAAATAGAATTTTGGACAATGAGATTGATTTCAATCCATGTCTCATTTCCATACGATATCTAGTAGAACAAAGGAATATTTAATCATTTATGTTAGGACTAATGGTTGATTAGATCAAAGACTAGAGTTTCTCTAGGAAGCACCCTTTGTTGATAATTTAGAAGTTATACTGGCAATTGTAGTCATAGACTTATCAAAATGGGAGACTATTGGATTAGTTGTCTAAGCCAATAACTAAACTGATATATACTTGAACTATTGACAAAGTCCTTTTGGGTTGCCCTCAAACCTTGTAATTGAATAGAAGGATTTTTAGAGAGAGAGAGAGAGAGAGAGAGACTAATTTACTAATTTATTATATGATTAAAAAATAACAATAAATGATTTATTAATATCTTTTGAGAATAATATATTAAGTAGAAGTAGTATTATTTAATTAAAAATTAATTAGAAATTAATTAGAAATTAATTAGAATTAATTTCAGGATTAATTAGATTAATTAAAAAAATGACTAAAGGTGACAATGTTCAAAAGTTGAACATTGACCAATTCTAGAACCTCCCATAGAGGAGGACAGATTCTAGAACGTTATTGGAGATATTCTTGGGCTCTAAGGAAGCCTATATGCCTTAAGGAGGAAGCCAGAAGTTTAGCGCTATCTAAAAGGAACGTGCTTTATCCACTTCGTTCCTAACACCTATATAAACCCCAAAGGGTTTACATTTTTGAATGATGATTCTAAGAGCCTTGAATTCGAAATTTTCCTTCTCCTCTTACGTCCTAAAAGTTCTCCTTGGTTTGTAGGGTTTTGGTGTGAACCATCAGAGGCATGAGACTTTTGGTGCTTGCTTCCATGAGTATTTCAAGTAGGATAAGTTTGATTGTTTACTACAACAATAAAAAAGGAATGTAATCTGTAACTTGTTTATTAATTTCAAAGATAACTAGGGCTTGTGGGGTTCTTGTTGTTCAATAGAATGTTACTTCAATCGTGTTATGACTAGATCTAATAGGTTATGTGCACCCTTAAGTGTATAAGGATTTATTTGTGGTATTGCATGTAAAACCCATCATACTCACCATCTAGAAACGAGACTCCACACGAGTATGCGCAATGTACTCAAAGGTACGCCATGCATACTTGGTAAGACGAGACTTTTTCACTAAGTGCTTATTCTCTTAAGTCCTTTCATCCAACACTCAGATCTAGACCCATAACATCAATCTAAGTCATAAACTTTCCACCCTTATGACTTTTCATGGCTAGAAAAGGTCCAAAATGACTTATTAATCCATTAAGATGTCATAACTTATGCATTGATGGGGTAGAAGAACAAATATCACATTTTTATGGTTTCTTATAGCTCAATAATGGATAAAGTCTCCAAATTTATCCATTAGAATGGTCCAAACCACCAAGATCTAGTTTTTATGTCTCAACGGGACTAAAAGTGCATCTTTTTCAACTAACTCCATTAATTCCAAGTCTCCAACTGTCACACCCCCAAACCTGAACGGTGGAAACGTTCGGGGGCATGACAGATTGGTATCAGAGCAATGTTTATAGTGAACTAAGTATATCGAACCACATAAGATATACAAACTATAAATGCTTAAGGGACTAATACTCTCTGACAAAACATTTTCTTTTTACGCCTAAGACGCGTTTTGTTTAACTTAAATTGTTAGTTCATTTAAGTACAAATAAATGCATACAACAACTTATTTTCATAAGTATAGCTTTACAACAAGTATTTAGACAAGTTGGACACTACGATTAAGACTCGATGTATGTAATCAGATTTGGGACAAATATAGCGTGATCAACTATATTTGCCCAAGATCAGACCAATGTATATCGAGGAATGCTCGTAGTGAGCAACAAGTCAAAACTTACCGAAAACATCACAAGGATCAAACACAAGAATTTAAATGCTATAGGAGTATTTGCTACATAAAATAGCTTAACTTACATGTTTAGCCTTACATGTTCCAAATTTATTCAATTCTTGTAACCCTATTCTCGTATAGTCAAATGGCTGGATTTCATCACCCCGACGACCCGTACTATCCCAACCAAGGCAACGGGGGATGGATCGAAGAGGATCCTGAGGAGGACGAAGAACCCATAGAATTGGATGAAGATGATGACTCTGGTACCGACTCAGAGCCGGAAGTAATCAACCCACCACCCGCACAACCTCCCATCTTCGTAAGGAACTTTCAAGGACCGACCCCCGTTTGGGGAAGTCACCTCCACCGTTGGAGCCAACAACAAAATCTACACCCTCCCTACGGCATGTGCCGCGACTTCTATGATGTCCGCGGTGGAGGTTCAGCCGATCGAGCACTCCCAGTCATGGTGGGCAATCTAGCCAACCAGTCCTACCAATCAGGAGTTCAAGCTAGCTGGATTCGGGAAGTCACCATGGAAGTACAGGTTCACACTTCCGACATCCGTAGGCTCGACAGAGCTCAAGACAATGCCCAACTCCAAACCGAGGCATTCCAAGCGCAAATGATTGCAGCCCTTGCCGAATTGAGGGAACAACAAGCCGCCTTCGATAGGCGTCTAATGGAATCGAAGCAATCGGATGCGGAGTCAAGCTCCAAGCGCAACCTACGTCGCAAGTAGTGCTTGCCAAAATCTCAAATTTTGTTTTAAGTTAGGACCTCGGCTAAAAGTTTTTATTTTTCCTTAAACTTTGTAACCGGAGACCCTTATAGGGGTCAAATTTTCGTGATTGTTGTATCAAATATTATATTAATATAAGTGGCACTATTATTACTACGTTGAGTATTTCGTTCAATCCTTAAAATGTTATGGAGAACCCATATGCGTGTTTCATATTTTGAGTCTTACAAATAACTTTCATTCTTCTATCTTTGAGACTCATACTATCATCTGTTGTTGAACTATAACAATTTAGTTCATGAGACACATTCATTTTTATGCTATGGGATTCTTATCTTCATCTTTTCAACCTATAGTTGAAGGATACCTCCGCGTAGAAACCCGAGATGAAACAACGGTGGGGAAGCACCTATACCACCACCACCTCCACCTCCTCAATTTGATGTTGCCATGTTCCAAGCAGCAGTCACAGTAGCTGTGGCGGTTGCCATGTCACAACTCAATACCCCTGTTACTATTGGCTCGGGGATATGCACGCTTCCTTCCAACCATGGCGAGAGTCATGGACAGCCCCGGGAATGCATCTATAAAGACTTTACAAATGCCAAACCCCGGATGTTTAATGGGACGGGTGGTGTGATGATCTTGAGGCAGTGGAATGAGAGGACAGAGTCAGTCTTTGAAATCTGCTCGTGTCTCGAGCACAGCAAAGTTAAGTTTGCCACCTTCACGCTTACTGATACAGCTTTAACTTGGTGGAATGGCCACGTTAAGGTACTTACTCTGATAGTTGCGAATTCCATAAGTTGGGAAAGCTTAAAAATCATGCTGATGAGAGAATACTGTCCACAAGGAGAGATTCAAAAACTCGAACACGAACTCTGGACTCTTGGAATGATTGGTACCGACATAGCAACTTATACCAACAGATTTTGCCATCTAGCAATCCTTTGCCCATATATGATTGCTCCTGAGAGCAAGAAAATAGAGAGATACATTTGGGGACTGTCGCCCCAAATTCAGTCAAACGTGTTAGCTTCAAAACCTGACACTTTTGAAAGTGCCAAGGAACTGGCACAATCTCTTGTTGATTATGGAAGTCATCAGAACTCAACAATTTCTGCACCAGAACCACAATAGGGAAACAACAACAACAATAACAGGAAAAGAGGATGGAATAAAGGGAAGGGTGGGTCTTCCCAAGAATCCGCAAAGAAAAAACAACTGGTTTCAGTGAATGCTGCTACTGTACCTACTACTGTTCCTACAAATCCCTACCCAACAAAGCCTTATGGGGGTAACCTTCCAAAGTGCACCAAATGCACTTACCACCGTCATGTACCTTGTCGGGAAATGAAGTGCTCCAACTGCAACAGAAAGGGACACACTGTCTGTTTCTGCAAGGATCCCGCAATGCCGATCACTCAAGTTCCCAACGCTGGTGTAGGCCAAACTTGCTACGGTTGTGGCAAGGTGGGCCACTACAAGAGAAACTGCCCAAAGGCAGCAAATACCTGCGGGGTGGGACGAGTTTTGGCTATAGGCCTCGATGAAGCCATAGCTGATCCTACAGTAGTTGCTGGTACGTTTCTTCTCGATAATTCATATGCATGCATACTATTCGATAGTGGAGCAAAGAGAAGCTTCGTGAGTCAAAACTTTATTCACTTACTTAAACATAAACCTAACAAGTTAGAAAAATCATTTACTATAGAAATGGCAAACGGATTAACGGAAAACACTAACTGCATATACATGGATTGTACATTAACTTTAGACGGTCATTCTTTCCCAATCAACCTCATGCCGGTCCAAATTAAAAGTTTCGACGTCATAGTCGGCATGGATTGGTTAAGTCTTCTTCGCGCCGACATCATGCGCTTTGAGAAAGCAGTTCGTCTTAACCTCCCTAACAACGAAACATTAGTGATTTACGACAACAAATCAAGTACAAACCTTTGCATCATTTCGTGCATCCAAGCTCGAAAGTGTTTGCGGAAGGATTGTCAAGCATTTCTTGCGCACATCGTCGATACGAGTCAGGAATTAAAGGACATCAAGAACATTCCAGGAATTAAAGGATTGTCAAGCATTTCTTGCGCACATCGACTTTCCCGATATCTTTCCAGAAGAACTACCGGGATTACCACCACAACTTTAGGTCGAGTTCAGAATCGACTTAGTTCCAGGGGCTACCCCAGTAGCGAAATCACCTTATCGCCTGGCACCAGCAGAGACGCAAGAACTTTCCAGTCAGCTTAACGAACTCCATCAAAATGGATTCATTAGACCAAGTTTCTCACCTTGGGGAGCACCGGTCTTGTTTGTAAAGAAGAAAGACGGATCATTCCGTATGTGCATTGACTACAGAGAACTGAACAAACTTACTGTCAAAAATCGTTATCCTCTGCCCCGCATCGACGACCTATTTGATCAACTTCAAGGAGCAAACTACTTCTCGAAGATAGATCTACGATCCAGATATCACCAATTACAAGTACTAGAGGAGGATATTCCCAAGCCAGCCTTCCGAACCTGTTACGGACACTATGAGTTTGTAGTGATGTCGTTCGGATTAACCAACGCACCAGCAGTATTCATGGACCTAATGAATAGGGTGTTCCATCCTTACTTAGATCAGTTTCTCATCGTCTTCATCGATGATATACTTATCTGCTCCCAAAGTAAGGAAGAGCATAGTCAGTACCTACGAAAAGTCTTAGAAACACTACGATCGGAAAAGCTCTATGCGAAGTTCTCTAAATGCGAATTTTGGATTCGAAGAGTCGAATTTTTGGGCCACGTTGTTATCGAAAAGGGGATACACGTGGACCCCTCAAAAATTAAGGCCATTGAGAACCGGTCGGCACCAAAGACACATACAGAGATTCGTCAATTTCTAGGTCTCGCTGGCTACTATCGCAGATTCTGTAACAACCCGTCATTTCAGGTCCTTTAAATTCGAGTCTTGTAACCTCTTTGAAAAGGTAATTAGAATATCATCGAAAAATGAAGTATTCAAAGGCTCTGTTTGGATTATGCTATGTAATAGATATCGTCTTAAGGTTTCCAAGCATATAAAGAACACTAAAATCCGAGTTATAACGAAGAAGTTATGACCATTCTAAGTTTTTCCGACAAAAAACGGCAATACGAAGTTACGTAAAAACTCGAATCGGAGATCGAGCGACTTTTGGCCGGAATGACCTAAACGAGAATCGAAGGTCTCGTCAATGGTATTTCAGCGGTAAAAAGTCTGGCAAAAACCGACGTCAGTTAAAGAAGTTATGAATTTTTAAAGAAATTCCTTAATCACGTCATTTTATAAATAAATAATAAAAATAATTTCGGAATTTGCCAATGGAGTCTAAACGAAAGTTGTAGAGCGTAGTCTCACCTACGCGTGGATATAAAGACCATCGAAAACGGAGTTCGTATGAAGAAGATATGATTTTTTGAAGTTTATTAAATAAATTATATATAAATTTATATCAAAAATCCGGTAATATCTGAAGGAGGAGTCAGCGTCCTCATCCGTGTTACGCGCTGCGTACCCTCATACGCCCCGCGTACCCGAAGGCCTTGGTCTCGGTCCGTCCACGTCGCCCCTATGCGAAGCTACCGACCCGCCCCATCCGACCCGCCCCATCCGACCCGTCCCATCCCATCCGTCCCATCCGAAGCCGAGGCAGTCGAGGACTCGCTCATGCATGACGTACGCGTACGCCCCGCGTACCGAGGCTTCCCAGACCACTATAAATAGAGATGCGAGGGTCTCCGGAAAAATTGCTCATTTCTCTTGCGTTTTGGCTCATTTTCCGTGCCCGTTCAAACCCTAAGCCCTGGTCTTTTTGCTCAAGTCTCGAAGGTCGATTTTACTCCCGAGAATCCCGAGAAAGATCCGCTTCCCGAGATGAAACTTTTCCCGGTTTTCCATCTCGCTATCTTCAAACTTCCAAGTGAGTTCATACCCCTACAAACACTCTTTAAATACATTTTTAAATGCTTTTATACACTTTTAAGGGGGGGAATACAAGTAAACACACGACTAAAATCGTGTGAAACATCGATCTTTTGCTATACTTTTCATACCGTTGTTTAAACTATCTTCTGAAGTTATTATCATGCAAAACCCCTCACAACACAACTTTACCCTCTTGGGGTACAATATGTTTTATAAATAGAAATATGTTTTATCTATACGTTTACATACAAATACATCATATCAAGGGTAACCATCTTTGCTAAACCATTTTATACTTTCAAAGAACTTATGACTTATGCTTTGTCAAACATTGTGAAATAGAATAAACTTTGCTACAAAACTATCACTTTAATACAGACTTAGTTGAGAATCCGTGAGACGTGTACATCTTCAAATACTACCTTTTGCTAAAAGGTATCGCTACAAGTCCTGTCTAAACCCAGAGTCTCCCGTTCGGAGAACGTGTCAAATGTGTATAGATCTATATGGGAAGTCATGATCCCGCGCCCTGACTGTTAGCTACAGTCCGTCTTTTGGGGTGACAGTTGTCATAACGCTACGACGCCTGAAGAACGTCGCTACAGGCATATTATGTTTAGTATGGTTATAAAACTCACCGGATATACAATTATTATGGTATTATGCTTTTATGAATGAGTAACTATTAAAACTATTCTTCATCTAACAAGTGCGATATTCGTATAGCTTTACTATGTAAAACTATGACACAACTTTTTGAGCACGTCGGTTGCTTGTGATTTTTAGTCTTGGAGACTGCCAGTTATGTTAGGAAAATAAGGGTTTTTCCTGTACACAAACCAAACAACTAATAGGAAAATAAGGGATTTTCCGGGTGCAATTACTTACAACTTATAACACGAACATTCATATGCATTTCATACTTTTATAAGAAAATAAGGGTTTTGCTTGGAAAACACAACAATTCATATCTCAACCATTAGGGAAAATATGGGATTTTCTGGATCTAATACATTCATTTTCAACACAACAAATCATAACTCTTTACATTCGAAACACTGCGTTTTCTGGAAAACATACACGAACTTTCGAATGGCGTACATTTTCTCAAAACACTACTCATGAACTCACCAACTTAATTGTTGACACTTTTTCTTTGAAATAACTTGTATTCTCAGGGAACCGCTAAGCAGATTTGGAAATCAACTTTTGGAGATTAACGTGCTGACGTTAATTACTTCTTTTGAAAGACATTTATGTATTTAACTTTTGAACATGTAACGAATACAATTATGCAAACATTTTTGAAACCTTTATATATGTATGGTGGTGTGTACTTTCCTTTCTATGAACTGTTATGATATTGAATATGACGTCCTCCGCCCCCGAACGTTTCCGCCGTTCTGGTTTGGGGGTGTGACAGATTGGTATCAGAGCATTGTTTATAGTGAATTAAGTATATCAAAACCATTTTTGGTATACAACTATAAACACAACTGGGCAAAAACACTCTGAGTAAGAGTCATACTTTGAAAATTAAATTTATTTAGTTTTTGTAAAGTAGGCATGCATTCATTTCATATTAATAACATGGTCAGTATCATAATTAAAACAATATAGAAGTATTATAAATAAGTTGTGCAGTGCGGGTATGCCTTGGGACATGTAATCGGAACTGAGAAGAATATAGCTTGATCAACTATATTTGTCCAAGAGTCGACTAACGTATGCCAAGGAGTGTCTGCAATGGACAACAAATTTAAAACTTACCGAAAGAATATCGTTAAAGAATACTAAGGGAGTATTCGAGTGCCTTCAACCATTAAACTTAAGAGTAAACTCCATGTGCTTTAGCTTATAGTCAATTCTTAACCCTATTCTCGTATAGACTCAAATGGATGGATTCCATCACCTCGGTGACCCCTACTACCCCAACCAAGGTAACGGAGAAGGGATAGAGAATGATCCTGAAGAAGGAATGCAAGAAGGACCAGACTCAGATCCCGAGGACAATAACCTACCCTTAACGGCTCCAATTCAAAACCCTAATCCTCGACCGGAATTTCATGGCTCGACGCCCCTTTGGGCAACTTACCTAGATAGGTGGAGCTGCGAACAGGATCAACCCCTTCCATTCAACGGAGACTGAAGTTTCTACAACCTAACCGAGGGAGGCTCAGCAGACAGAGCCCTTCCTATATTGGTTCGTCGGATTTCTCGCATTGGTGAACAAGGACGGACGACCATCCATCGAACTGAGGAAAATGATGCGAACACTGGAGTCAAAACAGTTCGCATCCGACAGTTAGGATTAGCTCACGGGAGAATTGTAAATCGAAATGAAGCGTTACAGAGAGAGCTAATGACAACTCAAACCGAAGTGATAGAACTTCGGGCACGCCAAGCAAGACATGAACTACGTATGCTCAAGATGGAGCGTCAGTTGGCATAATTTAAGGCCCCTGTAGCCAGCTCGCGTAACAAATAATACCTGTCTGACTTCCAAAATTTTGTCATAGCATAAGACCTCGGATAAAGTCCTTACTTTTCTTAACCTTGTAACCGGAGACCTTTAGATAGGTCAAAATTTTCCTAACTACAAAATGTAACGCACCATGTTTTATAATATATGATGTATTCCCTTTATTTAAACCCTTTGCATACCCCTCAAATTCATGAGTTTATCTACTCTCCTCATGAGTTGAACTCAAAACCCTATTCAGGGGTAAGCCAAACTTAAGATATAGCAAATCACTAATGCGCGACTTTCGAATCATTAAAACTTATAGTTTTTCATGTTATTTCATTATCAGAACAATGTCTCCTCGTAGATTAGCATGTAGAAACGCAACCCCACCACCACCTCCTCAATATGACCCCAACATAGTGCAATCTGCTATCGCTGCGGCAGTAACAGCTGCACTGTCTCAAGCAAACTTTGGCAGCGCAGCAAGGGCTGGAAATAATCAACTTACCAACGCAACCCCATTCCTACGATTGGACACCGCCACTTTGCAAGCTACAGTTATAGCCACAGTGGCAGCCATTACAGCACACAATAACTCTGTCAACTCAAGCAGGGAAGGAAACGATATCAAAAATCCTAATCAAAGAAACAATCGAAACCACCTACCAGTAGATACCTATAAGAATGCCGCAAGGTGCGAACACAAGAACATGAAACGAAAATCCTGGAGCAAGAGGGGAGGCAAATCTACTCGAACAAACACCCCAAATCATTAAACAAAACTTTCATAGTAGTAATAATAGAGATAGACTAAAAAGCACTGAAAACACATACGCAGAATGCCCTATCCCACTAACGAACGTCTTATAATGAGAAGTACCGACATTGGCATTCGACGTGGATTGGTGTGGCCCTACCCATACCAGTTCCATGTGTTATAAAGGACCCTTTCACTTTAACCATCGACTAACGAAACTCGATCGATTTATAATGACAAACCCCACACAAACCTCAATTGGTTTCTAGTTTCAAAACCCCGAAGTACTCATATGAGGAATCTTTACAACCTTCCCGTAGTATCCCCCAACAGATCATTTAGAAATACCGCGCATACAACAAGTCAAATCCAAACTCAGAAACTAGTAGTGAATTCAACCATGAGCTTCAAAACGTAACTGCACTAATGCATCGAGTGAATATGCTAACATTTAGAAGAACATAAGTAATTAAGCCCAAAACCGCACGATCCCGATCGGTCGGAGTGGTAGGCGGAGTAATGAAGTTCCGCTGAAACACGCACATTAGGATCTAGATTCATAAAGGAACAAGAGGAACAAATGGACCAGAAGCACTCACTCCGGAAACAATCAGCCAAGCAACGAAACCCCCATCCTCCATATCGACGCCGCTACATTACAAGCTGCAGTAGCAGTTGCTATGACAACCTTCCTTACACACATCAACTCAGGCAACACAAGCAAGACCGACAAAGGAGTCGAGAGTTCCGATGGTAGTACCAAGCCGGGAAACCAACAAGTGGCAACTCCTGCAGAACGCTTTAAGAAGCAATTTCCAAGGTGGGGTAGTGAGGAAGGCACTCGTGCCCACATAACACTGGCTAAGCACCTCACTCCCGCCACTAAGGCTAGCGTTGGCCAGTCATGCCACCAATGCGAGGAGATAAGGGCACCTCAAGAACGATTGCCCTATCACAAAGAATTCTGGCATAGACGATAGGATTCTCAGGACCACAGTTGCAGGAGAACCTACTCCGAACCCGCATTAATGTAATTTAGGCGTTTCGTTGTAACAGACTTATAAACCATCCAAAACTAGTGCAACCAGAGCCTTGTCTTTTGCGGGATCCCGTCGGTATAAGGATGCTCATGCTGCGTATACCTGCCGTTGTAGTATATCTTATTCGCAGCAATAGTCTTGTAGTAATCTTAAGTACTGTAACTCTGTTGATGGTCGCACGGTTGTGTTTTGTCGGTAAACGTCTTATGTTCAAATCTAATGTCTTTAAGTTTTCCTTATGATTCCGACATTATCATACGACTTGATTCAATTTGATTCTCACAAAAACAGTTTCATACGTACATCTCTTTCTTCGAAATCGCCTTTCCAGCGAAACCGTCATATCAAAACACCAATTACTCATGAATGGAGTAGCTCATAATTCTTTTCCTTTCCGAAGAAGCCCCCGAAGTGCCACTCATACAGTACGTCGAGTTTAAATCCAAAGATCCATACGATTGGTCTGTCATTGATGAATGTATACGTAGAGATGATATATAATCAAGGTTCTACAGGTTTAGAATTGACGATTCCACTTTAACTTCTTTTTCCTCGATGGGATGTGAGCTTAAAGAAGAATCAGTTATTCGACTACCTTTTCAATCTTAATTATATACAACTCGTATACACGAGATTATAATCGTTAAACCATGTATGAATTTCTAATATGAACTTCAGGACGGAGACTGCCTAAGACTACAAATGATCATGCTACCATACAAATAAACTTAGAAGCGCAACACATGCCCATTTTTGTCGATTGGTACTAAAGAGACAGATAGAACAAAAATACCCATCCTTTTTCTTTAATTCGGGAATAATCATACTTTCTTTTAGATCTTCATGACATCTAATCCACTTTCCAAGATTTTGACATCATAACCAGTATGAATTGGTTGTGTTCTCCTGCAAAAGGAAAGGTCACTGCCTATACCTCAAGACAACTTAAGACACAGGAAGTTAACTATACAACACATGATCATGAGTCAGGAGCATCGGTAATTACTTCGAAGATCTAGAGACACTACTTGTAGGGTACAAGATGTACTACTCTCACAGTCCACAAAAACATTCAACATAAGTTCGACCAAGAAGGGTTATCATGCCAGTGAAGTCCAACGAAGGAAGCAAAGTCGTATCCCGATAGTGAATGGTTCGCTGGAATGCCAAGCGAGGAACCGAGTTCAATTAAGAACATGAGGAGCAAATAAAACTTCTATCCGTAGCACGAACTCTAATTTCAGGACGAAATTCCCTCTAATGGGGGGATGATGTAACAAACCGTCATTTCAGGTCCTCGAAATTCGAGTCTTGTAACCTCTTTGAAAAGGTAATTAGAATATCATCGAAAAATGAAGTATTCAAAGGCTCTGTTTGGAGTACGCTATGTAATAGATATCGTCTTAAGGTTTCCAAGCATATAAAGAACACTAAAATCCGAGTTATAACGAAGAAGTTATGACCATTCTAAGTTTTTCCGACAAAAACCGGCAATACGAAGTTACGTAAAAACTCGAATCGGAGATCGAGCGACTTTTGGCCGGAATGACCTAAACGAGAATCGAAGGTCTTGTCAATGGTATTTCAGCGGTAAAAAGTCTGGCAAAAACCGACGTCAATTAAAAAAGTTATTAATTTTTAAAGAAATTCCTTAATCACGTCATTTTATAAATAAATAATAAAAATAATTTCGGAATTTGCCAACGGAGTCTAAACGAAAGTTGTAGAGCGTAGTCTCACATACGCGTGGATATAAAGACCATCGAAAACGGAGTTCGTATGAAGAAGATATGATTTTTTGAAGTTTATTAAATAAATTATATATAAATTTATATCAAAAATCCGGTAATATCCGAAGGAGGAGTCAGCGTCCTCATCCGGGTTATGCGTTGCGTACCCTCGTACGCCCTGCGTACCCAAAGGCCTTGGTCTCGGTCCGTCCACGTCGCCCCTATGCAAAGCTACCGACCCGCCCCATCCGACCGGCCCCATCCGATCCGTCCCATCCAAAGCCGAGGCAGTCGAGGACTCGCTCGCGCATGACGTACGCGTACGCGCTGCGTACGAGCGTACGCCCCGCGTACCGAGGCTTCCCAGACCACTATAAATAGAGATGCGAGGGTCTCCGGAAAAATTGCTCATTTCTTCTCATTTCTCTTGCGTTTTGCCTCGTTTTCCATGCCCGTTCAAACCCGAAGCCCTGGTCTTTTTGCTCAAGTCCCGAAGGTCGATTTTACTCCAGAGATTCCCGAGAATCCCGAGAAAGATCCGCTTCCCGAGATAAAACTCTGCCCGGTTTTCCATCTCGCTATCTTCAAACTTCCAAGTGAGTTCATACTCCTACAAACACTCTTTAAATACATTTTTAAATGCTTTTATACACTTTTAAGGGGGGGAATACAAGTAAACACACGACTAAAATCGTGTGAAACATCGATCTTTTGCTATACTTTTCATACTGTTGTTTAAACTATCTTCTGAAGTTATTATCATGCAAAACACCTCACAACACAACTTTACCCTCTTGGGGTACAATATGTTTTATAAATAGAAATATGTTTTATTTATACGTTTACATACAAATACATCATATCAAGGGTAACCATCTTTGCTAAACCATTTTATACTTTCAAAGAACTTATGACTTATGCTTTGTCAAACATTGTGAAAAAGAGTAAACTTTGCATACAAAACTATCACTTTAATACAGACTTAGTTGAGAATCCGTGAGACGTGTACATCTTCAAATACTACCTTTTTGCTAAAAGGTATCGCTACAAGTCCTGTCTATAACCAGAGTCTCCCGTTCGGAGAACGTGTCAAATGTGTATAGATCTATACGGGAAGTCATGATCCCGCGCCCTGACTGTTAGCTACAGTCCGTCTTTTGGGGTGACAGTTGTCATAACGCTACGACGCCTGAAGAACGTCGCTACAGGCATATTATGTTTAGTATGGTTATAAAACTCACCGGATATACAATTATTATGGTATTATGCTTTTATGAATGAGTAACTATTAAAACTATTCTTCATCTAACAAGTGCGATCTTCGTATAGATTTACTATGTAAAACTATGACACAACTTTTTGAGCACGTCGGTTGCTTGCGATTTTCGGTCTTGGAGACTACCAGTTATGTTAGGAAAATAAGGGTTTTTCCTGTACACAAACCAAACAACTAATAGGAAAATAAGGGATTTTCCGGGTGCAATTACTTACAACTTATAACACGAACATTCATATGCATTTCATACTTTTATAAGAAAATAAGGGTTTTGCTTGGAAAACACAACAATTCATATCTCAACCATTAGGGAAAATATGGGATTTTCTGGATCTAATACATTCGTTTTCAACACAACAAATCATAACTCTTTACATTCGAAACACTGCGTTTTCTGGAAAACATACACGAACTTTCGAATGGCGTACATTTTCTCAAAACACTACTCATGAACTCACCAACTTAATTGTTGAGACTTTTTCTTTGAAATAACTTGTATTCTCAGGGAACCGCTAAGCAGATTTAGAAATCAACTTTTGGAGATTAACGTGCTGACGTTAATTACTTCTTTTGGAAGACGTTTATGTATTTAACTTTTGAACATGTAACGAATACAATTATGCAAACATTTTTGAAACCTTTATATATGTATGGTGGTGTGTACTTTCCTTTCTATGAACTGTTATGATACTGAATATGACGTCCTCCACCCCCGAACGTTTCCGCCGTTCTGGTTTGGGGGTGTGACAGATTCATAAAGAACTTCTCTAGCATTGCGAAACCTCTTACTACATCAACCCAGAAAGGCGTGGCCTTTGACTGGGAAGTAAAACAAGAGAAGGCATTCCAAACACTGAAACAGGCTTTGTGCACCGCGCAGATACTATCCCTCCCCGAAGGGATAGAAGATTTTGTAGTGTATTGCGATGCATCAAACCAAGGACTTGGTTGTGTTCTTATGAAAAGAGGGAAGGTTATTGCTTATTCCTCCCGTCAGCTTAAGACACATGAAGTGAACTATACAACACACAATCTTGAGTTAGGAGCAGTGGTATTTGCTCTGAAGATCTGGAGACACTACTTGAACGGAACAAAGAGCACTATCTTCACCGATCACAAGAGCCTTCAACACATTTTCGATCAGAAGGAGCTCAACATGCGACAACGACGATGGGTCGAGTTACTCAATGACTACGAATGTGAAATTCGTTATCATCCTGGCAAGGCCAATGTGGTAGCTGACGACCTTAGTCGAAAAGAATACACTGGTCGGAGAGTCAAATCTCTGACTATGACTATGCATTCCCACTTATCCACCCAAATTAAGGAGGCTCAACTAGAAGCTTTGCAACCTAAAAATGTGGCGGGTGAATGCCTGAGAGGAATGGAAAAGAATCTAGAAATCAAGGGTGGCAGAGCATATTACCTCATGGACCGTATCTGGACATCGAAACATGGTGGTTTCAGAGACGTAGTCATGGCCGAAGCACACAACATGAGATATTCCGTTCACCCAGGTTCAGATAAAATGTATCTGGATCTTAAGATACTATACTGGTGGCCTAACATGAAAGCAGAAATTGCTACCTTCATAAGTAAATGCCTTACTTGCGCTAAGGTTAAGGTCGAGTATCAGAAACCGTCAGGATTACTACAACAGCCGGAGATACCAGAATAGAAATGGGAACGAATTACTATGGACTTCATAACCAATTTGCCCTAGACGACGGGTGGACTCGATACCATATGGGTCATCGTCGACAGATTGACCAAATGTGCGCATTTCCTACCAATCAAGGAGACTGACAAAATGGAAAGGCTTACAAGAACTTACATAAGGGAAATAGTGCGACTGCATGGTGTTCCAATATCCATTATCTCCGATAGAGATAGTAGATTTACTTCAAGGTTCTGGCAGTCACTACAAAGTTCCCTGGGGACTAGGCTAGACATGAGTACAGCCTACCATCCACAAACAAACGGGCAAAGTGAAAGAACGATACAAACTTTGGAATATATGCTGAGAGCCTGTGTGATTGACTTTGGAAAGGCATGGGATATCCATTTACCCCTTGTCGAATTTTCATACAACAATAGTTATCATACGAGCATAAAGGCTGCTCCATTTGAAGCCCTTTATGGCCGTAAGTGCAGGTCCCTTCTGTGTTGGACTGAAGTTGGCGACACCCAGTTAGCTAAAGGACGAGTTCCTGAAAGCACTATCACTGGTCCGTAAATCATACGGGAAACGACAGAGAAGATCGTTCATATTCGTGAATGGTTGAAAGCCTCTAGAGACCGACAGAAAAGCTACGCTGACCAAAGGAGGAAACCTTTGGAATTCCAGGTAGGAGACCGTTTTCTATTGAAAGTCTCACCGTGGAAGGGCTTAATACGCTTTGGAAAGCGTGGGAAACTAAATCCAAGATACGTAGGGCCTTTCGATATTCTCGCCAGAATCGGCCCTGTAGCTTACAAGCTTAATCTACCACGTGAACTTAGTAACATACATCCAACCTTCCATGTCTCGAACTTGAAAAAGTGTCTATCCGATGAGACTCTTGTTATTCCACTCGACTAGATCAAGATCAACGAAAGCCTCAACTTTGTGGAAGAACCGGAAGAAATCATGGACCGAGAGGTCAAACAAACGAAACAAAGTCGCATACCCATCGTGAAGGTTCGCTGGACGCCAAGCGAGGACCTGAATTCACATGGGAACGCAAAGATCAGATGAAACAAAAGTACCATCATCTTTTTCTCTGATTCACTAGTATCTTTACTACTTTAAATTTCGGGACAAAATTCCCTCTAACGGGGGGATGATGTGACAACCCGATATTTCAACTCTCTGTAATGACCTAAAAAGTCAAGTATTGTAACCACTTTTGATATAATGAAATTAACTTCGAAAATAAAATGTCCAAAAAGTCTCTAAATAATTACCTACTGTGTTTGATGTCATTAAACCGTGATCGTACATAAAAAGAACGCCCAAATCTGACTTCGTATAAAGAAGTTACGATTTTTCCAAGTTCGGCTTAGCGACAGACAGCTAAAACCTTGAAACGGAGATCAAGCGACTTTTGGTCGGAATGACCTAAATGAGAATCGAAGGTCTCGACAATAGTATTTCAACGGTAAAAAGTCTGGCAAAAACAGACGTCAGATAAAGACGTTATGAATTTCTAATGAAATTTTCTTACCGCGACCTTTTAAAAATAAATAATAAAAATAATTTCAAAATATGCCGACAGAATCTAAACGAAAGTTGTAGAGCGTAGTCTCACCTTCGCGTGGATATAATGAACGTCGAAAACGAAGTTTGTATGAAGAAGATATGAATTATTGAAGTTTATTAAATAATTAATATATAAATTTTATTAATAAACCTTGGTATTATCCGAAGGAGGAGTCATCAGGTCGGGCCGAGTTACGCCCAGCGTACGCTCGTATGCCCAGCGTACTCGAGGCCTAGGCCTCGGATTGTCCACGTCACGCCCTATGCGAAGCTAGGCCGTCCCATCCGGAGTCCGAAGCAGTTGAGGATGCGCTCATGTGTGACGCACGAGTACGCCCAGCGTACCGAGGCGGTTCCCACACCCTATAAAAGGGATGCGAGGGTTCCGAAGAAAGGGCTCAATATCTCCCAACTTTCTTGCGTTCTTGCCTCGTTTTCCGTGCCCGTGCTAACCCGAAGCCCCAGTTACCTTGCTCAAGTCCCGAAGGTTGTTTGTGCTCCCGAGATTCCCGAAAATCCCGAGAAAATCCGTTTTCTCGAGTCGAAATTCTGCTCGGTTTTCATCTCGCCTTTTCCGATTTTTTAAGTGAGTTCATACCCTTATAATCCACACTTTTTAATGTTTTTTAAATGCTTTTATATGCTTTTAAGGGGGGAAATACAAGTAAAACACACGATTATTATCGTGTGTTATATAAAGTTTCATTATACACTTTTTATCAACGGAATCATATGTGATTTATAACTATTATAGGGAAACATTCGCATGCAAAATATATCATGATAACCTCATATCTTTTGTAATGAAAAATGTTGATATATATGTATAAATCAAACATTCTGCTTATACTGTATGTATATGTGTCCATCTTAGACACTATAAAAAATTACACTTTTCATAACAAGTGAGCATTTTACTAGGGATTACTATGCAAACGAGACACATTTTAAGAAAACTATAATAGGTATATTTTTACGAGAGCATTACGAACTTTTACATACTAGAAATACTATTTCAAGAAGTTTACTTTCATATACAAGAACAAACGAACATTTTCACACGTAAATTTGTTTTATACTAAGTTTTGTGAGACATCAACTTCACGTACGTTTGAGTACGTATTTCAAGTCCTGTATTATATACCAGAATCCCTTGGAGGGGGAGCATGGTGTTTGTGTATAGATCTATACGGGCTTGACAACCCCGTGCCCTGACTGTTAGCTACAGTCCACCATTTGGGGTGACAAACGTCAAAACATTCCAACGCCTGAAGAATGTTGTGTATAGGCATTTCTAGTCAATAGCATGGTTATAAAACTCACATGGAGTATTAAAAACACATTGATTTACGGGGTTTTTCAGATGTATTGGAAATTTTATACGTACATACATTTTCTAGAAACAAACATTGGTCTTGATAGAAGGCTACATTTATGCTAGTACAAAATATAGGATTTTCTAGGAACAAACAATCAAGAACAAAACATTTCATTTCATACAAACATTGTCGTTTAATACTTATGAAACTCACCAGCTTAAATGTTGATCTACTCTTTCAAAACTACTTGTATGTCCCATGGATTCAGTAATTACAGGTAACAAACAGCTTTTGAAGAAGGAACGCTGCGACACCAGTTTAAATTCATATTTTGGCATCATATTGTAATTGGTTTTTGAACATGTACGTTTTATCAATGTAAACTTTCAATTATATATATGATGGTTGTATTGCTTTCTTTACTATGTATTCATTTGTTACGTTACCACATGAAGTCATCCGCCCCCGAACGTTTCCGCCGTTCCGGTTTGGGGGTGTGACACCAACCTTTAGATCAGAACCAATATGATGCTTAGATAGATAAAGTTTCCAACTTTATCCATTACAAGGTCACAAACTTTCAAGATCTAAACTTTATGCAATAAAGTGACGAAAAGCTCATAACATCGAAAACTAGCTAGATGTAACAAATTCATCATCAAGATTCAAGCTTTATACCTCCAAAAGAAAGATCAAGGTGAACAAGGTATGGATCTACAAGCTCCAATGCAACCAACACTTCTCCAGTGAGTTGCTTCTTTTCCAAGATGCACCAAGCACATTCTAATGCACTCAA
This sequence comes from Lactuca sativa, assembly GCF_002870075.4. Lineage (NCBI taxonomy): Eukaryota > Viridiplantae > Streptophyta > Magnoliopsida > Asterales > Asteraceae > Lactuca > Lactuca sativa. Next base: position 132,378,247 of record NC_056625.2, on the reverse strand, counting down.
AACACATTCTTTAACTCACAAGGCTCAAACTAGGGTTAGGGTTTCATGGGAGGACGTTGGGGAGGTGGAGGCTGAGAATGGTAAGGGTTTGGGGGAGTTAAGAAGCTTTAAAAAAAATGCTACAAACCCTCAAATTAGGGCTTAGGGTCTAATCGCACACGCCTAACATACTCCTACTACTCCCAACATACTAGGTTGATCCCCCAAGATCTTTTTTGCCCAGTACATTGAGTGTACGCCCAACATAAGTGGCTTAAACAAAAACTGTCCTAACTTCAAACGATGATAATTTCTTCGTTCTAACTGCGATTTCGACGATCTTTGTATCCACAAAAAGGTATTGAAGAGCCACATAATATTATCTAGATATCTTGGACTAAAAAATTCTCAAACAATAATCCATTTTTCATGCAAGACCCCAATCCATGATTTTCCCATTTTACCCTTCAACACAAAACACAATTCAAATGTCAAGATCTCGCACTCATCATTACCTCCTTCTACAAGGACTAAACTTAGGCTCCTTAAGGCCCAAAGCCTTTACACAATTGACTTTTGGCCCACAGACCTGAATCACAGAATGATCCAGAACATGGTGTTACAATATAACATTGTTGAAATTGAACATATGACGTGTATACCAAAATGTTTGTGAAAAGACGTGTGTGAGGGTTTGGTTATAGGTTTTACGGGAGTCAAAAATTTAACAAAGTGGTCAACTTTAATATCATTTATTGCTAACTATAATGTTGTATTAATTTAGTAGTGTGTATTGATTGGGAAGATATCTTATTATTTATAGATATTTTAAAACATATGTTGGCTTACTTGAAGGAGATACACCAACGGTCAATTCCCATGAAAAACATTCTTTAAAGCCTAACTCAAAATGTGGGTATATATGTCATTTGGTCATATTTTCTGAAACAAAATTGTTCATTTCCACTAAACAAAATCCACAAACCACTTTTTTAATTAAATTTATCAAGGTAACCATCTTTTTTATGCATTATTGGTTTTTAATGGATTTATAGTTCATTGTTGTAAATTTCAAATTCTTTGTTCTTTGCTTGGTGTTATGATTATTTTTTTTAGTCATTTTGGTCCATTCCTTTTGTTGCAATAGTTGCATGTGGTTATTGTGATTTGTGAGGTAAGTGCAATTACTTTTGTTTCTTGATTGCAACCACGATGATTTTATTATCTTCTCATTTGGTCTTCTAAGGGTGCCCCTCTTATATGTTAAACACAATATGATAATTAAAAATAATATTATGTTGGTTTCATTCAACCGAGGCTCAAGGGACTTGGATGATATAAGGCGGATCTGTTGTTTAAAATTTAATATGTCATGTTTATTAATCTTTATTAATCTAAGTTGGAGAAATAGAGGTTACAAAACATTGTTTAAATAAGTATTTTACTTAATAAATGTTAGTAATCATGGCCTTAAACATAACATCCCCAAAACCATGAAAACAATTTCATTTTAATAAAAACATTTCCATGATAAAGCATAGATAAATAACCATTGTTTTCAGATCATATCCCAGAAAATTAGAGCATCAAATCGATCTCTCAAAACATAAAACAATAGGAGGTTGTTTACGACCATGCCTTCGCCTTACCCCGATCATCAGAAGTAACTGAAAACATGAAATCCAGAGCTGTAAGTCAAAAATTTGTGAGTTCCCCCAAAATACCCCACATAACAATATATATATATATATATATATATATATATATATATATATATATATATATATATATATACAATGCATTCACATCGGTCCTATAACATAAGACTGGAGTACCCCTGAGCCCACAACATAAGATTGGAATGCTCTTCCTGACCATCAACTTATGACTCAATTACTCTCGGGTTTGTTGGTGTAGAGCACAAAGCAGTACCGCCTTAACCCAAACACACTATGTCGACATATGGAAACAGATAAACAATAACCAGCAATACATGTAATCATACATATATACCAATCTAACATACCATTATAGCATATGAACATCCTATACACAAGGATACATAACATAATCTAGTGGGCCGACATTGGTTCCTTTGACCCATGAGTATAATGAGATACTCACCTCGAAGTCTAGCAGATAGCCGAACTGATCATATATCTAAATAACAACTCTACAGATCAACTAGATAAAAAATAGGGATCGAATCTCAAACTACATTCCAAAATCCTTAATTTGACCTAAAGTCAAACTTCATCAAAGTCAACGGTCAGTGGTCAAAAGTCAACAACCATGAAACAACCCAAAAATCATAAGTAATATTTTCATTTTTAATTCATCACAAAACCATCAATTATTCAAATCAAACCATCCAAAAGTATGTTATACTAAAATATTTATCAGAGCACAATCCCAAAATCATATAAGTGCGGAAAACATGGATGAATGTGTTGCAATCAAATCGGACCCTTCCCCTTCGAACTGGAAGTACCTGAAACATAAACTTAAACCGTAAGCACAAAGCTTAGTGAGTTCCCCAAATACTATATACTATACATATCATACATGCACATCATAGATACATATCATGCTAAATAAAGTACATGTGTATTCCACCCCTGAGCCCCTTCCGACTCTCTGAGTCGCTTTCGATTTCCTTCAATATCTTCCAATCGGTATGGATCTATTTCACTACAGCTAAGCATACAAGCATACTAGCAAGAGTCATAAAGACAACAAGCTCATACATACATACTAGTAAGTGTCACACAGATCACTACTATCCTACTATATAATCCAGTGGGCTGGCATTGGTGCCTTCGACTAACAAGTACAGTGACGAGACGCACCTCAGTCTAAAGATAGACAAATAACACTCTCGAGTCGCTGCTACCATGGCTCCTCATACTGAACATTCCACATTAACCCTAATAAATAATTAGGGTAATAACCCATAAAAGATCCGGATTACCATCTAACATGCTAAGGGTAAAAGACCATTTTACCCTTCTTTTAATGGGCCCCTCAATCCATGGCCCATGCTCAAAAGACCTAAGGTCCAACAAGGCCCAAAATACCTAAGGCCCTACAATGGCCCAAATGACCTAAGCTCAACAATGGATGCAAAGACCTAAGGACCAGGAATAGCCCAAAAGACCTAAGGCCCAACAAGGCCTAAAAGACCTAAGGCCCAATAATGGACCAAAAGACCTAAAGCCCAAAAAGGCTTCTAGTGAGTACACTAAGCATACCACCAGTACGCCCCACATACCAACTTAGATCGAAAAAAGGAAAACGGGGGCTCAGACGCGTATGCTTATGTACACCCCGTGTATGCTTTAGCTTGCCAAAATCCCATTAAGCACTTAATGCTTTTAGTATAAATGTCCAATTTGTAGATCTCGCTCTTAGGCAATGTCTTAAACGATAAAGTCATCAACTTGATGCATTTGCATGGCTCAAGGAGACCGAACATGCATTTCTAACATTCTAACTTTATATAAGGACTATCAACTCATGCATGGTTGAGCTTAACCCATCAAGATGTCATTTTTACGATTCTACAACTCCAAGAATACAAAGAAATAACCAATACAAGTTCTAGAGTAACTCCTACTCACAAGAACCAAACCAAGGTACCAAAACATACCAAATATAATCCCAAATCTAGATCTAAGCTAAGGAATCATAAAGTTTGAAGCTTTATACCTCCAGAAGTTTGCAAAGGTGAAGAGAGTGATGGATCTTTAATCTCCAAATCAACAAAGGATTATCCAAAGAGTTCTTCTTTCTTCAAGATGTGCCATACAAACACTAAAACACACTCAATGCTAAAATCTTCTAAAATGGATTAGGGTTTAATAAATAATGCTTTTTGGGACAATGATAGCTGGTAACCAGAGAAACTTGGGGAAAAGGTGTTCAAATAGGGTCCAAACCCTAAAATTTAGGGTTTACCATTGGGTCACATACGTTCAGCATACCATAGGTACGCCCAACGTACCAGGGGGAAAATCCTGTGTCCAAGATTCCTCGAGGTACACCTAGTATACCTCAATTACACCCAACGTACTGGGCCTTCAAGAAAAATAAATAGACACTTATATTTTAAGAATTTTACCTGCAAACCGAGCGTTACAAGCCAGTCGTCACGATGTAGACAAGCTTATGCCACGTCGTGGGGATAATAAGACAATATAGACGAGATTCTACCAAACGCCACGATGTGGAGACCAAACGTCCACGTTGTGGGAACTGTCCAGACCAGCTAAATACATTAAGCTTATAATCCTTTACCCCACCCATCTAAACTTTCCAGAATACTTCCATACTCTCAAAAGATCATAAATAATGTAGCTTTATAGATATGCATGTCCAATGCATGTCTTGAGCTCAAGCTAAGTTAAAATGGTGTAAAATGGGGCCAAGATCTAATGCAAAAGTTCAAAACTCTATCAAACTCCAGATCCATCACTTCTAACTATAAAGGGTCTCTAGGGATCTATAAAGTTGGAAATTTTATGGAACCCTAACGGTCCAACTAGCCTAAACATGAAGAAACGCACAAGAAAACCTAGATTTAAGCATATTGAGTCATAAATCTTTGAACTTTGAGGACTTACATGAGTCCAGAAAGTATGCACGAAGAGGTTGGTGAGGCTTGCAAGCTGAGATGATGCACTAACACTCCTTTTCTTCTTCTTCTTGGCTGGAAATCACCCAAAAAGCTCAAGGACTTCAACAAAGGATCTAGGGTTTCAATGAGGGAGGAAGGGATGTAATGGAGGTTGAGGGTGTGCAAACCCTAACCATTATATCCCTTAGATAGGGGCACAACCCCCATGAATTAAGGTTTCCCATAAAATAACGACCATGTCATGGCGAATAGACTGCCATGTTGTGGCGACAACTTAACTCTCATGTAAACTCAGGCCATGGCCACGTCGTGGCATAGCTTTTCTCCAAAAACCTCATATTTGATTTCGTTAAGTCTAAGTTGATCTATTCATGATAAACACGATGTTACAAATTTAGATTTTCGAAATTTTATAGCTTCGAACCAAAATCAATTTGTTTATATGGTTTTGTTTTGAAGTTTTAGTTTTGGTCCCCCTAGTTGTGGTGCTCGTGTTCCGCCCCTGTATAAGTTAAGACAAAAGTTTTGAATAAAAATTACTTATTGAATTATTGACTTTTCCCCGCTACAAAAGCTAATCCAAACATTGTTTAAAAAACATATTTTCCCATCACCATAAGTCAATAAATCATTTTGCTTAAAAGTCTTTTTAAATTTCAAAATGAAATCTCAAATACCCTTATAGAGTGCAATTGTCACGCAACCTATAAGCAACAAGAACGTGAGCATAGAATGTTACAACGTGGAAATACGTTGCATATTTGGTTGATTATGAACTAGTCAACAAAAAACTGAGAAGATATTTGAAAGCTACTTCATTCATTACCAAACAAAAATTAAAAAGATAATGCATTATGCATCGAACAAACCAAACGTTGAATCACGCCAAAAGAGATAGCAATCAATTAACATATCAATCTAAAGTAATTTATTTAAAATTCAGAAACTATGTAATAATTTTCAGGGTTGTTGTAACAAACACACATGCTAAACAAAACATAAAAAGCATGGTCTATCCAAATAATATTTATGCCCTCATGTGCCACAACAATACGTATACCAATTTTCTCCGCTTAAGTATAATCTATGTGTCGTCATAAAGATGATCAAATAAGTCCCAGTTTGATATCAGTTTTTAAATAACAAACCTTGTATCTTTTTAAATACAAATCGTGAGTTCTTACAAATAAAACTTTCGTTATTGAATTGATATGAATGTCTCTACTTTTATCTTTTTGACTTTAAAGGTGCTTTGATACATGTCCATAAATATTAAAGCGCAGAAAATATTTTGTAGGACCAAACTTTATGGAATATGGTTGAGTTGCCCTTCAATTATAGAAATGTCGTCGAGTCCATTATGAAAGGATGAATATGTCATGGGCTCCTCCAACTAAAATTAAATAAATAAATAAATAATATATATATATATATATATATATATATATATATATATATATATATATATATATATATATATATATATATATATATATATATATATATATATATATATATATATATATATATATATATATATATATGGAAAAGGGAATATATGGCTGTTATGTATGTAATGTTAGGTATAGAACTCAAAAAACTATGTCATTTAGATTTAAAACTACATAGTTTTCATACATATCCTAAACTTTAATATATTTTCTTTCCAATTTAAACTGTTTTACTTTATGTCGATTCTAAAAAAAAACTTATTTCCTCCATTTTGGCTTTAATTTTATCACCTAAACATTTTTCTGAATTCAATCGTAATGTTCATTATGTACATAATGAACACTATTTTTATTTTAAACAATTATGTTCATTATGAGAAACTTTAAATATCAAACACTCGATACATGCTACATTTGAATAAAAAATTATAAAAAACACGTCTGCAAATTCTCCATATATTTACTTCCATTTTGTTATATTGTATCAGTATATTTGTTAACTGCAATGAATTTTCTTTAATTATTTTTATTCAAGAGTGTGTATTAAGGAAATATCATAGAAATGGTAAGCTAAAATGATAAAAATATCATTTAAATGATATTTTTAATCAACACTACTTATTTTTAATAGGTTCTATATGTAACATTGCATACATGACAGCCACATATTCACTAACCCCATATATATATATATATATATATATATATATATATATATATATATATATATATATATATATATATATATATATATATATATATATATATATATATATATATATATATATTTATATTTGACAAGTGTTGCTGAAGACTAAGACTAATAGATGCTATTAGTTGTGAATGGTCGAATGCCACGTCTTGCCAAGTAGCCACAAGGAACTATAGTTGGCATAGGTGTTCTGAGCTATAGTTTGTGGCAATAATGAGGAGTCTATGGAGTTAAAACATGAGGACCTTATGAGAGTCTAACTGGAAATCCTCAACATTAGAGAAAATCTTAGAGTTGTGAATAAAGAGTCTCGAAAAACTATACACTTGAGGATTCGTATATTCTAGTGTCATACACTCTATGAATATATACCAAGTCGGTGCGAAAAGTATCCAAAGATTTCATATGAGCGCTTGCTATTTTTTTCATATAATCGGTGTTATGATTATTATGTGCACCATTGTTAGGGATTACTCACTAAGCTTTTATAGCTTCACTTTTCTGATGTTCTCGTGAATTTATTAGAAAGCAAGGATTCTAGAAGATAAGTTGTGATACACGACTCGGATTGTAACGTTGTGATTTTTACCATATTTTTTTTTACTTTTAAAACACTTTTTTAACAGAATAGATTAGAAAAAGAGTTTTGATTTATTTTAGAACGTTTTCAAATCACCACGTTACTTCAAAATAAAATCATAATTACAAACCATTTAAAACATAAAAAAAAATGTTTAAATGTGTCCAAAAGGGTATCATTTAATTAACATAACTACCCTATAAGTTACCATTCTCACCAAGGCCAAACTCTTAAGCTGCTTACACCAATCGTAAGACACAAATGTCAATGCCTGAGTGAGTTCATTAAGGTTGCATGTAAAACATACAAACCCAAAAATGATTGATTATTCATTTTACAATGAAGCATAAAAATGACGAACAAATACCACTTAGAAAACAAGCATATATCATAATCATTCAATAGCATGTTCAAACCCATACATGCATAAATATCTAACCACAATTCTACCACATAAACAACCGCATAGCATATAAAAACTAGATTTCATATAAACAACATTTCCTTATTTTGTTCAACCTTTATTTAAAAATAACAGGAATTAGATGTAATTTTTAAAGTTAACAGTCAGAAAACCAACTCTAGAGGTCACCTTTAAAAATAACAGTGACCAGCACTTAGACTACAACTTAAAATACCCAAAACACCCTTGGATCACACTTGGTCAAAGTCAACGGTGAAAAGTCAACCTAGCTAGTCGCCACATCGTGGCCTTCTTGGCCACGTCATGGCCATAAACAGAAAAAACAGGTGGGTCTTGACAAAACCACCATGTCGTGGTGATGAGTCTAGACAACTTAACCCATTAAGTTATTTCCTTCCACTACAAGAGCTCTAAGGCTCATATATGGTCCTTCCCGTGGTCTTGATGGGTAAAGTTTCCAACTTTATACCTCAAACCACTCCATAAGCCGAAGCCCCAACCCTAACCACTAATGGTAACTTAATGCATCAAGACTCTCATTAAGCACCAAAGCCTTAGAGTTGCACCTCCAAAGTTTCCAACAAGATTTAATACTCCTAAGAGACCTTAAAAATCATGGATTTATAGACTTGCATGTCCAACACATTCCTTTTCAATTTAATGTCAAGAAATAGGGTTTAATGATCAAAACATCATGCATGCCATCTAAAACTTGATTATAATTCAGATCCAAGACACTAAATGTTGTACTTGACCTGTCGATTCATAAAGTTGCAAACTTTATGAGATACCATTACTTACATCCATCAAAACATGGAAAAAGGGGACAAAAACCAAAAGATCTAGTAACATGGCAAGAGAAGGTTAAGTCTTGGACACTCACCAAGGTCCAGGAGATAAGGTAGCATAAGAAATGATGCATGCCAAGTAACCACCTTACCAAGAGCTTCCTTCTGCTTCTACAATCACCAAGAATGAGCTCACAACTTTAATAGAGGCTAGGTTTAAGGTTTCTGAGGTTAAGAGGAAGATGGAGGCTGAAAACCTAGCCTTAATGTTCCTTATATATGGTCCAAATCCCGAAATTAGGGTTTTCACTAAAATGTCCACCATGTCGTGGTGACCCAAGGCCATATCATGGAGGGTCATTTAAATCTCGTGATCCAAAATGTTCTGCGACGTTGTGGTGATGCTCCACCACGTCGTGGCCACCCATTTAAGAAAATACATGAAAGTTGATTCATACCTGGACCAGATGTTTCAGGGTCACTGTCCTGAATTAAGAATGACTCAAAACCCACTTAAAGTAGATTTTGTCCTTGAAATCACTATGTACTACCTTCCAGGCAACCAGACGATCCAACCCATTCTTCTCGAACCCCACCTCGGGCTAAACGTCGACTCATACACACGAAAGCCCTCCAATGCTATAATCAAAATCTAAACTTATCATAATCACATACCTTGATGACAAACTAATACGTGACCTACTCACTTAATACAATGATGAATAACCATTACTACTCGACCCAAAATCCAAGAATCCAAAACCTTGTCTACATTTACATTATATAGAAGACCATTTTTTAAACACACACGACACAACTAAACGTCGTGATCCAAACCGAACGAAGTTCTTTCGACCTTGAATTATCTTACTGATACTACTGGATAATAAGATCCCTAACCATTCGTTGTTGTTAAAAATATCTTTCGCAAAAAACAAAGGTGACTTCCATCACGAGTCTCGTCTAAAGATTCGCATATTCAATTTATCCGAGATTTTCTAATTCCATGGTGACCTCCTACTAAGTTGAGATATAAAATCCAAAATCGTCCACTGAGATTAACAACCTCACGTCTAATCATATCACGTGACTCCGCCCAAGAGTCTAACGGGTAAATGCTACTATAGCCTAGCTATCATACAGATTCGCCCCGTTGACCACATATTCATCCTATCCTGAATGTGACCCAACACCTTAAAAAACCACTTTCTATCGGGCTCACTCATGCTATCCTCACCAAACGGGACTCACCTACGGCTCCCACCCATCCAAGAGCCATACAAACCCAAGACACCTTCACAGCTCCGACAATCCTCATTCCCAAGAAGTGGTCAACCAACAATAGCGATCCGCATAGACTCATGTGCACGGTGTAATCCCTTTGCAACCAACAATCACCCCCTACAATGGACTATCACATCCTGGTGAATGCAATGACTCCATCGCAGACTTACAAAACTTCCCCGACAGCTTATCGACCTTGTATATGCTACGGGTACCCCATAATCTTACAACACTTCCATAATTTTCTATCAAACTTGTGAATAATATGGCTACCTTGTAGTCTTACAACACTTCCATAACTGCCTTGGACCCAACCCATAGTCTTACGATCCATCTATCACAACAACTATAATCATCGTAAGTCGAACCTACATCCGACTATACCCCAATCTAGTGTTCATTTTATGCTTTGAATCCTAAAGCCTTTAGCATATAAGAAAATGCATGGAGGCTCTAACATAATCCCTCTAGTTTTATCTAATCACATCTTTTCTATGTGCCACAACTGATGCTTCACATATTCGGAAAAGGTAAGTTGAATGCCCATTCCTTCTGCAAATCTCATTCCACAACACAATTAGAATTGGCTCTCCACTTGCATGCAGTATAAAATTCCTCCTTGCTTCACACCTGGAATTATTCATAATAATCCCAACGATTCTTCCCTACTTGGATTCAACGACACTCCGTCAACCTCATAACCGATGGACTTCCGAACCATGTCACAATCTTACTATTCCACTCATGTCATCCTAAGCTTCAATGAACTAGGATTCCAAGACCAGCCAAGCTATGTTACCCACACCCCATACCAGATTAAACGCTTTGCTATCTAAAGCACTTCCCATGATACACCTTCAAATCATTGAGCCACTTCAGCAGGTGACAAAGAACTATAACCCTCGATTGAAATGGACGGATCACCAATCCAACTACCCACTTTTTGAAACCAATGCACTCATAACTTCTCTAACAAAGTTCTTTCAAAATTCTCTTGACAATCCCATCATCTGAACAAATCCATGTGATCAATTTATAACTAACACTTTGGAGTGATAATTCACTATTGCTCTATCCCTACTAGCAGTAGCAATCAGTTTAAAGCATGTCAACAAACAACTGACATCCATCATGAGCGACAAAAACACCCCTGAATTCTAAATTTGTTGTCCTAGATGGGGACAACCAACTCCCATTAGATCTTTTCCTAAAAGATTCTTGATGCAAGGACGACACTCACAATTCCAAAATGTGAACCAAGCAACAACTCCCTTGAACTCGCGTTCTGACCAACCCCTTACTCCTCTCAACCATGAAAGCTCACAACAACCTCAAATTTCAAATATTCAAATGAACTCACACAGAAGCTCTTTCTGGCTCATTGTTTTGGATTTATCACATTAATTTGGTTGTTGGTCCTCCGACGGGACACTTTGTTCGCTTCCACCCAAGACTTCACACTATAAATGGTTAATGTATCACGACCAACACATCCAGATACGCTCCAATCATGAATCTCGACATAAAAAATGGCATATGAAGATCTTTCAATAATAATAACCAGGAAACATAAAGAAACTATGATCCTAGGAGAGGACTTAACTAAACTGAATTTAATGTCTCATCACCCAATCACATAAGCAAAAGCAATTAAAATGCATGAAGGAATAGATACACGAAGTCTTGAAGTATTGGCTCTGCTTCCTGAAAGATCGCAGATGATGAGGTCTGAGCCGCCCCAATCTACAATCATGGCCAACTTGCCCTAATATGATCAGGCTGATGACAACGATGACACAATTCTACCTCCAGAGTAGAATCTTGGCGAACATGATCCTTTCTTCCACACCTGCCACATTTAAACTTGCAGCGCATAAGCTTATAGGTTCCTCTGCCCGCAAAAATGTCATGGCTCCTCAGTCCTCTAGCACTAGGCATGGCAACATCAAACTGCTTAGTGTTTCTAGTAGAGTCGGATCATGAATCTACTTCCTCTTTCCCAGTTGCCTCTCCAAACCAAGCTCTCACTCCCAAGTTACCTCAACCATCCCATCAGTTGCCTGCACGTTCAATATCTGATCCTCAAACTTGGCAACCAACCTGTCAACGCTATGCCTAATAATGTTAGATGTCTCCTCTTGTAAAGCTCGCGAAATCTCAGTGGCAATCCAATCATGGAATCAATCCTCCTTAAGGTATGATGCATGACCCACTTTCAATCCCTCATGGAAAGAACTAGCAATAAGGTCTTCTTTCTCAAAAAATACTCTAGGGCTGCACAAGCCTTGAACTCCCGACGAGCCACCAACTATCCTACTGCAATCTCGGTCTGAAAACCCCCGAGACGATAATCCAAGAGTTCCATGATTCCTTCCTTGAGGTACCAAACATCATAGAAGTTTGCTCCAAAATACCACAGGTGATCTCTGACAAGATGAATTCCTACATCCACTCATCCATCAACGCAACACCAATACCTAATCCTGAACCAGATCCTCCTCCAAGAGTGCTCATTACCATACTGAAAAGCAAAATGATATGTGCATATCAACATATATATTTTACAACATATTTTAATATGTTTAACTACATTTATAATTATTATAGAAAAAAAGGTACTAATTATGTTTAATATGTTATGTAGCATAAAAGACATGCTTGGAAGCAGGAAACGGGAAAAGGCAAGCTTAGGCAAGAAGAAACAACAAAAACAATGTTGTTGGACAGCTTGACCCCTCGTCGGTACTTTGACCATATCCCATGACTCGTAAATCTGATTGATGTGATTCAAAATGATATGAAAACTTGATACAATTTCGGATAACTTTCATGTTTTGAGAAAAATGTTGATTCTTAATAACCACGACATGGTGAATGGAATTTTCGCGATCATTCACGTTGACTTGGAGAATACTAGATAAACTTGAGGACCACAACATGGTAGCCAGATTGTAGATGTAGACAAGTATATATATATATATATATATATATATATATATATATATATATATATATATATATATATATATATATATATATATATATATATATCCAAACAATAGGATGAATTGGGAGACTTGGAGGTGAATTTCTGGAAAAGTATTACGACGAAAACCCTCTAGAAACCCTTAGAAGAGGATGAAACGATTGGAACTCAAGATCTAGAAGAAAACATCAACAATTCATTCGGTTTGATTATGTTTAAATTTATTCCTATTGATTTTTTGTCTTTGATTACTACCATGTGTAGCTAATTTAGTTGACTTTTGTTTAGTTAGATGAAACCTAACAAATATGGTTTAATTTATTAGTTTATGGATTTATAAAAGTTGGTTTGGCGCTTGTGTTTTATTAATTTACCTAGCATGTTAAAGTGTTTATCTTTGTTGCTTTAATTCAAGTTAAGTGTAGCTTAGTGACCATTAAATTACATGAACTTGTTTACCTAGTTATTTATGACCATTAAATTGCTAGAGCTAGGATTCACCACATATTAGTTAAGTGATAAAAGTAAAAATTTAGTTGTGTTAGAGAACATAATTGTGAGCATAATTGTATTTAAAAAATCTTACATAGTGTAATTATAATTAATAACAAATTTTGTATTTTCTTCTGTAAGACCTTACAAAGTAGTACATGAATTGGTGAAAATATTAGTAGATTGGACTACATCGCTAACTACATAATAATTGGTAACCAACTTAATTAATCCATAAATAGTAATTAACCATAGGAAAAACGTGGATTTGAAACTAAACAAAAGTGTTTTAGATATATTGATAACCATATTAGTTGAGTGATTAATTTTGTCTGAACTTGAAAATCAGATAAAAACCCTTTTAAATTATTAATTATTTTTAGATTAATTTTTAGTAATTAAATTATTAGCTAAAATATGCTCCCTGTGTTCGATACCCAACTTACTTTAATATAGTATATACTAACTAGGTACACTGCCTATAGATGCATTAGTAGATAATTAGTTAGGTTTATAAATTTAAAGCTAGATAGGTGATATCTTTTGCACCACACCATGTTTTTAGCGTTGTTGCCAAGAAATGGATTATTTGATTTTTAGTTTAATTGCTTTTAGTTATTCGATACTTTTCGTGGGGTAAAAAACACAACAAGTTAATTTTTCTGCATTTATTTTTCTATCTGATCAGCAACCACGTCGTGGCCATCTTGGCCACATCGTGGTTACGTTACAATTAATTTTTAGTTTAGTTATTTTTTGTTTGTTTTACGCATTTTTTAGTTTTGTTTTAGCAGAAAAATGGGGGACATCATGACCATGACAATGGAAGAGTACAAGTGGCATATGAGGAACGAAAACAGATGGGGTCTTGATCCACCAAAAATCCCAAGAACGAAAAAGTTTGAAACTCCAGGCCACATTCTTGGCATGCTAAAGGAGCTACCTTTTTATGGAAAGGAGCATGAGGACGCTTATGAGCACATAGAAGAGGTAGTGGAGGTTTCACATTATTTTAATGCACTAAACGTGAGTAGAGAAAGCGGTGATGCTTCGACTTTTTCCGGTCACATTGAAGGGTGAAGCTTAGGAATGGTTAAAATCACTTCCCTTTGGGACAATCACGACTTGGGCTGACATTAAGATTTAGTTCATCAACCAGTCTACCCCTCCTTCGAAAGTGGGGAAGCTAAAAAGAAACATATTGAATTTTCAACAACTAGAGGGGGAGTCGCTATATGGAGGTTGGGAACGTTACAAGAGATTATTACAACATTGCCCTCAACATGACTTCAATGTGCAACCAGAGATATCAATATTTTATGATGGAGTTAATGTGTGCACTCGCCAACTTCTAGACTCACAAGCGCCTATGATGAAGAAGGATCCGGAAAATAATAAAGCTTTGATTAAAGAATTCGCTAAGCATTCAAGAGAGTATCACAACTCAAAGGAGGATGTCACCAAAGAAAAATGAAGTAAAGATAGAGGTCAAGATGCTATTAGTGTAGTTATTACAAAGCTCGATGCAATGGAAGAAAAGATCACAAAATAGGAGGATCAATTCAAGATAGATGTAGAACTTGTGGAGGACCCCATTCTACTAAGGATTGTGAGTTGGAGTACAAGAGAGATCATGAGACAAAACAAATTCAAGAACTTAAGCATGATTTCTACCAAATTGAACTAATCCAATCAGAGAAAGTATTTGCTCTCAATTCAATGTTATTTAGATTCATGGAAGCTAGCGAAAAACAACATGATGTTATAGACGCATTACTTAGAGAACAAAAAGAATCTATTTTGAGCATCCACACACAAGTTGGGGAATTAACAAAACTTGTAAAAGAAAAGCTATCGGGTCTACTTTCAAGAAAAGTCGAGTCAATCCCTATGGATCACGTCATGGCCGTTGATACAGAAGAATAAGATGAGTTGGTGCATATGAAGGACCTTGATGTAACACCGGATTTTTCAAAACAAAATTTTCATTTTTAAAACATACTTTCATTCATAAATTAATATCAAACATAATGTATCCACTGTCATCATAGTAAAAACATGTCCCAGAATCACATAAGAAAAAATCCACGAGTGTGTACAGATCATGCCGACACCTTCCCGCGACCATCACTGGTACCTGAAACACATACACAAAACACTGTAAGCATAAATACTTTGTGAGTTCCCCAAAATACCACATATAACATATATCAGCCACTCTAGGCTGTAACCCTGAATGACCCTCTGGTCAAGTATATTTGTGGGACCCTCTCAGTCCCATAACTCTGTGGACCCTCTGGTCTTAACTCTGTAACTCTGAATCATACATAACACAAATCACATATAATCGCATCACATAATTAGCATACAAGATACTTCGTCAAATAACTCTGATTACCACTTTAGGTAAGGTATAGTAAGAAGACTCACCTCGGGAATCTCGGTAAAATCTCGAACTCAGAAATACTGGCCTAGCTAGGGATGAGCAAAAGGACCGAACCGGCCCAAACCGGCCCGAAACCTGGAACCGGCTTCGGCCAAAATCTAGAACCGAACCGGCCCGGCGGTTCTACCGGTTCTGGTTCCATCGGTTCCCGGTTCTTGTCGTGTCTTCAAATGTTGGAACCGGTCCTTGAAAAATAGCATCATACGGTTCCGGTTTTTGTCGGCTCTACCGGTTCCGGTTATATCGGTTCCGGTTCCTACCGGCTCTCGGTTCTAAAAATCCACAAAAATAACGTCTCGGTCCCGGCCCGACCGGTTCTATCGGGTTCCGGTTCCAGTTTCGGTTCCGGTACCGGTTCCGGCCGCTTCCCCGGTCCATATGCTCATCCCTAGGCCTAGCCTCAGCCTAGTCACAATAATAAATTACACTAAATAAATGTCTCTCCACCAAATTGGATATTCTCTCATAAAAATCCCTAGAAGGGTAAAATACCATTCTACCCCTCTACAGGCCAAAAGGCCCACTTGTTGACAAACCCTAAAAGTTAATTGTCCATTTTGACCAGACTCGCCGAGTGCATACGATGAATCGGCGAGTCCCATCGTCCCCACATACTCTTCCCTTTCTAAGTCTCACTCGACTCACTGAGTCACCCCCAACTCACCGAGTCACCACTGAAGTCAGACCCAGGGGCAACCCGATCCGACTCGTCGAGTCTACATATGGACTCGGCGAGTTTCCTCCATGGACTCGCTCAAAAAACCTCCTAAGGTCAGATCTACTTAACCAAATCATAGATCTAACCCTTAAACACTCCAAAGTCACGTAAAGGTGCAACCTTTACGTGCATGCAACCCATAACAAGCCTCAAATGGAGAAATAACACTAGAAATGGCAACCTAGTCTCCAAATCCTTATTTGATTACAAAAAAGCTGGAAGATAATGGCTCTAGGAACCTCTCATGGTCCAGATCTGGTGTTATTCATACCAAGGGGACCTCATACTCACTTGATCTCATAAAACTATGAGGGAAAAACCCTAAAACTATGAAATCCACCATATGAACGTGAAATGGAAAGAATTATAGCTCCAAAGACAATATCTCAAGATGATTAGCTCCAATCCAAGCTCCCTTCGCGTTCTAGATGGATCCTCTTTTCTTCCTTTAGCAAAATCACCCCAAAAATGAAGATTATAAGCCCTCATTTGCACTCAAGCCTTCATCACTCTCTCTAGGGTTTCTCTGGAACGGGGTGGCCGCAAATGAAGGCCATAAAGGTCTTTAAATAGGCTCCCAAACCCGGGGATTAGGGTTTTCCTAATCAGCACTGACTCGGCGAGTCAGATACCCGACTCGTCGAGTCCGGTCGCAAAACCACGTCAACAGGTAAGACTCTACTCGACGAGTTGAGGCACCAACTCGTCGAGTAGAGTCTTACCTGTTGACGTGGTTTTGCGACCGGACTCGACGAGTCGGGTATCTGACTCGCCGAGCACCAACTCGTCGAGTTCCCCCAAAAATAATAAATTAAAATAATAAAATTATATACCCAAACTACGACTGTTACAATTCTCCCCCACTAGAATCTGACTTCGCCCTCAAAGTCTCACTCTGCAAATAACTCTAGGTATTGCTCACGCATCTCGATCTCCGGTTCCCATGTCAGCTCGGACCCTTTCCGATGCTGCCACTGAGCCTGCACCAAGGACACCTCCTTATTTCTCAAAACCTTGATCCTTCGATCCCGTATCGCAATTGGCCTTTCAACATAATTCAGGATCGCATCCACCTGAATATCCTCCAATGGTACCAATGTTGATTCGTCGACAATACATTTCCTCAACTGAGACACGTGGAAGGTATCATGAATCTGACCCAACTCCGCAAGTAACTCCAAACGATACGCTACCCTGCCTACCCTCGCGATCACTCTGAATGGACCAATATACCGAGGCCCCAACTTTCCTCTCTTCCTGAACCGAATCACACCTTTCCAAGGTGATACCTCCAGGAGAACAAAATCACCAACTTGGAACTGAAGCTCTGAGCGACGCTTATCCGCATAGCTCTTCTAACAACTCTGAGCCGTCAGCAACCTCTGTCTGACCTATTGAATCTGCTCAGTAGTCTGGAGCACTATCTCCGTACTACCCATCACCCGCTACCCTACCTCTCCCCAACAAATGGGAGTCTGACACCTCCTTCCATAAAACAGCTCGAAGGGAGGCATACCAATACTCGAATGATGGCTGTTGTATTAGGAAAACTCAGCCAAAGGCAGATACATGTCCAAACTCCCTCCGAAGTCCAATACACATGCACAAAGCATATCCTCGAGCATCTGAATAGTCCGCTCACTCTGACCGTCGGTCTGAGGATGGTAAGCAGTGCTGAAATGCAATCTTGCACCCAGCTCCTCGTGAAACTTCTTCCAAAACCTGGAAGTGAAACGCACATCTCTATCGGACACAATCGAGACTGGCACCCCATGTCGTGACACCACCTCTCTCACGTATACCTCTGCCAACATCTCTACAGAAGAACTCTCACTGATAGCAAGGAAGTGAGCGCTCTTCATCAACCGATCTACAATCACCCAGACTACATCGACACCTCTTGAGGTTCTTGGTGACTTGGTGATAAAATCCATAGTAATCTGTTCCCACTTCCACTGGGGAACCCCAAGTGGCTGCAACTTACCATGCGGCCACTGGTGCTCCGCCTTAACCCGGCAACAGGTCAAGCACCTCTCTACGACCCATGCTACATCCCTCTTCATGCAAGGCCACCAATAATCTCTCTTCGAATCCAAATACATCTTAGTTGCCCCGGGATGGATCGAAAATCTAGATCTATGCGCCTCCTCCATCAAAACACCACGTGCCCCGCCTATATAAGGCACCCAGATCCGACCGGGATAAGTCATAAGCCCCTGACTATCGGTCACAAACTCAGATATCTGCCCAATCACTCGCTCCTTCTTGCGGTTCTCTGGTCTCGTCACCTCTGCTTGAGCCCCTAGGATGCTATCTAACACCGGTGTCATCACCATCATCCTCATACACATATCTTGAATCGGGGCACTTTCCGCCCTACGACTCAGTGCATCGGCTACCACATTCACCTTGCCCGGGTGGTATAGGATCTCACAATCATAATCCTTCACTACATCAAACCATCTCTTCTGGCGCATGTTCATGTTGGGCTGATACATTAAGTACTTCAAACTCTTATGGTCCGTGTATATAGTACACCGAACCCCATATAGGTAGTGACGCCAGATCTTGAGAGCGAACACCACTACCCCCAGCTCCAGATCATGAGTGGGATGCCTTGCCTCATGAGGCTTCAGCTGCCTTGATGCATATGCTATCACACGCCCTCTTTGCATAAGCACCGCGCCCAACCCTGATACCGATGCATCACAGTTTACGACAAAATCCTCCACTCCCTCTGGAAGAGATAACACCAAGGCTTCGCACAATCTTTGGCGAAGAGTCTCAAACGAGGTCTACTGCTCTGGAACCCATGAGAAAACAACTCCCTTCCTGGTCAATCGGGTAAGTGGCACTACAATCTTAGAGAAATCCTTGATGAATCTCCGATAATAACCAGCCAATCCCAGAAAACTTCTGATCTCGGTGGCTGATTTTGGTACCTTCCAACTCATGACCACCTCAATCTTGGTCGGGTCGACCAATATACCATTCTGATTAACAAGATGCCCCAAGAACTAGACCTCTCATAACTAGAAATCTAACTTGGAGAATTTGGCATAAAGCCTCTCTGACCTCAACACCCTGAGGACCTCCCTCAAATGCTCCTCATGCTGCTCTCGGGATCTAGAATACACTAGAATATCATCAATAAACACAATCACCGACCGATCCAGCATCGGCCTGCATACCCTGTTCATGAGATCCATGAACGCTGCTGGTACATTGGTGAGCCCGAAAGGCATCACCACGAACTTATAATGTGACACCCCAAATTTCCATTCTGTTCAACATATCAAGTCAATAGAAGTCAGAACAGTACTGCTAATTTTCAAACTTTTTGGATTAAGTTTTAGTATTTTAGGATTAACACTTTAGGAGATATCAGGAGAGAGGATGCCCTAGGGTTTATTGTGCAACAATAAAGTCCCGACACATCAGAAAATTGGAGTTTACGGCCTAAACAATGGTATTTACGGCCGCAAACCCCAAGTAAGGGGGTATATAAGTGACACTTAGGGGCTGTTTGTTTTTTTGTGAAGAGCTGCGCAACCACTTTTGTCTGCGCCGCGCAAACAACGCACAGACATATGCCCTCGCAGAGTGTTTGCTTTTTGGAAGTGCGCAGAACAAAAAACATCTGCGCGAGGTCTTCCTGGCGCAAACATGAGCCACTGTCTTCAAAGGTCTTCAGACCTCATTTTAACAAAAAAAAAAAAAAACACCCGTTTTTTTATTTTCTTTCTCTTTTTGCTGAAAATGCATTTTTAATCTTTATGACATGAAATTAAGATTGAAAAATTTATTTATTTCAACGGCTGCAGACGTTAAAAACAAACAGTCTTCTTATTGCAGACCGCAGACATTTGGTCCACCTCTTCTGCCGTAGAGGCTTGCATATGTGGTCCGCAGACTGCAGACATTTTGGCTTCAAAAAAACAAACAACACCTTAGTCATTTAAATCACTTTTCCACCTTTCCAAGAGTAAACCCCCAAACTCTCTCAAGTATCATCCCGGTTTTCTTCGAGATCTTCAATCTAGTAAGTGTTTCTATCCCTTTCAAGTTAGTATATCACCTAATCTATTGTTTTAACACACATCCATCCGTGAAAATGTTCCAAAAGGTTGATTCTTCAAGTTTCACCAAGAACACACACTAGTGTTCTTCGACTTTTGGCTCATTTCAATCTTCTATATTGTAAGTACTCCTATCCTAGAGTCTTATAAGCTTTATTACACTTCTAAACACCAAGAAAGCACCCAAGAAACCAAGGATCAAGGGTGTTTACGGTCCAAGAACATCTTGGGCCGTAAACCCAAATTTTGGTGCCAAAGTGTGCCTTATCCTTTCATAAGCCTTGGAAACTAGCCTAGACTTTTACCTTGAAGTGTTTAGGACTTGAAAACATCAAAATACCATGGTCCAAAGGAGTTTACGACAGCAAACACATGGAGAAATGGTCCATGGGAAAAAAAACTCCATTTAGGAGTGAATTGTTGCCCTAATCACTTCCTAAGGCTTAGACTTGGAGTTAGGATGCTTCAAAATGACTTCTAGGACTTCAAATCAATAAATGGTCAAAGGTTTATGAGCTTACGGCCGTAAACTCAAGGGTTTACGACCTTAAACTCAATGAGTTATGGTCATTAAGGAGTAAACTCATGAAAGGGGTTCTATTGAACCCTAGCCTCAATGGCCTTGTCCTACAACACTTAGATGCACTCCTTAGCACTTATAACACTTATATAAAGTTTTTATCATGTCCTAGGATGTCTTAACTTTGTTAATTAGTTGTTTAAAGACTAATTGGATGCATATATGTACTCCTATATGTTAAATAGGATCCTTGTGTGTGTACAAGTCTTCACTTGACACTTAGCATCCTACATCAGTCAATACATCCAAACCATCAACTACAGGTGAGTTCATACCCCTTAATCAATGTTTTAAATTTTTTAAATGCTTTTATGGGGGGGGGGGGGGAATACAAGTTAAGTCATTATATCAATCACATGTGATTAATAACCAGCATACCAATGGATTTACTACACTTTTAGTTGTTTTATCAAACAGATTACTTCAGATAGCTTTCTAAAACATTTTTACTTGTTTAAAACTCTTTATTAAACTATATTATGTTCCGTAAGTTTCCTTTCAAACTCTGTTATACTTTGTTATCAAAAGAATTACTTTCGAAATGCTTTATAAAATGACATCAAGTCATTATTATTTATTTATTGTTCAAAACCCTTAAATGTTTTACAAAACTTCTTTTATACTTTTAAATTGTTAAAAGCATACCTATATATGTATAATTATATAAGTAATATTTGAAGGACTTAGGAAGGCTAGCTCGCCTTATTTCCTTTTCCTCGTTGGGATGTGGCTTTAGGGTATCGGTCATCCGTCCGAAGGTCGTTCAACTATTAGTTATATATCATGTATGCATATATAGACATAAAAGTACCCTCAGTCAGTTCAGTACCTTTGGCTAGCAAAGGTATATCTTCGTTATACTTGTACCTTACTAGTAACTATTATACGTATAGTTAGGAGATACTACTTACCATTCCAAGTACAAGGAATACACCAGAGTCAGTTCATTCATGAGTCTATACTAAATGCTATATGAAGGGATACACTTACTTGGATACACTTACATGGATACACTTACGTGGATACACTTACATGGATACTTTTGCATAGATACCTTGTTAAAAGCATGTCTGTATATGTATAGTTATATAAGTAATGTTTAAAGGACTTAGGAAGGCTGACCCGCTTTATTTCTTTTTCCTCATTGGGATGTGGTATGGTGGGTATCGGGTATCTGTCCGAAGGACGTTTAGATATTTAGTTATATATCATGTGTACATATACGGACATAATAGTTCTAATCAGTTAGTTCAGTACCTTTGGGTAGCAAAGGTATACGTTCATATATATCCCTAGTAAGCTATTATAGGTATAGTTTGGGCTTATATATGAGTTGGTAATAAATATGGATTTCGACCTAGCAATTCGTTGCGGAAGTCACCTTTAGTTCCAAACGCAGAATAGGGACTACCAATCATATTATTACTTACTTACAGCGGGTCTCGTGAAAAGGCTACTTACATTAAGTGGGTCTCGTGAGAAGATTACTTACTTTCTTACTTTCTTTCACTTAAAGTCGTGGTAGAAGACTACTTTCAAAACGGTCTAGTTTTGGTAGAAGACTACCTTTTTATACTAGTAGGAAATATGGGATTTTCTAGGAAATTCAAACGTTTACACTTTTACTTATAAGACTTTTCATTAATACTTATTTAGATAACGACATTAAATACTTATGAATTCAGCAACTTTAAAACTGATAAACTCTTTCAAAATAACTTGTATTCTCAGGTCACAAATAGACAGGTACCGATGCAAGGTTTAGAGAAGACGGAGCAATCAAGACTCGTCATTTATTTTGAGTATTCATTATGTTGTTATTACTATGAAAGAATACACTTGTAAGTAAAATTATATGAATAATGCAATTGATGATTTTGTTGATTGTTTACTACTTTGCATTGTTGTGATACTATACATGACGTCATCCGCCCCCGAACGTTTCCGCCATTCCGGTTTTGGGGTGTGACAGATTGGTATCAGAGCATTGTTTATAGTGAATATAGTATATCAACCCATAAAATATATACTAACTATAAATACATTGGGATTAAAACACTCTGAATAAGAGTTTATACTTTTAAATAATAAAATATTTAAGTAAGTATACGTTCCTGCATTCATACTAAAATCAGTGTCACAATGACAAGAACAAAAGTATTACGATTGTTGGATATCACAAGTAAGTTTGGGGATGTATGGTCAGTCTTGGGAGTGGCATAGCCTGATCAACGATGCTATTCCGAGGAGTGTTTAGCATGTGCCCAAGAATGGTTGTGATGTGGCAACAAGTCTAAAAAATTACCAACACAACCACAAAGAAATACCATAGGGGTATTTAGTGTTACTATAGTTACTTATCTGAGAACTAAATAGATTTTTTTTAGTATGTCAATAGTCGTTTAGTGGATACACTAAGGTTATATGTACTAGGATGTCATAGACTTAGAATCTGTGAATCTTTGCTTTATATCCTGTCCTCGTTGGGTTGGGGGCTTAGGGTTAGGGTCACTTATTCGAAGGTCTATCCTATCCTAAATACATATAACTGGTATGCACTAAACAAGTATTGAAGCAACTGATAAAGATCATCTTATAATTATCTAAGTTAGTTCGTCTAGTTAGTTTGTTCTTATTATCCCTTTTCTCGCGTAGATATCATGGTTGGATTCCATCCCCACGACAACCCATACTACCCTAACCACGACAATGTTGGATGGCTCAGACAGGAGCCAGAGAATGATCACCCAATCCCTTCGAATGATCGCTCAACTTAGTAGTTCTCGACGCCGATAGAATCTCATCGACTTCTCCTTCGGATATAGCCTAGTTTATGTAAAACTCTGGTCTAATTTCCTATTGTTATAAATCTTAGGTCTATTAAGTCTTGATTAGGTCGTTGTCCTGTCAAAACTTGCCCATGAATGGTTGATGTAAGGCCTACTCCCAGACCACTTTTCCAGAACATGTTACATCTATAATTCCAGTATTTTCGACAGATACCAAATCGTATGGACATTATTGTCCAAATTCTTTCACCTTTCGATACTAGATCATCATTCAAACGTGTTATTAAATTGTGCTATTGGACTATGGAGAGTTAGTCCATGAGTCACTCTCTTATTCATTTATTCTTACCGTGTTGTCATCTTTCAAATCTTATTGTCAAAAGATGCCGCCTTGTAGAAATCCAAGGCGTAACCCTATTAACGAAACACCGACACCACCACCTCCTCCACCACCTCAACCACCTCCTCCTTTCGACACTTCCATGTTCCAAGCAGCCTTCACGACCGCAGTAGCAGTTGCCGTGTCAGCCATCAATACTCTTGTCCCTAGTGGATCGGGAACGGGTGCACCTCCTTCTCACCATGGCGAGAGCCATGGGCATCCCAAGGAATGCACCTACAAGGATTTTACGAACGCCAAACCCCTAGATTTTAATGGAACTGGAGGGGTTATGATTTTAAGACAATGGATAGAAAAGACGGAAGCAGTCTTTGAGATCTGCGCCTGCCTGGAGAACAACAAGGTCAATTTTGCTGCTTGTACCTTTTCAGAAAGAGCTTTAACATGATGGAATGGCCATGTTAAGGTACTGACTCTAGTAGTGACAAATTCGATAAGTTGGGAAAACTTAAAGATCATGCTGATGAGAGAGTACTGTCCTCGTGGGGAAATTCAAAAGCTCGAACAGGAACTTTGGAGTCTGGAGATGGTTGGTACCGATATATCAACCTATACGGGTAGATTCTGTGATCTGGAAAACATGTGCCCGGATATCGTTGCTCCTGAGAGCAAGAAATTAGAGAGGTGTATTTGGGGGCTGTCTCCCCAAATTCAGTCAAGTGTGTTAGCATCAAGGCCCGATACTTTCGATAGTGCCAAAGAACTAGCACAATCTCTGATTGACCACGGAAACCATCGGAACTCAAAAATTTATGTACAAGATCAACAAGAACGAAACAACAACAAGAACAAGAGGAAAGATGAGTCCTCACAAGGTTCCTCAAGGAAACAACAACAATTTACAGTCAATGCTGCTACAGTACCTACAATAGCCTCTACTAACCCATTACCAGCAAAGCCGTATGTGGGTAATCTCCCAAAGTGCAACAAATGCAACTATCACCACCATGGACCTTGTCGAGAGATGCAGTGCTTAAACTGCAACAAAAAGGGACACACCATACGTTACTGCAAGAATCCAGCAAGACCGATCAACCAAGTATTCAACGCTGTATGAGCCAGTCTTGCTACGGTTGTGGCAAGGTGGGTCACTACAAAAGAAACTGCCCAAAGGCAGCGAATACTGGCACAGACGGAAGGATAATAACGATCATCGCCACAGGAGAGACTACTCCGGAACCATGTTAGAGTATCTACGGCATTCGTTGTAACAGACTCATAAACTGTTTAGAACTAGTGCAACTAGAGTCTTATCTTTTGCAAGGTCCCGTCAGTTAAGGGATCCCCGTGCTGCGTATACTTGTCTTTTGTAGTATACCTAGTCCGCAGCAATAGTTTTGTAGTAAATCTATAGTGTTGTAACTCTGTTAAAAGATGCATTGTTGTGTTTTTCCTATAACGCCGTTATGATCAAATCTAGTGCCTTTTATTTCCAAGTGTTACCGATTTCATCATACGACTAGATTCCATTCGATCCTCACGATACCGGGTTCGTGCGTAAATCTTTTCTTCGAAATCATCCTTCTAGCGAAACCGTCCCTTCAGAACCCCGAAGTACTCAGGCATAGAGTACCTCATATTTCTAATCCTTTCTGAAGGAACCTCAACGAACCTCCACGAAATACCACTCGTCCAGCAGACCAAGTTCGAGCACAGAAGCTATGGACGAATTCAGCTCACCTATTACTATTTAGTGTATACGCAAGGGTGGTATATGATTATGATTATGCAGACTTAGTATGTGTGTTTCCGCCCTTTCTCCTGTTCCTCGTTGGGTTGTGGACCTGGGGCAGAGTCGCACATCCGAACGTATTACTAACCCTAATTATATACGGCTTGTATACACGAGGCAATGATAGATGGACCAAGTATGAATCCTATCAGGAACAGAAGGGCAAAGTTGCCATGTCTACGAGTGGGTATTCTGCCAATCAGTAGAGCGCAACCCCAATAGTGATGCTAAGAAAGCTAATTTCGGGACGAAATTCCTTCTAAGGAGGGGATGATTTGACAACCCGAAATTTCCATTATGTTCAACATATCAAGTCAATAGAAGTCAGAACAGTACTGCTAATTTTCAAACTTTTTGGATTAAGTTTTAGTATTTTAGGATTAACACTTTAGGAGATATCAGGAGAGAGGATGCCCTAGGGTTTATTCTAGCACAATAAAGCCCCAACACATCAGAAAATTGGAGTTTACGGCCTAAACAATGGTTTTTATGGCCGCAAACCCTAAGGAAGGGGGTATATAAGTGACACTTAGTCTTTTAAATCACTTTTCCACCTTTCCAAGAGTAAACCCCCAAACTCTCTCAAGTATCATCCCAGTTTTCATCGAGATCTTCAATCTAGTAAGTGTTTCTAGCCCTTTCAAGTTAGTATATCACCTAATCTATTGTTTTAACACACATCCATCCGTAAGAATGTTCCAAAAGGTTGATTCTTCAAGTTTCACCAAGAACACACACTAGTGTTCTTGGACTTTTGGCTCATTTCAATCTTCTATATTGTAAGTACTCCTATCATAGAGTCTTATAAGCTTTTTTAGACTTCTAAACACCAAGAAAACACCCAAGAAACCAAGGACCAAGGGTGTTTACGGTCCAATAACATCTTGGGCCGTAAACCCAAATTTTGGTGCCAAAGTGTGCCTTATCCTTTCATAACCCTTGGAAACTAGCCTAGACTTTAACCTTGAAGTGTTTAGGACATGAAAACATCAAAATACCATGGTCCAAAGGATTTTACAGCAGCAAACACATGGAGAAATGGTCCATGGGAAAAAAAACTCCATTTAGGAGTGAATTGTTGCCCTAATCACTTCCTAAGGCTTAGACTTGGAGTTAGGATGCTTCAAAATGACTTCTAGGACTTCAAATCAATAAATGGTCAAAGGTTTATGAGCTTACGGCCGTAAACTCAAGGGTTTACGACCTTAAACTCAATGAGTTATGGTCATTAAGGAGTAAACTCATGAAAGGGGTTCTATTGAACCCTAGCCTCAATGGCCTTGTCCTACAACACTTAGATGCACTCCTTAGCACTTATAACACTTATATAAAGTTTTTATCATGTCCTAGGATGTCTTAACTTTGTTAATTAGTTGTTTAAAGACTAATTGGATGCATATATGTACTCCTATATGTTAAATAGGATCCTTGTGTGTGTACAAGTCTTCACTTGACACTTAGCATCCTACATCAGTCAATACATCCAAACCATCAACTACAGGTGAGTTCATACCCCTTAATCAATGTTTTAAATTTTTTTTAAATGCTTTTATGGGGGGGAATTCAAGTTAAGTCATGCTAGTTATTATATCAATCACATGTGATTAATAACCAGCATACCAATGGATTTACTACACTTTTAGCTGTTTTATCAAACAGATTACTTCAGATAGCTTTCTAAAACATTTTAACTTGTTTAAAACTCTTTATTAAACTATATTATGTTCTATAATTTTCCTTTCAAACTTTGTTATACTTTGTTATCAAAAGAATTACTTTCGAAATGCTTTATAAAATGACATCAAGTCATTATTATTTATTTATTGTTCAAAACCCTTAAATGTTTTACAAAACTTATTTTATACTTTTAAATTGTTAAAAGCATGCCTATATATGTATAATTATATAAGTAATGTTTGAAGGACTTAGGAAGGCTAGCTCGGCTTATTTCCTTTTCCTCGTTGGGATGTGGCTTTAGGGTATCGGTTATCCGTCCGAAGGTCGTTCAACTATTAGTTATATATCATGTTTACATATATAGACATAAAAGTACCCTCAGTCAGTTCAGTACCTTTGGCTAACAAAGGTATACCTTCGTTATACTTGTACCTTACTAGTAACTATTATAGGTATAGTTAGGAGATACTACTTACCATTCCAAGTACAAGGAATACACCAGAGTCAGTTCATTCATGAGTCTATACTAAATGCTATATGAAGGGATACACTTACTTGGATACACTTACATGGATACACTTACATGGATACACTTACATGGATACTTTTACATAGATACCTTGTTAAAAGCATGTATGTATATGTATAGTTATATAAGTAATGTTTAAAAGACTTAGGAAGGCTGACCGGCTTTATTTCTTTTTCCTCGTTGGGATGTGGTATGGTGGGTATCGGGTATCTGTCTGATGGTCGTTTATATATTTAGTTATATATCATGTGTACATATACGGACATAATAGTTCTAATCGGTTAGTTCAATACCTTTGGGTAGCAAAGGTATACGTTCATATATATCCCTAGTAAGCTATTATAGGTATAGTTTGGGCTTATATATGATTTGGTAATAAATATGGATTTCGACCTAGCAATTCGTTGCGGAAGACACCTTTAGTTCCAAACGTAGAATAGGGACTACCAATCATATTATTACTTACTTACAGCGGGTCTCGTGAAAAGGCTACTTACATACAGCGGGTCTCGTAAGAAGACTACTTACATATAGCGGGTCTCGTGAGAACACTACTTACTTACAGCGGGTCTCGTGAGAAGACTACTTACTTGCTTACTTTCCTTCACTTAAAGTCTGGGTAGAAGACTACTTTCAAAACGGTCTAGTTTTGGTAGAAGACTACCTTTTTATACTACTAGGAAATATGGGATTTTCTAGGAAATTCAAACGTTTACACTTCTACTTATAAGACTTTTCATTAACTCTTATTTAGATAATGACATTAAATACTTATGAATTCACCAGCTTTAAAGCTGATAAACTCTTTCAAAATAACTTGTATTCTCAGGTCACAAATAGACAGGTACCGATGCAAGGTTTAGAGAAGACAGAGTAGTCAAGACTCGTCATTTATTTTGAGTCTTCATTATGTTGTTATTACTATGAAAGAATACACTTGTAAGTAAAATTATACTAATAATGCAATGGATGATGTTGTTGCTTGTTTACTACTTTGCATTGTTGTGATACTGTACATTACATCCTCCGCCCCCGAACGTTTCCGTTGTTCCGGTTTTTGGGTGTGACACATAATGCCCATAACGCGTCCTGAACGCCGTCTTCTAGATATCCTCATCACGTACCCTAATCTGGTAATATGTAGACCTCAAGTCTATCTTGGAAAACTAAGACACCCCCTGCAACTGATCAAACAGATCATCGATCCTCGACAACGAATAAGGATTCTTGACTGTCAGCTTGTTCAGCTCCCGGTAATCAATGCACATCCGGTTCGAACCATCCTTTTTCTTGACAAAAAGGATCGGAGCTCCCCAAGGCAAGCTACTCGGTCGAATAAACCCTTTCCCCAACAGCTCCTGAAGTTGCGAGGATAACTCTTGCATCTCTGGCGGCGCAAGACGATAAGGCACCTTGGCGATAGGCGCTGCTCCCGGAACCAAATCAATGTGAAACTCCACCTGCCTTTCGGGAGGCACACCCGGCAAATCCTCAGGAAAAATATCCGAAAACTCGCGCACTACCGGAACATCATCAAGTGAAATCAGCCTACCCGCGGCTGCTCGGGTATCCATCACATAGGCTACAAACCCCTTGCAACCCTGCTGAAGACTCTGCCTGACTCTGGTGGCTGAACAAAACGCTGACTCACTTCAGGTACCCTCGCCATATACCATCAACACTCCCCCACTAGGGTCTCGTATCGTCACCAACTGTCGCTCGCAGTCAATAACAGCCGCGAAGCGGCTCAACCAATCCATGCCCACTATAACGTACACGTCCCCCATCGCATTTGGAACCAGATCTATCGGAAAATCAACACCGAAGATCTCAAGCACACATCCCCGAATCACATCCCTGTCATACACCACTCGCTCGTCGGCTATAGAAACCCACAGAGATCGACTCATCGCCTCCCGTTGAATACTGATATGCTGACTGAACACTAAAGACACAAATGACCGAATCACACCCAAGTCAAATAACACCAAAGCAGGTACGAAATTCACAAGAAAAGTACCTACACATATCATAATATAAACACAATATCTCAAGAATAGCATAAATGAATGGAAGGATACATACTAGCCACAACATCAAGCGCTGCGCGGACCTCCTCCGCTGTCAACTGTAAGGCTCTCCCATGAGCCTTAGGCGCCTCGGCCTTCACTGGCCGACTCTCTGTAGCTCGCACCGTAGCAGGGTCAGATCCCTGTGATGCTCCCTACGCCGACCCCCACAGATGTGGGCACTCAGCCTTCCGATGGCCAGTCTAGTTGCAGTGGAAACACACTACAAATCCCTTGGGGCAGTCCTTCGCCATATGCCCCTCCTTGCCACACTTGTAGCAAGATCCATATCTACATACCCCCTCATGACCCTTGTCGCACTTACCACAAGTGCGGCCCTTCTGGCTCCCCGACCTCGCATTAGCGGGCTTTGCCCGCTTGGCTGCCGGCTGAGACTGAGTTGGTCGCCTCTCCGTCCTCTGAGACTTAGCCTCCTCCCTGTCCTGTGTCTCGAGCTCGATCTCCCTCTTCCGAGCATTTTCCTGAAGCTTGGCAAATGTCTGGTACGTCGAGTTCACCACAAACTCGCGAATTTCCCTCCTCAGAATACTCAGATATCGACTCATGCGTGCCTGCTCCATAGACACCTACTCTGGGAAAAACATCGCCCTCTCTTGAAACATCCTGGTAATCGTGGTAACAGACTCAGTACCCTGCTTGAGGGTCAAGAACTCCTTTGCCAGTCGTTCCCTTTCCACCGGGGGAACGTACTCATCTCGATACATAGCGGTAAACCTCTCCCAGGTCACCGCAGCAAGCTCTGCAGAAGTGATGTGTGCTGTCGTGAACTTCCACTAATCCTTCGCTTTCATGCGAAGCTGGTTCAAAGCGAACCGTAACCTCAGATGCTCCGGACATGAACATATGTAGAAGCACCCCTCAATGTCAGAGATCCATCTCATCGCAGATATCGGATCTGAGTCCCATCAAACTTTGGTGGCTTCGTGTTACTGAACTCCCGGTATAACAATGCGTCACCCCCTTGTGGCCTGGCAGCAGCAACGGCTACAGTGGCTGCAGCAACAACAACATTAGTAAGAGCAGCATACCGCTCATCAAAAGTCTTAATCAGAGTGGTCTTGATAGACCCGAACATCTCTAGAATCTCAGCTCGGATGGTAGCAGCCACCTCATCATGAATCATCTGGCGGAGCTCTTCATCGCTCGCACCCCCCTCGCTAGTCCCTGGCCTATGGCGTGTCCCAACCATGATATCTCTGAAATACAACATAAAAATTATCATAGACTCGCTCGAGCATACTCGCACTTGATAACTCAACCCTACTTGCTCCCTAGTATCCTAAGGATTCCTACTTGGACTGTTCATTGATCCGGTGTTTTAAGTAGTACGGGCCCTATACTACCTTCCACACTACATCAGTATTCATTCCAAGTCCCCCTCCACGGATCCCATATCACAAGTACTCTATCTCTTGCTGCACACAAGCTACCCTTCGGTAGGCTCTCATAAGCTCCTCACTGCTACCTACTCACTCTCTAGCATCTCATAGCAGTAATCTCCCTAGGATAAGGCATCACAAATCAGGCAACTCTAGTCCTAATGAAAATATCTAGCCTACTCTAGCATGCATACCATATCATAACATATCTCATAACACATAATGTAAGGGTATTTCTGGGAAATCACCATTCGGGCGTTGGCAGATCGTACACACTGCTTTTCTCTGTTTTGTTCTCAATCCTTTTACTCTTGGGAAAATCATTTATTTTATGAAAACTTTCTCAAATCCTCAGTTTGAGTTCAAATACACCCGAAGGCGAATCTGAATCCCTCAAACCAAGGCTCTGATACCAAATTGTAACACCAAATTTTTCAAAACAAATTTTTCATTTTTAAAACATAGTTTTATTCATAAATTAATATCAAACATAATGTATCCACTGTCATCATAGTAAAAACATGTCCCAGAATCACATAAACAAAACTCCACGAGTGTGTACAGATCATGCCGGCGCCTTCCCACGATCATCACTGGTACCTGAAACACATACACAAAACACTATAAGCATAAATACTTTGTGAGTTCCCCAAAATACCACATATAACATATATCAGCCACTCTAGGTTGTAACCCTGAATGACCCTCTGGTCAAGTATCTCTGTGGAACCCTCTTAGTCCCATAACTCTGTGGACCCTCTAGTCCTAACTCTGTAAACTCTGACTCATACATAACACAAATCACATAGAATCACATCACATAATTAGCATACAAGATACTTCGTCACATAACTCTGATTACCACTCTAGGTAAGGTATAGTGAGAAGACTCGCCTCGGGAATCTCGGTAAAATCTCGAACTCAAAAATATTGGCCTAGCCTCCGCCTAGTCACAATAATAAATTACACTAAATAAATATCTCTCCACCAAATTGGATATTCTCTCATAAAAATCCATAGAAGGGTAAAATACCATTCTACCCCTCTATAGGCCCAAAGGCCCACTTGTTGACAAACCCTAAAAGTCAACTGTCCATTTTGACCAGACTCGTCGAGTGCATACGATGACTCGGCGAATCCCATTGTCCCTACAGACTCTTCCCTTTCTAAGCCTCACTCGACTCACTGAGTCACCCCCCCAACTCACCGAGTCACCACTAAAGTCAGACCCCGGGGCAACCCGATCCGACTCGTCGAGTCTACATATGGACTCGGCGAGTTTCTTCCATGGACTCGCTCAAACAACCTCCTGAGGTCAGATCTACTTAACCAAATCATAGATCTACCCCTTAAACACTCAAAAGTCACGTAAAGGTGCAACCTTTACGTGCATGCAACCCATAACAAGCCTCAAATGGAGAAATAACACTAGAAATGGCAACCTAGTCTCCAAATCCTTATTTACTTGCAAAAAAGCTGGAAGATAATGGCTCTAGGAACCTCTCATGGTCCAAATCTGATGTTATTCGTACCAAGGTGACCTCATACTCACTTGATCTCATAAAACTATGAGGGAAAAACCCTAAAACTATGAAATCCACCATATGAACGTGAAATGGAAAGAATTATACCTCCAAAGACAATATCTCAAGATGATTAGCTCCAATCCAAGCTCCCTTCGCATTCTAGATGGAACCTCTTTTCTTCCTTTAGCAAAATCACCCTAAAAATGAAGATTATAAGCCCTCATTTGCACTCAAGCCTTCCTCACTCTCTCTAGGTTTTCTCTAGAACACAGTGGCCGCAAATGAAGGCCATAAAGGTCTTTAAATAGGCTCCCAAACTCGGGGCTTAGGGTTTTCCTAATCAGCACCGACTCGACGAGTCAGATACTCGACTCATCGAGTCCGGTCGCAAAACCACGTCAACAGATAAGACTCTACCCGACGAGTTGAGGCACCAACTCGTCGAGTTCCCCCAAAAATAATAATTCAAAATAATAAAATTACATACCCAAACTCCGGCTATTACACTTGAAGAGGAGTCTAATCAGTCACTCGAAGTAAGAAAGAAAGAAGAAGAGTATCGTGAAGCTGCCCAGTCGCCACGACGTGGAGACAATAGTGTGACGTCAGAGACAATAAAAAGAACATTATGATTTTTCTGTTGTTGATTCGTATCGGTCACCTCTTCCTTTCCCATCTCGTTTCAAGGGAAATCTGGTGAAACAAGGAAACACAATGTTCATGGAGCATAAAGAACTTGAAGATCAATTGGAAAAAGAAGAAAAGCATTCGAAAACTCCAATGCTAACGCCAATGATTTTTGAGGTGTTTGCTTTTAGAAGGCTACCAAATCAAGTCACAAAGGCAGTTGAAGAAAGAGAAGAAGAATATGATGAGCCTCATTTTGACAAGAAAAACCCAGAAAGGGACATGACAAAAGCTAAAAACATGATAATGAGGAAAGAACCCAAGTAAAAGCACAAAGAAGATATCAACCCACCAGTGCAAGAAAGCTCAAGAAAGTCATTCAATAGAAGGGTTTCCTACAAACGAACGAGACATAAAATGATGGAGAACGAGGAGGCTACACTTCCACCTATCACAACGTAGAGTGGGAAGGAGTCCGACTCATGACTCTTCAAAAAGAAACGCTTCACGGGAGGCAACCTGATGTTTTTAAGAGTTTGCATTTTCGTTTCCTTTTGATTTGTTTTAGTTCTTCATTTTTAATTTATATTTTTAGTTTAACTGAATGATGATGTGTTTCTCTAGTTCTTGATCCTATTTTGTAGTGTTGAACGAAAGTGAAGCAGTGAAGGAGCTTAATTTGAAGAAGTTGTACGATTTTTGAAGATCATAATTGAAGAACAAGTTCTTGAATCAGTGTGGGGTTCCCACATAATGAAGAGAAAAGCATTTTGAAGCAGATTTACTAAAAAGAAGATTGGGAATGGTATTACACGTTACAAAGAGTCGAAGCCCACCTGTGTCAATCTTAAAATATTCTCTGAGAAGACACCATGACGTGGATATCATCAACACGTCGTGGAAAAAAATTTAATCGCGACTAAATCTGACTACACCACGACATGGCATCCTTAACCTACGTCGTGGAGACATTATTTTGCTCAACCTTGATGACCATTTGCTCGACTCCACGACGTGGCATTGCTTTCCCATGTCGTGGAAGCGGTTCAGAACCATTTTCAATAATGGTTCTTTGATTTCATTCGATCCAGCACATTTGCATTCACAAGAAGAAGGTCTAGAAGTACTATTTCCAGCAATTATAGGAGAAGTCTAAGCCTTCCACACAAATCTTAGAATTCGATCTCATCACTATTACCCAAGGGAGTTTGTTCTAACTCTTTCTTTTTAATTATTATGTTCTTTAATTGGTTTACTATGCAATGGGGACATTGCATCACTTAAGTGTGGGGTAGGAGGTTAAATTTAGGGTAAAAAGCATTCTGATAAAAAAAATTAAAAATGACTAGGATTAAAAAAATATATTATAAGATTTGAAATAATAATCTAAAATTAAATCTAGTGATAATTAACAAATAAAATGCTAGTATTGTGTGTGATGATCCTATGAGAGCCCAAATGTTTACCTAAGCCAATATATGTTATAATGTATTTGTGGCTTCCCATTTCCTAGTGAAAAGTCATGAGATTTTCAAGATAATCTGATAGTTTGTACAATGTAATAATTTTTGCAGCGTGTACTTGAAATTCATCTGAGAGAGCTTATGTAGTCATTGCACTTAGATTAATTCCTCTAACCAATACAGGTTGAAGTTAAGCTCCCTTCCTTAGGCATGTAGGAATTGAATGAAAAAAGTGAGCTATAAAAAAAATTACAAAAAAAGTTGTAAAAATTTTGGAGCTATCAAAGGATGAAGATCAAAAGATCAAAAATTCTGAAGAATCAAAAAATTGAAGATACCAAAAATCAAACAAAAAGGTGATGAATTCAAAAAAAAATCAAAGAGCAAATATCAAAGAAGGGATGAATTCAAGAGCTACGTTCTGGTATCAAATTTGTAATTCATTCTAGATCATATGTATGCTTGGGAAGCTTAAACAAAAATAGCTTGAGGTTATGAAAGATTTCTGAGGAGGGATTCGAAGGGTTGCAAAAATGAGTGTTATAGAAACTAAGGGGTGAATGTTCATTAGGATTGTGATTATTTAGGATTGGGAAGTTTTTAGGAATTATAGACACAAATACATGCAATGCGGTCTTGGGATAATTTTTGGGTTTAAAATGGGTTATTTTATGCGATATTGTAAGTTTAAAATCAATTTGCTTGGGGGCAAGCAAATGTTAAGTGTGGGGTATTTTGATATATGTATATCTACATATATATCACTACTAGAAAACAGTCTTTTACGACGCACAATGTGTGTCGTAAAATACTCAGACGACGCGCAAATGCATGTCAAGGAAGTCCCCGTCATAACGAGAGACGACGCGATTTTTCGTGTCGTCTATAGGCGACGCGCATTTACGACACGCAGTTATGACACGCATTTACGACGCTCATTTACGACGCGCAATGCGTATCAAGGAAGGCCCTGTCATAAAGGAAGATGACATGCATTTGCGTGTCGTAACATTACGACACACATTTAGGACACGCATTGCGTATCATTAAAGCGCCTGTCATAAATGAAGTTGACACACATTTGCATGTCATAAACTTCAATAACCATTTACGATATGCATTTAGGACGCGTCTTTACATTACTCATTTGCGCATAATACAAAAATACGGAAACAAATATATACCAAAACAATCAATTTCATCCAACATCATGACAAAAAAATTTAATACATTGGAATTAAGGGGATCTGATTGTACATTGTTATTAAGAGGTGTTCCCTAACTATGTGACTTTTGCAATAGGCTCAGTGACACCACCCTCTTGCAAATTAACTCCTGATCCATTAGATATTGATGTTGCTATCAAATTCCTCTCTGTAAGGCATCATTCAAGACCAAACTTGTAGTTTTTGCTTCCCTTTTTCAGTTAGAAGATAAACTGCATCATATAAAAAGCAATTGATAAAACAACTCATGTTTATCTTATCTCGTATTGGGGATCACAAAAAAGGATTAAAATCTTTGTGCTACGGCAAGCTAATATATTTAGCATCAACCCCAAGCTTCTTAATCCCCTAACACTGTGTTGGGTTGGTTTTGTTTTCTGAAAAAAAAAATTATGAATAAATTTGTTATTATGTTGGTAGGTCATTGAAGAATGTGTAGTCTGTCTAAGGGCAGTTATTATAAACTCACTTGTTCCCCCAACAACATTTATAACTGGCATAGGGCTGACAACAACAAATATAATTTATCAAAATCTAAACCACTGGAACTCAAACTGTCACATTCTTTAATTTCACTCCATTTACTTGAACTGTCTTTCCAAGATAATCTCCTTTCCTCTCCTTGTCAATCACAGACTACACACACACATTCAAATCAATAAAATAAAAAAAATCATTCTTGTTTCACCATAAATAGAGTACAAAATACATTCATTACCTGGTAACTTTTTCCTGTCGTGATATTATTATCACGGGTCAGCTTAACATCTAGAAACCGCTCATAGTTCCCAAGGTCCAAATCCACCTTTAAATAAAATTTCAAATTTCTGCTCAGTAACTGTAATTCCCTATTTGTATATCAACTAAACTCACATGCACACATGCCTTCTTTATGATTTTTATTATACAATACATTTTTATTATAACCCTTGCAAGTAGCAACACCACATCTTGGAGTTAAAGTGAACAAGCAGGGTTTTTTTCTTTTCTTTTTTCTTAATAGACAAAATACATAAATGACTAAAATACCCCTAGAAAACCTTTAGGGACCAAAAAAAACATTACAAAACCTAAAATAAGGACCAAATTCACAAGAGAAACTAATTACTTTATTAGAATCAAAATTGCAAAAATCAACTATACTTTAGGGCTAAAATGGTAATTTACTTACCTCAGCATTTTTAAGAATGGTATCTTTTGCCCCTGTTGCCTTCAAATCCAAAAGATGTGGAATATCCTGAGCTCGAGACTATATAGGTATCTGTAAAGTGTAAATTCAATTTTTTTATTAGATATTAACTAATTTACGTATTTAACTTAAAAAACAATTGAAATCTTTTTCATATTTTCAAAAAATTACTGTAGAAATGCAAGAAGAATCCTTTCAACAGCTTCAAATGATCTCTCTTTTCCCTCATACATAATCATGAGTAATTTATAAGAACCCTACTTATTTTCTAAATTAGAAATTGTTGAAACAACCGGGTAAACACAAAACAAAGGTTGTCCAATTCCATTGGACAGTAAAACCTTCTAAGTGTCGCACTCAAGGAGAACCCTGCTTGTTTTTTAAATTAGAAATTGTTCGGAGTTTCTACCAACCTGAAGGATATGATTTACATTCAGTTTCTTGAGTTTGTGGAGAGTAGTTCTGATCCAATTAGAAATCAAACGCATAGAAAGTATGAACATGTCTGAGTATCTGGTGAATCTTCTAATTTCAAACCCTGAAATTCTGCCAATAGGTATTGGCATGCTCAGGTATCGTGACACATGTGATAAAGCCATTCGCTTCTTCAAAATGAAAGGTCCTATTACCAAAATATTTGAAGCCTGCAAAAAAGTTACTTGAAGTTAGTTGTGAGGAATTGTTACCTAGTATTGTGAAGGGGGGTCAATCCAAATCTATACTCTTTGATGGTTGCAGTCGTAGACTTTCATTAGCTTTGAGAACGATGAAAAATGGGGAGATAATATGGAGAGTGATGACTCAAGATAACGAGAAGACATAACTTCCAAATCGAGCAGCCCAGTGAAGGGCAATCCAGCCATTAATGTCACAAAATTTGACCACCTTTTGTGAGAATTAATTAATAAGCTAGCCTTTTGGCCTTCATTTGTCCATGGAAAAAAATTAATTAGTTGACATCAAAGACTCGAGCTCTCATCCAAGAAAACCAATCTTGATTTCTACTTTTATTTATCTGAATATTTAAGATACAATTTTCTTGGATTTTAAAAAGAAAAGGGTAATAACAAAGATAGAAACTTGACTTCAACAAAGTGTCTAGCTTGTCAAAAAGATTGACCATTTTTTGAACTTCCTCAGTGGCATTAAGACAAGGATCTTTTGATGCAGTTGCTTCAAATCCACTGAGGGCCCTTTCGTAATTTTCCAGATATGTATTCACAGTAGCAAAATTGAAATATAAGTCTGGGTTTGACTTCATGCTTTCATCTTTCTCCTGTTACATCATGAAAGAAAGAATATCAGATAAAAGTTGACTTTTTCAAGTCAAATCTAAAAAGTAGATTTCCAACATACAACATTTTGGTATGCTTTTAAAGACTGGTGTAATTTGCTATGATCACATGCCCCCGTGACAAAGAAGCATATCAAACAAGCATTCCCTAGGTTGTCTGTTGGAAGAACAGAGAGGGTAAAATAGTCCATGCATATAAATTCTTATGTCTTGATGATAACTTATGCAATAAACTTACACCATGAATTCCCATCCTTGACATCTAAAGCAATAGCTTCCTTTGCGTGTTTTATGCTTTCAACAACAATTTCTTCTTGATTATCAGCACCTACAAGTGAAGTGATAATCAACCTTGCTTAGAGCAAGGGTAAAACAACTTCTTGTAGCAGGTAAATCTCTTTTTTTTTCCAAATGCAATTTCCTAAACGCAGCAAGCATCTCCAAGAGATGGATTTAGTTTAACCTGTAAAGTCAAATAGTTGATAAAATGAGAGATTTTATTGAACATATATCTTTTATATGATTAAAATATATGATCAGTTGACCTACAACTTTAGAGAGATGGTCTTATGCTTTTTTAGAGTATTCAGGGAGCACATCCAATATTTTCCCTCTCAAGTATTCATATGTTGCACGTTGTGTAGTCAATTTCCTTTGTTCTGCACATCACAATCATAATAAAACCCCACATAGTTTCATCATCAATCCCATTAGCACCATTAAAGTTACATCATATGATTTTATTCATCCAAATTAATCTAATCTGGCATTCTAATGCACTTTTTCTACCACTCTAA
Organism: Lactuca sativa; assembly: GCF_002870075.4. NCBI lineage: Eukaryota > Viridiplantae > Streptophyta > Magnoliopsida > Asterales > Asteraceae > Lactuca > Lactuca sativa. The sequence goes on along the minus strand of NC_056625.2, from coordinate 132,338,374 downwards.
TCGATAATTAACACTTAACCTAACTTGTATTCGATTAACCTTCTGCTACGAGAAATCATATCATGCAATTCAAACAAAATAAGTGACCATACACTAAAAGCACACACATATAGAGAATGACGATTACAATTGTGAAAGCTGAAAATCGTAGGGTTTCGAGGGAAGCGTACCAGGAGGAACGAAATCTAGGAGATTGAGAGTGATTTGAGACTGCGTTTGCAATTTGGAAAATTTTTCAATAGGTTCTGAAGGGAAATAAGTGTCTCGTATCGTGTACAGATCACTCGTTGCTTCTGTTGCTTTCTCCATTAAATCTGATGCATCTTTTCCTTCTTTGTTGAATCGATTTTCCCCGCTCATCATACCAGTCATCTGTTTACTGAATGTCACACCCCCAAACCAGAACGGCGGAAACGTTCGGGGGCGTAGGACGTCATATTCAGTATCATAACAGTTCATAGAAAGGAAAGTACACACCACCATACAAATTAAGGTTTCCAAAATGTTTACATAATTGTATTCATTACATGTTCAAAAGATAATTACATAAACATCTTTCAAAAGAAGTAATTAACGTCAGCACGTTAATCCTCAAAAGTTGATTTCCAAACCTGCTTAGCGGTTCCCTGAGAATACAAGTTATTTCAAAGAAAAAGTGTCAACAATTAAGTTGGTGAGTTCATAAGTAGTGTTTTGAAAAAAATATACGCCATTCAAAAGTTCATGTATGTTTTCCAGAAAACGCGGTATTTTCAAATGAAAAGAGTTATGATTCGTTGGGTTGAAAATGAATGTATTAGATCCAGAAAATCCCATATTTTCCCTAATAGTTGAGATGTGATTTGTTGTGCTTTCCAAGAAAAACCCTTATTTTTTTTATAAAAGTATGAAATGCATATGAATGTTCGTGTTATAAACTGTAAATAGTTGCACCAAGAAAATCCCTTATTTTCCAATTAGTTGTTTGTTTTAGATGTAGGAGAAACCCTTATTTTCCTAACATAACTGGCAGTCTCTAAGACCGAAAATCGCAAGCAACCGACGTGCTTAAAAGTTGTGGCATAGTTTTATATAATAAAGCTATACGAAGATCGCACTTGTTAGATGAAGAATAGTTTTAATAGCTACTCGTTCATAAAAGCATAATACCATAATAATTGTATATCCGATGAGTTTTATAACCATACTAAACATAATATGCCTGTAGCGACGTTCTTCAGGCGTCGTAGCGTTATGACAACTGTCACCCCAAAAGACGGACTATAGCTAACAGTCAGGGCTCGGGATCATGACTTCCTGTATAGATCTATACACATTTGACATGTTCTCCGAACGGGAGACTCTAGTTATAGACAGGACTTGTAGCGATACCTTTTATCAAAAAGGCAGTGTTTGAAGATGTACACGTCTCATGGATTCTCAACTAAGTCTGTATTAAAGTAGTAATTTTGTATGCAAAGTTTATCCCTTTTCACAATGTTTGACAAAGCATAAATCATAAGTTTTTAGAATGTATAAAACGGTTTAGCAACGAAGAATACTTTGTATAAATCTATTGCATGCAAAGTATAACAAGAGTTTTCACATAGTAGTACTAAATCACAAGTGATTCATTTGATAAAAACGAGTAAAGTGAAATTCTACGAAATACACAATAATAACCGTATGTTTACTTGTATTTCCCCCCCCCCCCCCCCTTTAAGAGTATAGAAAACATTTAAAAATGTATTTAAAGAGTGTTTGTAGGGGTATGAACTCACCTGGAAGTTTGAAGATAGCTAGATGGAAAACCGGGCAGAGTTTCATCTCGGGAAGCAGATTTTTCTCGGGAATCTCGGGAGAAAATCGACCTTCGGGACTTGAGCAAAAATGACCAGGGCTTCGGGTTTGAACGGGCACGGAAAACGAGGTAAAACGCAAGAGAAGTGAGAAGAAATGAGCAATTTTTCCGGAGACCCTCGCATCCCTTTTATAGGGGCTGAGAGGCCTCGGTACGCGGGGCGTATGCTCGTACGCAGCGCGTACTCGTACGTCATGCATGACCGAGTCCTCGACTGCCTCGGCTTCGGATGGGACGGCGGGTCGGATGGGGCGGCGGGTTGGATGGGACGGCGGGTCAGATAGCTTCGCATAGGGGCGACGTGGACGGACCGAGACCAAGGCCCTCGGGTACGCGGGGCGTACGAGGGTACGCAGCGCGTAACCCGGATGAGGACGCTGACTCCTCCTTCGGATATTACCGGATTTTGATATAAATTTATATATTTTTTATTTAATAAACTTCAAAAATTCATATCTCCTTCATACGAACTCCATTTTCGACGTTCTTTATATCCACGAGTAGGTGAGACTAAGATCTACAACTTTCGTTTAGATTCCGTTGGCAAATTATGAAATTATTTTTATTATTTATTTATTAAAATGACGTGATTAAGGAATTTCTTTAAAAATTCATAACTTCTTTATCTGACGTCGGTTTTTGCCAGACTTTTTACCGCTGAAATACCATTGTCGAGACCTTCGATTCTCGTTTAGGTCATTCTTGCCAAAATTCGTTCGATCTACGATTCGAGATTTTAGCTGTCTGCTGCTGAGCCGGACTTGGAAAAAACTTAACTTCAACATACGAAGCCGGGTTTGGGCATTCTTTTTAAGTATGATCCCGGTTTAATGATATTAAACATAATAGGAATTTAAATAGATACCTTTTGGGCAATTTATTATCAAAGTAAATTTTATTACCCCAAGGTGGTTACAATACTTGACTCTTTAGGTCATTACAAAGAGTTGAAATATCGGGTTGTTACACTGAATTACATCAAAGATTTGAAATCAAATGGCCCATCCAAAGCCCTCTATCAATTGAGACCACGACTTTACTTCACCACCTTCTTTTTTAGATAATAATATTTGAACAAATCTCACAAGTAATAATAATTCTTCTGAACTTCTCGAACATTTTTACCTCCTCTAGGGTTACTGATTCGTTGTTCTTCATGTCTTATCTCATAACCCTAAACAGAATACAGGTGCGTTGGGGGGGGGGGGGGGGGGGGAGGGGCAGTGCGCCGCCGCTTTGTGATGCCAAAATAGACAGTAAGTGTTGGAGGCGATGGTGGTGGTGGTGGGTTACGACAGAGACGAAGGATGTGAGATATGAGAGAATGATAGTCCTCGTGACGTTCTTGAAAAAAACCCTAGTTTTGGTCCCCATTTTGTAATAGGAACGCGTGTTTAAAAACTATAAAGTTACATGGTGCACAGGACACACGTTTATGATGGGTGTCTTCTGTGTTTTTATTTATATTTTTTTGACATAAATTTAAGGCACGCAAAAATGTGCGTCCTAAATCCTTCAAAATTTTGAAGAGATGACATTATTTTTACGTCACACACTTTTGCGTATCGTAAATTTGTGTGCGTCATAAATTGCGTATCATTAAAGGCCTTTTTTCTAGTAGTGTATTTTACATCATATCTTAATATGTTTAGCTATATTTATGCTTATTACAGAACAAATAGTACTTATTATGTTTAATATATGTTATGTAGCATAAAAGACATTCTCGAAAGCTAGAAGCAGGAAAAGGCGAGCTTAGGCAAGAAGAAGACACAAAAATAATGTTATTGGACAGCTTGACCCCTCGTCAGTATTTTGACCATATCTCATGAATCGTAACTCCGATTGACATGTATCAAAATGATCTAGAAGCTAGACACGATTTCAAACAAATTTCATGTTTTGCAAAAATATTGATTCTCGATAACCACAACGCGGTGAATGGAATCTTCGCGATTTTAGACGCTGAATTCGAGAATACGGGATCAACTTGAGGACCACAACATGGTGCCATTACCACAATGTAGTGGCCAAATTTTAGGCAAGTATGTATATCCAAACATTAGAATGAATTGGGAGACTTGGAGGTGACTTTCTGGAGAAGTCTTACGACAAAAACCCTCTTGAAAACCTTAGAAGAGGAGGAAACGATTGGAGCTCAAGATTTGAAGAGATCTAGAAGAAAACATCATCAATTCATTCGATTTGATCATGTTTAGCTTTATTCCTATTGAATTTTGTGTTTGATTACTGCCATGAGTAGCTAATTTAGTAGACTTTTGCTTAGTTAGATGAAACCCTAATAAATATGGTTTAGCCTATTAGTTTATGGATTTATAAAAGTTGGTTTGGAGCTTGTTTTTGATTAACTTCCCTAGCATGTTAAAGTGTTTCTCTTTGTTGCTTTAATTCAAGTTAAGTGTAGGTTAGTGACCACTAAATTACATGAACTTGTTTACCCGGTGATTTAGTGACCATTAAATTGCTAGAGCTAGGATTGACCACATCTTAGTTAAGTGATAAAAGTAACAATTTAGTTGTGTTGGAGAACAGAATTGTGAGCATAATTGTATTTAACAAATCTTACATAGCCCAATTATAATTAATAAAAAATTATGTGTTTTCTTGTGTAGGACCTTACAAAGTAGTACATGAATTGGTTAAAATATTAGTAGATTGGACCAGATCGCTAATTACATAATAATTGGTAACCAACTTAATTAGTCCATAAATAATAACTAACCTTAGGAAAAATGTGGATTCGACACTAAACGAAAGTGTTTTAGATATATTGATAACAACCATATTAGTTGAGTGATTAAGTTTGTCTGAACTTGAAAAATCAGGTAAAAACGCTTTTAAATTATTAATTGTTTTTAGATTAATTTTTACTAATTAAATTATTAGCTAAATTTGTTCCATGTGTTCGATACCCAACTTACTTTACTATAGTATATACTAACTAGGTACACTGACTATATGTACATTAGTAGATAAGTAGTTATGTTTATAAATTTAAAGCTAGATAGGTGATATCTTCTGCACCACACCACAACCATACAATAATCAGATCGTACCCATAGAACTTCTCATCTTATAAGCTTCCTTGAATATTTGTGACCATCCTTGATTCAAGTATGCATCATGTGCTTTCAGCAGTACGGGCCCAATACTACCTTCCATACATGTCCATACTTTCCTCAAGAATTATCATAAATCCTCTAAGTCACATGCGCAAATTGATATTCCAAATACCCACTAATTCACACAACCAACCCACTAAAGCATTTCCTAGGCTCTCCTAGGTTCCCGACCTCACCCTGCCATCAGTTACTGTAGAACTCTCACTAATTTCAGCTAACTACTTCGTGATACAATCACATGCAACAAATCTTAGACAATCCTTGAGTAAAAGACTCAACCCCTACAACGGTTAGACTCAAACGAGAGCTGTGTAATAGAGCCAAAACAATCACTCTGAGATTACTTAACCTTTTCAGTAAGTTACTTATCATACTCACTTAATAGTTAATTCACACCGATAAGGGTTCCACAAATCACAAAGAAAACACTACATGCCATAGAACAAAAAAAAATACATCCCAAGCTCACTTACTATAACTCATGCTAGGAACTTCTACCCTCACTGTTTGTTGCCTTATGCATGCAAATTATACATAATACATGATCAAAAATATTTTCAAACAAAAGACTCTACCCTAGAACCACAACCAGACGAGGAATAGGAAATAAGGCTAAATCAATCATTGAGGGCTATATGATCCAAATTGTATACAATTTTCAAAACATACAGTTAGCAATTACTTCTACAAATACAGATTCCAAATCTAGCATAACATTCGATCCTCCTAGACTATGAGGCATCACATATCAGACGAATATATCATACAATTCCTAAAAGTATCCCTAGCCTTATCCTAGCATGCAAGCATTCATATCATGTAACATATCAACATGTATGTGTATTCTGGGAAATCACTTATTTAAGCTCGGCTAAATGCACGCATCACACCTCCTTTCCTTTAATAAAAAAATAGAAATTTTTTTTCTTTTAAAAGATTCAGTTTCAGTTCTGTCGTACCCGAGAGTGTGCCTGAATCCCTCAAACCAAGGCTCTAATACCAACTTGTAACGTCTCGAAAATCCAAGGTAAAATTTTCATTTTTGAAACAATAATTCATATATCAATTTGTTCCCAAACCAATTCTAGTGAAAAATAGTATTTAAATATCATAATAAAAATTATCAACACAGAATAAACTCTGGGGGATGTTGTGCAGTCACGTCGGGCACTTCCCTTTCAAACCGGAGGTACCTGAAACCATAAACATAAACCGTAAGCACAAAGCTTAGTGAGTTTCCCAAAATACCATATACCATACGGAATATAGTGAATGTTATGGGTCGAATCATAGCCTTACTGTCACTTTCTGCCATGTACCAAATCATGATATTTCCTTGCAATAATGAGGGCCAAATCCCAGTCTTACATACAAATTGCCAGTTTCATCCTGGTCTTTCATTGCAATGTCGAGGGCTAAATCCCGGTCTTACATATAATTTGTCAGGGGGCAGATCCTAGTCTTTCCTTTCAATGACAAGGTCCAAATTCGGGTCTTACTTACAAATTGCCAGGGGCCAGATCCTTGTCTTTTATGCAAGTATCACAAAGACAACTAGCATCAAACATAACATATTCTAATGGGTCGTCATTAGTGTCTTCGACCCATGGGTACAATGAGGAGACTCACCTCACAGCCATAGGAAATAGTTGTTGCAACACGGTGCTCCGAAAACCAACTCTAACGGTCACCTTTACATATAACAGTGACCAACACTCAGATTACAACTTCAAATACCCAAAATACCCTTAGTTCAAACTTGGTCAAAGTAAACGGTCAAAAGTCAATCCAGCTAGTCGCCACGTTGTGGCTTCCTTGGCCACGACGTAGCAACAAAACGACAAAACAGACGGGTCTTGACCAAGTCACCACATCGTGGAAACCTCAACCATGTTGTGGTAATGAGTCTGGATAGCTTAAACCATTAAGTCATTTCCTTCCACTACAAGAGCTCCAAGGCTTATATCTGGTCCTTCCCATGGTCTTGAAGGGTAAACTTTCCAACTTTATCCTTCAAACCCCTCCATAAGTTGAAGCCCCAACCCTAACCACCAATGGTAACTTTATGCATCAAGACTCTCATTAAGCACCAAATCTTTAGTGTTACACCTATAAAGTTTCAAGAAAGATTTCATATTCCTAAGAGACCTTAAAAATCATGGCTTTAAGGACTTGCATGTCCAACACATGCCTTTTCCATTTTAGGTCAAAAAAGTAGGGTTTAATGACCAAAACCTCATGCATGCCATCCAGAACTTGATTATAATTCAGATCCAATACACTAAATGCTCTACTTGACCTGGAGATTCATAAAGCTGCAAATTTTATGAGATCCTATTACTTAAATCCATCAAAACATGGAAAAAAGGCACAAAAACCAAAAGATCTAGTAACACGAAAAGAAAAGGTTGAGTGTTGAACACTCACCAAGGTCCAGGAGATAATCTAGCTGGAGTAATGATGCTTGCCAAGTAACCACCTTACCAAGAGATTCCTTCTCCTTCTAAAATCACCAAAAAACACCAAGAATGAGCTCACAACTTTAATGAAGGCTAAGGTTAGGGTTTTTGAGGTTAAGAGGAAGATAGAGGCTGAAACCACAGCCTTAATGTTTCTTATATAGGGTCTACAACCCGAAATTAGGGTTTTCACTAAAACTACTGCCACGTTGTGGTGACCCAAGGCCATGTCGTGGCGAGTCATTTAAATCCTCCGATCCAAAACGTTCTACCATGTCATGGTGATGTTCCATTTAAAGAAAATACATGAAAGTTGATTCATACATAGATCAAATGTTACATGGTCACTGCCCCGAATTAAAAACGACTCAAAACAGAGTGTTACATTATAATCAAATGTTTTTTTTTATTTTGTTATGAACATTCTTTATTTTTCGACACATAAAAGAAATTAAACTATCTTATAGTCACATGTTCTTTTATCATAGCACTTGTTTTATTTTAGACATATAAAATAAAACCGTGACAATAAAATACTTAAAGATAAATGTTTTATTTATCATGAATATTATTTACTTTTAGACACATAAAATAAATTAAATCATGACCATAAAATAGTTAAATTCACAATTCTTTTTTGGTTTCCTTATAATGATTGTTAACTTTTAGACATATATATATATATATATATATATATATATATATATATATATATATATATATATATATATATATATATATATATATATATATATATATATATATATATATATATAAAATTAATTTTTTCTTTTAACCGGCAAATCTAATCTACTCCTAAGCTAACAACACTTATTCCACCTATGTCCGCGACGGGACTTAAACCCTCTTATAATAGCAGTTTCTTACATTTTGGCTAATAAATGTTCATCTTTGGTCACACAGTAACTTCCATGACTATAAATATTACATTTTCGCTATAATTTATTGATGTAATTTATTACACATTATGATTTAGTCATATACAATTAGACTTCATACAACGTTATTTGTTTTTTCGTCTCAGTGAATAATCATTACAATATAAAGCAATATATCAAATAAAAAATTTATAAAAAGTGATAACATTTTGCCATAGCAATTGACTGTGGCTTTTGGCTATTATATGTCATAATGGTTATGTAAAGTTATGGTTAAATGGATGAACATGATTTGTAATGGTTACGATTGTTAGCTTAAATGTGACTAAAACAATAATGGAATTCCATTAAAGGTCTTTAGTCACACAATTAACCAAATCTGTGACTATCATGTTCTTGAAAAAGTGTGACCTAAATTCCTTTTAGTACTAGTGTTTGTGCAACCGTAAGGCTAAGGGGTATGGTCACATCCAACCTACTCAAAAAGTGACGCCACATCAGCGTCACATCACCTCCACTACAAACCCAGCACCAACCTACTATCTCATGGAAATGGTCACCACTCTACATCATTTTTTCTTTTTCTTTTTCTATTTTTTTACATTAGAATACTTCAAAAAATAATTATTAAACAAAAAAAAAACATAAATATTAATTAAAAATATTTTACATTATTTTAAAAAACATAAATTTAAAATCTACATTACTTAAAAAACATATTAATTTAAAACCTAAAAAAAAAAAAAAAAAAAAAAAAAAAAAAAAAAAAAAAACCGTATAAAATATTACTCATCGTGTTCGTCGTCGTCATTGTCACCGTGTTGCTGGAATTGCCTTTGTCATATATGCTCAGTCAAATCATAACGTAAATTGTGATGTGTTTCACTATTTTGTATTTCCAAAAGTCGGGTGAACTATGCTGGGCTGCCGACTTGTATTACTGCAGGTGGGTTAAGAATATCTTACGGATTATACATACAAATAGCCCTACCCTCTTCTTCAATTATCATGTTATGTAAAATAACACAAACAGTCAACACCTTCGTCAATTTCGCCCTATCCCATGACTGTGCTGCATGTTTGATAATGTGCCACTTTTGTTTGAGGACCCCAAACGCCCGTTCCACATACTTCCTTGCCGATTCTTGTGCTAACTTGAACAATTGTCGTTTTTCATTGGCCGGAAATGAAACGACTTGACAAACGTAGCGTACTCTGCATATATCTCATCACCAAGGTAATACCCGTAGTTATATTGATGTTCATTCACAACAAACGACATGTTTGGTGCTTTACCTTACAAAATATCATTAAATATCAGAGAGGCTCCAAGCACATTCAGGTCGTTGTTCGACCCCCCCATACCAAAGAATGCATGCCAAATCCATTGGTCATGTGATGCAACGACCTCTAGTATAATAGTCGAGACGCCATGATCACCTCGTGTGAATTGACCTCGCCATGCATAGGGACAATTTGCCCACTCCCAATGTGTACAATCAATGCTGCCAAGCATTCCTGGTAAGCCATGTTTAGCTTCATGTGCGTCATACAATTGTTCGATATCCTTTCTAGTTGGATGCCGCAAATATATGTCACCATAAAGCTTTATGACATAAGTCCTCACAAAAAAGATAAGCACATTCTCGTCCAGTCCTCTCAGAAATTTTCAGATACTCATCTGAAGCATCTGCTGCTATGCCATATGCCAATTTTCTAAGGGCTGTTGTGCATTTTTGTAGGGTACTAAACCCACGTTTACCTCTTGCATCCCATCTTAATTGGAAAAACTCATAATTGTTTTCCAAATATCTAGCAATACGTAAAAATAAATTTCTACTAATACGAAACCAATCTTCAAATTTTGATAGGTCATACAAACTATCAGGGGCAAAGTAATCATGTACCAAAAGCTCGTGTGCCGCCATACGATCCCAAACTATCGAAATTCTACGCCTCTTCTCAGTATTTGTACTTTCGCCTCTTTGTTGCACCCTATTGCGTGCCGCAAACAACAACGTGTGCAACACCAAGTCATCTTCACCAAAGCTATCATCATTGGATGACGAAGAAGCAATCGAACCCGCAAAATTATACATATCTATGTTTGAAAGTGTGCTTGATAGAGGGAATAGAAATATGTTTGTGATGTGAATAGAGATGTGTTTGTTTATATGTTGTGTATGTATTTATATATGTGTATAAAGTGTTGTTTGATTTTTTTTTAACTTGGTAACGGTCAAAAAGAGAGAAACGGTCAAAAAAATTATCCACCAATTGTATCAAGTGTCTTCGTCCATGATTCCCACTACGCCACAAGGCACCTACGCGCGCCTGGGGCGGTGTTCACGTGTAGGTGGCCTTGACACGTAATCCTCACGCGTAGGTTTGATTACTCGATACCGTTTAGCCTAAGACCGGAGGGTGTGGGAGGGAAGCTTCCTTCACTTTTTGCGGGCCATACCCTCATTTTCCTTACTTTTTTTCCCTCACCTAAAAGCCAAGGAATGGGTGGAAAGTCCTTCCCACTTTTTTTTTAAATATATTTCATACATATATTATACTCGTTTTGTAGGGAATTAAAAACCATGAGTTTTGATATGTTTTTTATATTTTTTTAGTAGGTATATAATTTTATAAATATTAAAGAAGATATAAAATAAATAAATAAATAAATAAATACAAAAAACTAACCAATAGCATGAAGGAGAGAGTGCGGCACCCCCTCCCCCTATCTATTTCCCGCAGTTTTTTTCCCTTACCTTTCCTTCACCCACAGAATGTTATGCAGGAGTGAGGGAAGCTTCTCTCACCCCTTTCCCGCACCCACTCCGTCGAGCCTAAAAAGAGGAAAAGAAAATGGATGTGGACTTCTTGTTAACCAAATAGGCTAGCCCAACTTAACCCAACTTGGAGCTATATGTACATCTATACATGAAAAATAAATGCACAAATGTGTGTACGCATATACAAAATCATTTTTTTAAATCAAATATCGATGATGTTTAGATTGAAAAAAGTAATACCAAAGCATAGATACATGATTTAAAATAAATAAATAAATAGTAATAATTTATTCATTAACCTATATTGAAATAAATAAAAGAAGAAAAAGTTAAAATAATCATATAACCTACATTAAAGTAAAGAAAATAAAATAAAAAACCAGATAACTAGATGTGATGGAAAGTTAAGTGATGGTTAAGGATTTATTTAAAATCAAAAGGCTTTTTATCTTTTAGATGTCTATTTAATCAAAGGAAACGGTATGATATATCAAGTTTATTTATGTTCCACATTCACCTGTTGACATTTGATATTTAATGAAAGGAAATGATACTAGTTGCTCGTGTTGTAGGTTTCGGAACTTCTCTATCCGACAAAACATGGTCACATGACCAACGATGAAAGCCCACGTCTCATACATCAAAAACCCCACAAAAGAATTATGTTTTGCAATCAATCAATGTTTATTAATATATATTTTGTGATCGTAATTGAAACGTATCATATTTCATTGAATCATTGCCTTGCCTAAAAGGTAAGTGTAGCAATTGTTCATCGTGTTGAAGTTTGGATTGGTCCCATTTTGATACAGATCTAATAAATTGATTCGTCATAACCAATCTGCTTGTTTTCAAAAAGATTTTTTTTCTTGTAACAGTTAAAAATATAATAAAACAACACAGGTAGCAAGGAGCTAGTTTGTATTAAATGAATAGGATGAACTTAATTGTTAAAAAATAACATGTTTAAATATTTGAAAATGTTTGGTGGATATTTGATTAACGGGAGCATGATAAAGTATATTAAGAGTCTTCTATTTTTCAAAACAGAAATTGTGTCGTGAAATGACTTTTTAAATTCAAATGGATAACAACGGCCAGACCAATTTGGATCAAATCCAAGTCCCATTTAATCAAATCCGATTTTAGTTTAGTTTTTTTAAACATAAAAGTGTTAGTGGTATTTGTATTATTCATATTTATGTTATTTGTTTACTTAGCTCATTTTGCATTTGGTCTTATATTGTAACTAGTTCATTGTATTTGTATTGAGCCCACATTGTATTTGGTGTATATAATAATATCTCAAGGCTATTAGTCGATTCATGGAAAAATACGATCTGCAACATGGTATCGGACTCTTCTTAAACTAGTTGATCATTCATGTGGACTTCACCATCGTCGTAACTTTCTCCCTTTTGATTCATCGCTTGCTCGTCGCTTCTCTTCTCCTTTCAGTGCTCTCCCGCTTTGTGCCTCACAATGTCGGGTTCAAGCAGTTCTAAACCTAATTACACTGATAAAATATATGGCATCACCAACATAAAATCATATGTTCGTCTTCTTGACATGGATAGACAGAATTATGATTCTTGGAAAGAGATTTTTAAAACTCATTGTATTGGTTATAAAGTCTTAAATCACCGTGAGGGAACTCCCAAAAACATTATTGATCCGGAAGAATGCGAGACAATAGATTAATAGCATAAAACAATGGACATACGACACTCTTACTCAACCGGTTTTACAATCAATTCTCAAAATTGATGCTATTGTTGCCGATGTATGGAAAGCAATCAGGGCCGATCCAAATATATATGTGGCCCGGGGCAAAAAGAAAAAAAAGGCCCCTCGAAAACAAATATAATAAATATTAAAAAAAATATATATATCATTTACTTTTTAATATAGAGGTGTTCAATTAGCACTAACAAGAAAACTAAGTTATTTATCTTTTGAGCTAATTTGAGTTTCAACCAACTTTAGGCCCTAAAAATCATTTAAGTAATATATATATATATATATATATATATATATATATATATATATATATATATATATATATATATATATATATATATATATATATATATATATAAACTACATAGCCCATAAATTTTGGGCCCCGTGGAGTCGTGGGCCCTGGGCGGTCGCCCGGGTTGCCCACCGTCTGGACCGGCCCTGAAAGCAATTGAAGGTCTTTTTCATGAGAACAAGGAAGCCAAATCCCTTGAACTGGATGATGAATTGCACACAATCACTATTGGTTATTCCACTGTTACTCGTTATGGAGTATTGTACTCGTATCAACTCTAAACCAATCTTCTTGACAACATTGAACCCCAGTACCCGAACGAAATCTTGTTATTTATGCCATAAATGGTGTGTTGCATAACTAGAATCACCCACCTGCTTTTGTTTTGTGGCCTGTGATGGTGATACCTCCACAGCAACAATAGTGTGGGTTGTTGCCCTCACACTCAGCTCATCCCTTCTCCTAGCCCACTTCGGTACCTAGCCCACGGAGGCCAATTCAACAACCTTGTCTCAACACAGGAACAATCCATCAACAAGCTTTTCTCAATGTTGTTGGACAGCTTAACAACTTGAAATGGTTTCAATACCCGCCCCCTTTGGATCAATCAATTGCGCTCTCTCAATCTTTTAGCACCATGAGCCTTCAAGACCCGGGTAATGTGGATTGATACATGAACACCGGGGTAACCTCACATCTTCATGCTGACTCGAGTATACTCAATTCTCCTAGTAATATTTGTGACAATTCTAATTTATCCGTTTTAGTCGGTGATGGATCTCGCATTCCCGTTACTAAAATTGGCCATGACACCCTTTCACAAATTACACCTCAATTACGTTCTTATTGCTCTTCAAATTATTAAAAATCTCATTTTCATTCGTAAACTCACTCGTGACAATAAGTGTTCTGTTGAATTTGACTAATTTGGTTTTTCTGTAAAGGATTTCATGACTAAACAACCCCTAATTCGATGTGATAGCCCGAGAGATTTGTATCTGTTTACCAAGTCCAACATTTAGGCCCTTGTCTCCATCAACTCTTCTTTGTGGAACCAAAGACTTGGTCATCACACTCAATCTATATTTAAGCATTAAATTTCTAGTAATTCTATTTCATGTAATAAAAAGGAGTCTCATTTACTTTGTCATGCGTGTCAACTTGGCAAACATGCTCGATTATCTTTTTGTTTGTATAAAACTAATGCATTGTTTCCTTTTCAAGTTATACATTATGATGTGTTACTTCTCCTTAACAAATTCATAGTGACATTAAATATTATGTGTTTTTCCTTGATCAATTTACGTACTTTGTTTGGGTGTATCCTCTTAGAAGTAAATCAAATGTGCTCTCTAAATTTCTTCATTTCGTTCCTTAATCAAAAACCAATTTCAGACCGATATTCAAATTTTCCAATGTGATAATGGTAAAGAATATGACAACTTTAATTTTTGCCAACTTTGTGACACTCATGGTATTCATATGCGCTTCTCATGTCCATATACCTCCCAACAAAATGGTAAATCTGAACGTATGCTTTGTACGCTAAACAACATGATGTGTAATCTTCTATTCCAAGCCCATCTTTCACCTACATATTAGGTGGAATCCCTTCATATGGCCACCTACCTATTAAATATTTTTCCATCAACCGCTTTTAAATATGACACTCCATTTCACAAACGGCCATCTTACACCCAACTTCGGGTGTTCGGATATCTTTGTTACCCCCATCTCAACAATATTAACAAACTCTAACATCGATATGTTCCTTGTATTTTCCTTCGCTATCCCTCCAAGTCTTAATCTCCACACCAAAAAATCATCATATCCCGGCATGTCGCTTTCAATGAAATTGTCTTCTTATCTGGTTCAATGACCCCCAACCTCGCTCCCAACTATGACTTCCTTGACTTTGATGAATCATGCAATCACTACAACAACCCAAACACACCTGCAACACCTATTGGGACCGCCCCTCCCCACTCTGATGATGTTGATCCTCATAATCACATGTATTATGTTGTCGTTAACTCCTAGAGAGCCGATTCATCCAATTTCGATACCTCCTTTGTTATGACGTCTCCATTCTTGACCACCCCATGCAATCTCAAACAGCCTCGCGAATATCTCACACCCTTTTGCGTTATTCCATATCAACCACCATATATCGCTCCTGGTATGTACTCCATGGCTACTCGTGCATCGCAAGGTATTTACAAACCTATTGAAAAACTTAATCTTCACACCAACATCGTCTCATCTTCCTCTCCCATTTTGTGTTCTTACACTCAAGTCTTTCGAGATCATAATTGGCTAAATGTGATGAAAGACGAATATAACGCACTTATTTCTAACTAGACTTGGGTACTTGTACCTCGACCTCATAATGCTATCGTGGTTAATTGTATTTGGTTGTTCAAAAAGAAACTTAATGTAGATGGTTCTCTAGCTTGATAGAAGGCGAGATTGGTTGCTAATGGTCACAGCCAGCGACTAGGTATATGTAACAACCCAAAAACCGAGATAAAATTTTTCATTTTTAAATAAGGTTTACAACCATAAGTTTGATACAAAAAATCCATTACATAAAAACCAACATACAAAATCATCAGAGTGTCTATATCAATGAATGTAGAAAATAGTGGAGAGTGCATGTTGTGCCATCAAAAAGGGCCTTTCCCTTTGTAACCAGACGCACCTAAAATCACAATACAAAATGTAAGCAAATGCTTAGTGAGTTTTCCCAAAATAAAACATACCAATCATACAAATGGGCCCAGCCCTGGGGTTCATTCCAACCCAACACAAGTATGGGCCCCACCTAGGGACCTCACCCTGGGGTATATTCAACCCAAATAAATCGCAATGGGCCCCACCCTGGGGTATATTTCAACCCGTTATGTCATACTGGGCCCTACCCTGGGGTATATTTCAACCCAATCACAACATATAACATACAACTACTAGCATACTACATAAATGAATATTGGGTCGGCCTTGGTGCCTTAGGCCCGAAGTTATAGTGAGAAGACTCACCTCAGTCTGTTGAAAACAATAGCTGCTCGGCTACCAATCCAAAAATCTCACATTGAATAAATATACAAATTACCCTAATTAGGATTATGACACAACCTATCCAAGGGCCCAAAATCCTAAGTCCAAACTCCTTCAATATGGCCCAAAAGCCTTTCTTTCTAGATGGGCCTAATATCTAAGGTCCAAAAATATAATGTGCCACAAGACCCAATAGACCCAACCATGCCACATAGGGTCCAAACAAGTATAAAGGCCCAATAACTCTTAATGGGTCCAAGCCCAAGGCTAAATAGGGCCAAAATAGCTCAAAAGCCCAAAGAAGCCCAACCTCCATTGGGGAGCGTACGCCCAGCATACCGCATCAGTACGCTTAGCGTACTGACTCCTTTGGTTATACGCGCAACGTACATATCATTACCCCTAACGTACAAACAATTCTTTCACAAAATTCCATTAAGTGCTTAATACTCGAAATCTCAACATCCAATTCTAGATCTAAGTCTATTAGTATGTCTTAGGGCACAAATTAGGCAACTTAATGCCCTTGCATGCCACATGGGACCTAACACTTCATTTTTCCCATTAAGATCCCTTTTAAGACCTTATAGTCATGCATGGTCCCAATACAACCATCAAGTTAGCATTTTTATGCCTCTAGCATGCCCAATGAGATGAGATCTAACATTAACGTATGGAGTTGCTTAAACTCACAAGAGAGGGTCCATGGACCAAAAATTGACTCCATAACAAACCCTTACTCATCATAGCAAAAGAAATAGCAAGGTCTATACTTTTTTCCTCTAGAAGTTCCCAAAGATGAACTATATGTAGGATCTAGAAGCTCAATAACATCCAAGACTTGATCACCATCTTCTCCTTCTTGAAAACCCAATAAAATGGCCACCAAAAACACTTTTACGCTCAAGGATCACACTCTCATGCAAATCTAGGGGTTTGGGATGTAAGAGGCAATGGAGGCTGTCTAGGGTAAGGTCAAAATAGCATAAAAGTGTTTAAATAGGGTCCTTGACCTAAAATAAGGGTTTTGGTCTTAAGCCACGTACGCCCCATGTACTGCATGGGATGCCCCGCATACGTGGTGCATGCCCGCATCCAGTCCTCACTAGTATGCTAAGTGTACGCATATATACACCCAACATACGTAGGGACCCTCTGGACAAAAGAAATTTATTCCGATTGTAGAAAGGGTAAACACCTGGATTTCGACCATTACAAATTTCCCCCACTTGAATTACACTTTTTCCTCGAAGTCTGATGATGCGAATAAATCTGGGTAATGCTCCTTCATCTCGTCCTCTGACTCCCAGGTCCATTTAGAGCCCCTTTGGTTCTGCCAGTGCACCTTCACTAGCTTCACCACTTTGTTACGAAGAGCTTTAGTTTTTCTATCCAGAACGAAAATGGGCTTCTCTAAATAGTTCAAGCTCTCATGCACCTGTATATCATGCAATGAAATAACTGTAGCCTCATATGATACACACTTCTGCAGCTGAGACACATGGAATATCTAATGGATCTGACTCAGCTCATCAAGGAGATCCAACTGATAAGCAACCTTGCCAACTCAGGCAGAAATACTGAATGGACCAATGAATCAGGGTCCCAACATGCCTCTCTTCCGAAATAGGATGACACCTTTCCAAGGTGACACCTTTAGCAATACGAAATCTCCCACCTGAAACTCGAGATCCGATCGGCGTCGGCCATCATATCTTTTCTGACGACTTTGCTCGACTCACAGCCTGTCACGCACCTGTTGAATCAACTTAGTCGTCTTAAGCACCACTTCGGTGCTTCCCAAGACTCGATGGCCAACCTCCCCCCAACAAACCGGAGACCTACACTGCCTTCCATATAACATCTCGAATGAGGTTCGGTCAATACTAGCATGATAATTGTTGTTGTAGGAGAACTTTGCTAGTGGGAGGTAAGTATCCCGACTTCCTCTGAAGTCTAGAATTCATGCCTGAAGCATATCCTCAAGTGTCTGGATCATGCGACCGCTCTTCCCATCGGTCTAGGGGTGGTATGTTGTACTGAAATGTAATTGAGTGCCTAACTCCTCATGAAACTTCCTCCATAACCAAGAGGTGAACCGAATGTTGCGGTCCGAGGCCACAGATACCAGCACTCCGTGCCTGACTACCACCTCCCGAACATAAATATCTGCTAATTTCTCGGCGGATATACTCTTAGTAATTAGAATAAAGTGTGCACTATTGGTCATCCTATCCACAATAACCTAAATAGAGTCGACACCGCATGCCGTCCTAGGTAATTTCGTGATTAAATCCATGGGGATGGGTAATGGCTAGACCATGTCGTGAGGCCTCTAATGCTCGGCTTTGACCTTCCTACAGGTCAAACACCACTCAACAAACCAAGAAGCTTTCCTCTTCATGTAGGGCCACAAGTAGCTCAATATCAGGTCTTGGTACATCTTCGTAGCCCCTAGATGGATAGAAAACTTGGACATATGTGCCTCCTCCAAAATCTTCTGCATCACCCCCACAGAATGCCGGAACTCAAACCCTACCACACTGAGTCAGTAATCCTCTGCTATCTATGACAAACAAAGGAATATGCCCCCTAATCTGCTCAATCATCCAGTTTTACTTTTTCAATCCTTCTACCCGTTCCCCCTTAATCATATCCACCAATGATGACGTAACCGTCATTCTCAAGCAAATATCTCGGATCGGAGTACTCGCCGCCTTACAGCTCAAAGCATCAACCACCACATTGGCCTTCCCAGGGTAGTACAAAATATCGCAGTCGTAATCTTTTACCACGTCTAACCACCTCCTTTATTGCATATTCAAGTTCAGCCGATCCATCAAATACTTCAAACTCTTATGATCGGTGTAAATAGTGCACCGGACCTCGTGCAAGTAATTGTTGGGTTTTGAGCATAACATCATTCCTATGGTGTACATGCAACCCTAATTGCTTTGATTAAGGGTTTTCTAATTTGAACATACAACTATGAATACCAAAGCAACAACCATATGGACTAGAATATAACAATCGAAATTGTCATATAAACTGGGGTTTAGATCTTACCTTTCTTGTTATGTAGCGATAACAAGTTCACCTTGAATATCCTTGACCTTTGAAAGCTTAGTGCCTCAAATGCCACACCTCTAATGGAGTCACAAACACCACTAGCAATCAGGAAGAACAAGAAAGAGAGGAGGAGGCTTCAAAACCGTCTAGGGTTCTCTTAGAACTCATAGGGACGATTTTGGGAGTCTTTAGGGTTCCTTTTATAGTTGAGGTTTCTAGGGTTATCAACTTAGAAACCCTAATTCCCTTTCTTAGGCCCTAAGAAACATATGGACACCCATTGGACAAGCCTTGGAAAAAATCTTTATGGACTCTCACAAAGATTTCGTCCACCTTATACCAATAAGGTCCATGAGCCCAAACTATAAATATTACTGATTTACATAATCAGTCCCCATTAATTTAATCAGTTTCTTTTGATCACCAAATTAATTCCAAGTTAATTTCTGGATCAATACTAATTAAATAATATAATTTCTCAATTAATATATTATTCGTATAATATATTAATAAATCATAATTAATCCACTTTCTCCATAATTCATCCTATCGGTTGCTATGGTGAAGGCAACCCAAAAGGACCATGCTCATAATCAAATCAAGTACACACCAAAATAGTTATGGGCTTAGACACCTAATCTAACAGTCTCCCACTTGGATAAGTCTAATAACTATTATTGTGTATGACTTCAGAATCTGATTAGCAATTGTAGCTTTCAAAAGCCATTGTCGAACTCTAATCTTATCAGCAACATGTCCTTTAGATAAGGGATCATATATTCCTCCATTCTAGATATCGTATATAAATGAGACATGTATTATAATCATTCTCTCTGTCTATGTGTTGTTTCCTGATTTCCGATTTATGACGACTGGCTAATTGAACAAATCAAATCACTCCTGGCTTAGCCAAGCACTTAGGGTGGTGTCATCACTAAATCATCTAGGGGACCACATATATCACTTTTATCCCTCTTAGGGTGAAAGGAATAGATAAACTTCGACTTATATGCTTGTACTATTTACTCATCAAATCAAACACAATAATACGTTTTATAACACCAAGTTAGTGGTACATTTAGACATTATCACAATGTGCAACTGACTTGTAAACAACAACTATATGTCTCCGTTTGAAGAATATAAGATATTATCGTCTCACAATCACTCGTGATAAAATCCATTAAGTGATTCAAGTGAGAGTGAGATTAATCCAATACTCAAATCTTATTTTAGAAGCACTCATGAACACTGCATCACACGTTTTCTATGTCTAAACACTTTAGACAATCTACAGTCAAATTCATGACATTCTTACCTCATTAACTACTTCCAAAGTATGATTAACTATGGATGTTTGAATAACCTAGTTATTCTGGAAGTCAAAACATGCGAAGTGAAACACAAGAATAATCGAATCTAATATGACCTCAACACTTTGAGTATAATAAAACACCTTTTATTTAATCACCATATTGATTACACATTATTTACTATATAATGTTTCGAATAATCAACATAATACTTGAATTGAAACAATAGTTATCCCATGCTCCAAGCATGCACACAATGTTTACCTATGGTCCTTACCTTGTGAAATAGATCAATTGAACACATTTCCAGTGATGCTCATTTCCCAATTCCCAATCCTTAGCACAAGTGTAAGAATACCAAATTCTTGATATGTGTTAGATTCTAACATTTTTGCAATGATCCTTTTGTAATGACATAACACCAAAGTCACAAAGACTTTGCCAATAAGATTACAAAGCGCTCCATTGTAAATTGTTACAAGACAACTCCATAGATATGAAGTCTCACATTCAAAGTACATTCCTTTGAACATCCTTCTTGCATAAAAGTTTCTAATCTACATAAATTCTTAATATCCAACTCCCATTATGAAAACATTTCCATATTTGCCATATGACAACACACTCTAAATAGAATCCTATCTATTCATACTAATGTCAATATGGTCCATCAATTACTATACTTCCAGCTGCTCACAATCGACAAATCCTCAGAAACCTTCGATTGTTCTTGATAGTTGTTTAACTTAATTTAGTCATATCCGGTTTTGGTCCTTTTCCCTCTTAAAGCCCTAGGCATTCGGAATAGGCAGAACGGTCAAATATTACAACACATGTAATCGATCATATACCCAAAGCGTATGAGATACGATACATAATGTCTTACATAAAGACATGATACTTTACCAGTTTCTTGCTATAATATTGCTATATATAGAATTTCCTTATGTTGAATCTTTCCAACATAACATTCATATATGTTCTTTGACTAAATTTACTTCAAATTTCTCAATCTAAGCTTTTAGATTTGAAATGAAGTATAAGTTCTTCCCCCTTAATTATAACAAAACAACTTTTTCAACCTTTGCAACTTTACAAATTGAAACTTTTATTTTCTATAATTAATATTGCTAACTTGCAACACTTAATATAATAATCATGCTCCCACTAACATGATAATTATATCTTGACCAGCATAACATTTATGCTCCCAATATCTTTGACATGTACTCAGAAAACAGTTGGACTTCTAAAATCAATACTTATTGACTTTCTTACCAATGTTCATATTTCTGATACGTAATGCTTCGATAAGACTTTATCTAAGCTTATACACCTTTTATTAGGAAGCTCATATGTGTGTCTAAACTATTTTAGAGCTTATATCAATAAGCCCCAAATGTTCCGACTAATTGCCAAATCTCACAATTTGAACTATGAAGAGGGATGCAATAACCATAATCTAATTTGAGAATGCAATTTACACAACTGCTATCTCCTTAAAATCTACCTAGTGAAAGCATTTCCTCACAATCATTTTCATGAAGCGGAGAGAAACGTTACCACTTAGATTTTATGGTGTATGTGTTCCTATCCATGTGAATTTTTCATAACCATTATCATAAGACAATGTTTAAATCCAAAATCATATGGACTGAACTTGTTCAATCTTTATTTCTTGCCATCTGGCAGCATAAGGGCCTACCATGTCTTCCAAGTAGTGAAGCAGCTCACCCATACAGATCAATAAACTTTCATTGATTTAGGTGCTTTGCCTTTATGCATTCAAATGAGAACTCATAGAACTCATGCGCATAGTCAACTAAACTGGAATGGCACAGAAACAAGAATGTGTCAACATGATAGGTTATAAACCTCGAGTCGTGTGCTAGTGTAAAACAATAGGTTTACTGTTGATTAGTTCTTGAACTTTTCAAGATCAATTAGACTCCCACTGACCTCTTGACATATAAGATTCTCTTGTCAAGAAACATTCGTTGATAAACAAATATTCAAGAGTTAGTGCGGATTTTTTTATCAAGATAAACACGTCACACAATTGGTCTTAGTTGGTCTTTGTCTTATCCAAGACATTACAACTTACCAATTTTAAATGTGCACGAATAAGAAGACATTTTCTACTCCACATTTGATGAGTGTGTTATAAACCTTGTTAAGATGTGTCACTCAAGTCATAATCCTAGAGTATAACTCTAAGACTTGATTTTGAAACGAAGTATGATTCACCTTTTGATTTAACCATTTCAACAATTTCCGATTCCTCTTCTTAGCAATACTAGTGTGCTAAGGTGTCCTTAGAGGATCAATTGTGATATGGTTTCATAATCATTAAGATGATCATAAAATACGATACTTAAGTACTCTCCCTTCTTTTTCAGATTAGAGAAACTTTTATCTTTTCTGCCTAATTGATTCTTCTTATTCGTTCTGCTTTACATTGAAACCTTTTCAACGATTCAGAATTACACTAAATCTTTTAAGCATAACAATATTTACTAAACCTTTAGCAAATCATGACGAATGTTCTTATCGTTCCTTGTGGTGGACTTAACCTAGTGCACAACAATGCGTATTAGATCCTTCATTCCTTCACGTGACTCACATACTTATGTGCATCAAGGAATTAGTCTTAATTTCCCAAATACGAAGGTTCTCATTCATCATACAATACCAGTTGCATGATTCCAAGTTTCTGTCCAATTGAAACTTGGGTGATGAGAATCATTCCTTATATATATATATATATATATATATATATATATATATATATATAAGAAAAAAAAATCAAAATTTATTTTATTTATAAAAACACGGAAAAACTTATCCTTACAACGCAATTACAAATGAAAACTATGTTACTAAATATTTCTAAGCAATCTATCCTAACTCTTAAACAGCAGCTCAAAAATCCGATCTTCGAACCATGCGATCGAAATCCATTTCCTCGTGATCAGACTCATCTCACTCTTCCTTTAAGCTTCCTTTCTTTTCTTCGATCCTACAAAACATCAAAATGCAATCTTATCACATCATGTATTAAGAATCTACAAGTAGGAACTTAATAGAGTTAGATAGTGGATTTACCTGAAGTAGAGTCATACATCTTGACACTCCCATTTTCGCAATCCTTCAAGTAGATATGGCAGCTTCGCATCCAATGCCCCTTCTCTTGGCAGTAGAAACAAATGGACTCTTTCGGAATAGCACATGGGACAATCTCATATTCAGCCTTTCTCTTTACCATCCGGTCAAGCAGTTTGACATTGGCCGATCCCTTTCCATTGGGAAGAGAAGACTTTTCTAGACATTCAATGTTGCCATCGTCAACATCCATGGAAGTTTGAGAGGTTGACCTACCAGTCAAATTTGCTTTACCAGTGCGCCAAATCATTGTTGATTCAGCAACAATAAGCAAATAGGTTAGATCAAAAAGGGTCACGTCGTAGTCTCCCATATAGTAGTCCTTGATGAACCTGCTATATGACTTAGGAAGTGATTGAAGAACCAAGTCAATAACGAACTTCCTTGAGACATTGACACCCAACATTCCCAGCCTGTCAATATGTAACTTCATCTCTAAGACGTGAGCACATATAGACTTTCCAACTTCGTGTTTGCTTTCCAATAGGGCTTGAGTGACCTTGAACTTTTCAAGTATTCGAACACGTAGGTCAGGGAGAATTATTGGAGGAGGTGGGGGAAGTGAAGAATGATTTCCATTTCCACGATCTAATCGTGAAACATCACCTTCATGTGGAAAGCTTTTTCCAAAAGGTTTGGGAAGACCATAGATATTAGAATTTGACATCTACAAGATGGGAGAAATTCAAGTTAGTTGATTCAATCCTTAATATAACACCCAAATGAAATATTAAGGCTAGGACCCAACACAATATTCTACCACTCTTAAGAGGGATGTCGTCATCCAGTTGCAGAATATTTGAAGGTAGGTAAATGACGATTTACCAATTTCCACCATGAAAAACAAAAATTAAAATTAGGTTTTAAATGAATTGAAACTCCTAGATCTTTTGAGATTCATTGAAATTTTCAACGGCATGTTTAATCTTGATTATGCCCTTCAAGTTTGTGACTGGGATACCGAGGATCATAAATAAGGTGCGAATAACCTTGCAAATTAGCTTGGTACTCTCGAAGACCTATATCACCTAATCAATGTACCGGTTAACCACACACGCTCCATTGATCTATGATAATCTATGAGCTACCCATTTCCATCCTTCATTGGTCCCATATTAGTGTGTCGGTAAACCACACACGCTCCACTAACGACTAACAAGGTGCAATGTGCAATTTCATGGATTAGCACTAAATTCACATTTTTCCTAAAGTAACTAAGATTTGGGAATTTATAAAAGTGTTTAGTTACTTCGTATTTCATTATAGTTATAATGGAAGGTTGCGTCCTATCCTACCCGTTCGGCTAACGACCCTCCACTAGGGAAGGGTGCGGTGGGTAATAGTGGATACCCAATGACGGTCATTTTACAGGCCGCTTCCTTAAGGGTTACATTTACTTATACACATATAATATTAAACTTTTAATTCTATATAGTATAAGGGTGTATTTTATACTTTTAAAATACTAGGTGATTTACTCTATTAATAAATTAGACTTTTAATTTGGTTAATCATAAACCATATTATTATGTATTTATTAATTCTCTCTTTTAATTAAACTCTTAATTAATTTAATAAAATCCATAAGGGGGTAAATTAAATTTTTCAAAACACTAGGGTTTTAGAATTTAATATTTCAAAAATAATACCTTTTAATTAAATTTTAAATTCCAAAACTTGAGGACTAATTTTGAAACCTTTCAAAATATTAGGGTTTAACTATTTAAATTTCAAAAGCTAAAACTTTTAAGTTCAAATTTAAACTATAAAACCTAAACGGTGTAATTTGAAACTTTCAAACTTACTAGGTTAAATATTTGAATCAAAATAATCTTATATTATCCATATTTAACCAAATCCACCAATTTTGATAAGGATACCCATACCAATCTTAAAAAATCGAATTTTGGCAAAAAAACGAGTTTTGGTAATTATCCCAATCAAAATCTGGCCAGAAAATCGAAAATCCAGGCACCAGCACACCCAACTCGTCGAGTTCATGCAACTTGTCGAGTCAGCCAGTCAGACAAAAAAAAATTTGATTTTCTGATCTTTGGCAGTTCACTTTTACATCTATTCAATAGAAAAACGACCTAGGCTTTGATACCAATGTTGGGTTTTGAGCATAACATCATTCTTATGGTGTACATGCAACCCTAATTGCTTTGATCAAGGTTTTTCTAATTTAAACACACAACGATGAATACCAAAGCACCTCTAATGGAGTCACAAACATCACTAGCAACAAAGAAGAACAAGATAGAGAGGAGGAGGCTTCAAAACCGTCTAGGGTTCTCTTAGAACTCATATGGACGATTTTGGGAGTCTTTAGGGTTCCTTTTATAGTTGAGGCTTTTAGGGTTATCAACTTGGAAACCCTAATTCCCTTGCTTAGGCCCTAAGAAACATATGGACCCCCATTGGACGAGCCTTGGATGAAATATTTATGGGCTCTCACAGAGATTTCGTCCACCTTATACCAATAAGGTCCATGAGCCAAAACTATAAATATTACTGATCTACATAATTAGTCCCCGTTAATTTAACCAGTCTCTTTTGATTTCCAAATTAATTCCAAGTTAATTTCTTGATCAATACTAATTAAATAATATTATTTCTCAGTTAATATATTATTCTTATAATATATTAATAAATCATAATTAATCCACTTTCTCCATAATTCATCCTATCAGTTGCTATGGTGAAGGCAACCCAAAAGGTCCATGCTCATAATCAAATCAAGTACATACCAAAATAGTTATGGGCTTAGACACCTAATCCAATAGTAATGCCTCAAAATCTTGAGGGAAAACACCACCGTCCCCTAATTCCAAATCATGAATGGGTAATTCTGTGACATACCCAAATTCACGCCCAGAGAAGAACGATCTGTTTATGCTTTATTTTAAAAATCAGAGTATCCTTTTAAAGAAAAGTGATGCAGAATTTGTTCCTAGAAAAACATGATAAACATATTATCAAAGCATTTCCGAAGAAATGTATTTTTTTATATTAAAACTTTAGGATGTCATCGTCAATACAAAAACATAAGCATAAACAGGCGTTAATTTCATTTACACTAGTGATCTACATCTGTTTTAATCTCTCAGTGTAATGTACATCATATCGATACCTTTCATACAAATAAACTGAGTGGGTCAGGTTAGGAAACCTGGTGAGTACATAGGGTTTTCAAACAACAATAATAAAGTTAGTATGTTTTATCATCAAACAATTAACACAATTACTAATCCCCGTTATCTTTTTTATTTCTTAAGTATCTACCCTAAGAATCATCTATCACTCGTTCCTAAGGAATAGACATGAAGTCCATCGTCGCCATGGTTTATACAACAGGTACTAAAATCCATAGTTGCCAGGGTTCATCCAACGGGCTCGAAATCTATAGCTGCCAGGGTTTATCTCATTTATTGACAGTGTTATTTGCGAGAGTCCACTCGCAATACATGTCAATGGGTTTTTAGAGTACACTGGGTGAACATATCATTCACAACACCTACAGGTTGCAAGCCTATTAGTGTTCCACCAGACTATCTAGAATAGTCTGTGGTTGTCATCCATACTGTGACAACCCGGAACTTTTATTATGTATAGTTGGTCAATTTTATCAATATTAAACTCGATTCCATTACCTTTTAACGCCATTTAAGGGTTCGTTTAAGTGTTCTCAGTCTGAGTACAGCAGGGAATGAGATTAGGAATGACTCAACAAGTCGTACAGGGTCAAAACCGGGCCGTAAACCCTCTTAGGAGGTGTGTACAGCCGCACACCCACCCCCAGCCTCACACTCACCTCTATATATAGAGGGAGACCCATTCATTCACTCTTTTCCCTCCTTGGCTGCACTCTACTTTCTCTCTCTAGAATATTCATCAAAGAACACTCCAAAGGCCTAAAAAATGTGAAGTATTCCATCATCTAACTTGTTATAATGGTAAGATATCTTAATATAAGCCTAAATTCATCATGTTCTTCATCCTTTGAAGGTGTACGGCTACACACCTTCATAACGTGTCCGTACACACCTTCAAAAGACTCTCCAAAGTGAGAATTTGGCCCCTATCTTCTAGTTGGACTTGATATGAGCCTTAAAACACCTGAAAAATCGACATTTTGAGCATAAATGAAGAGTATATGGCCGTACACTCCTATGTACGGCCGCACACCCCTCTATACGGTTGTACACTCCTATGTACGGCCGCACACTCACTCTTATGGCGTTACACCCACTTTAATGCTCATATCTGGCCTTAAACTTGCATAAACCACTAAGTATGGGACCTAAAACACTCCTTGGATACTTGTAGAACATTGGAAACACCTCAAAAACACTCCCCATCATGAGTGTACGGCTGTACACTCATGGGTTGTACACCCATGGTCGTACACACCCTTAGGGTGGCCGTACACCCCCCTCGTTCGATCATTTATGGTTCCGACACTTAGTTCAAGCATTTCCAGGTCCTTAGGGTGGTTTCCCGTCATGTTTAGTCATGGAATACCCTAATCTAATGCATATATGTTAATTAGGATCCACTTGCATACGAAACATCAGTTGACACTCAGCACTCATATCGATCATACATTCAGCTCCTACGTCAAACTGTGAGTTCATACCCCTACGCTTTTATAGTTTTTAAAACGTTTTCAGGGGGAATATAAGCCAAACAATAAGGTTTTCACAACTTAAAAACTGATGCAATTACAACAATCTTTTATCAAACAGTTAGATACCTTATTCCCTTTATGTAATATGCGGAGCATACGGGACGATTTCTAAACATAATTGCATAGTTTTCAGAACAGTATACGAACACAACTTACCAGTCAAACTATAATAGATATAGTTTGGGAAATTCATTACCGGTTTTACAGATTCAAACGTCGTACAAAGTCAAACACATAAACTATGAGAGATTTAGTTTATCCATTACTACGTACAGAAAACTGGAGGATCTTGCTAAATAATTATTTTGCATATAACCGTTTCGAACACAAGAACAAAAAAACAACACGTAAACTAGTTAATACAGGATTGTGATACCTATCTTCGTTATGCCATTCGGGGTACCAGTAAATCCTCACCTTTAGTAAAACCAGAGTCTCCTGGAGGGAGAGCGTGAAATTTGTGAATAGATCTATTCGGGACTGACAATCCCAAATCTAAACTGTTAGCTACAGTTAGGCGGGCACGCCTGGGGTGACAAATTTTGTAATCGTACCACGCCTGAAGAAACGTCAAGGTGGTCATCAGTCATTTAGCATGGTTATACGACTCACAATAAGTATAAACTAACCTTTGTTTATGGGAATTCTTTCTTCAATAGTTTTGTTTTAATTAACGAAACTACCTATCTACTTACTGGAGGGTATTCCATGGATCCTACTCTTGGTTTTATTTGAGTATTAAAACTACTATACATACTGGTGGTAGCCAGGATTTTTAACAGATTATACACTGCACACTAGTGGTAGCCAGGGTTTTCGAACAGTACATACACTACAAACTGGTGGTAGCCAGGGTTTTCAAACGGAACATACTTTTCATACAGTAACCAACAAACATGTTAGAAAATATTGGATTTTCTTGGAAAGCATGCATACATATTTCAGAACGTGATAACAATGGTTTTCGATACAAACGACATTTTACTTATAATGAAAAGAAACCATTTGTACAAATTCAGTGACTAGTTTTCAATGCAAAAAACATGCTTATGAACTCACCATCTTTATGCTGATATGTTTTCAAAACCGCTTGTATTCTCAGGGCAACGATAGACAGGTACCTTTGCCAGCTTTTGGAGAAGACAGAGCATTTTGGAGTCTCGTCTTTATCTTTTGTTACTTCGATGTATACAAAGTATGTTTTCAAACAGATGTAAATATTCTTATTATAATGTAATGGTTGTGTTTACTTTGATTGCTATGATACGATTGTTGTGATACTACGCATGACGTCGCCCGCCCCTGGACGTTTCCGCTGTTACATCTGACGGTTTGGGGGTGTGACAGATTGGTATCAGAGCTATTGTTTATAGTGAACTAAGTATACCGAACCTTACATTCAACATAAAATACTATAGGAGTATTTCAGTCAAAACCGAATACATTGTAGAAATTCATTCCAAGTGTTTCTACTCATTCTTTCTTAGCGATAGTTTACTTGCTTTAGTAACCCCTTTACTGCATATCGCTTAGTAGAACACTTTATCTATGATATAGAGATATACCTTGTTTCATATCTCTTAACTCGAAAGTCCACGAGACTTACCATCTTCTTCTTCCTGATATAGAACAAGATGCCTCCAATGAAAAGTGATGGGTTTTAGCCATAAGAACATCCTATGTGCTCATGAAAACCCTAATGCTTGGATCTAGGTTTCTCTATTGATATTCAATTCATCCAAGACTTTAAACCCTAGTTCTAGCATACAATTAATCATATTAACATGAGAAAGGTTTTTAGATCTTACCTTGATTGTTATGTAGCAATAACAATCTCAAATCCTCCTTGTAATGACTTTAGAAAGTTTAGAGTTACAAGTGTCACTCCTCTAATGGTTCACAAACACCAAGAGCAAGAGGATGAAGAATAAGGAGAGAGGAGACACCCAAAAACGGCTGGAAAACCTAATCAATTAGTTCACCACGTTTTTGAGTCTCAAGGGTCCTTTAAATAGTGAGACTATTAGGGTTATCAAACAAGGAAAACCTAATTTAACTGCTTAGGCCCTAAGCAACCCATGAACTCCTTCCTTAAAGGCCTAGGATGATTTCTAATGGGTTTCCCCATAGAATTCGTCCACCCCTCTAATATGGAGTCCATTAGCTCAATATTCAACTATTATACAATTGACAGTTCTAGTCCCTTAACTTTATTTAATGTCTTTTAGCCACAAAATTAATTCCTAATTTAATATTGACTAATATTAATTAAACAATATGATTTCTCCTTTAATATATTATTCTCATAATATATTAATAAATCATAATTAATCCTTTCTCTCCATAATTCATCCTATCAAGTTGCTTTGGGGAAGGCAACCCAAAAGGACCATGCACCATCGGGTCAAGTACATACCAAAATAGTTATGGACTTAGACACTAATCCAACAGTCTCCCACTTGGATAAGTCTAATAACTATTCTGCGTATGACTTCAGATCCTGATCAGCAATCACAGCTTTCAAAAGCTGCTGTCAACTCTGATCTTATCAGATACGTGTCCTTTAGATAAGGGATCATATATTCCTCCATTCTAGATATCGTATAGACTGAGACATGGATTTAAATCATTCTCTCTGTCTATGTGTTGTTTCTCGATTTCCGATTTACGACGACTGACAACAGACTACAATTGAACACATCAAATTAGTCCCGGCTTGGCCAAGCACTTAGGATGTCATCACTAAATCATCTTGGGGCCCACAGATATCGCTTTCATCCTACCTTGGATAAAAGGAACGGATAAACCTTGATTCAATGCTTGCTTGCACTCACTCACCGAATCACACACAACAATATGTTTTATGACACCAAGTTACTGGTGCGTTTACATATTATCAATGTGTAACCGACTCGCAAGATACAACTCGCACATCTCAGTTTCAAGAATATAAGATGTTATCGTCTCACCAATCACTCGTGATAAAATCCATGAAGTGATCAAGTGAGCGTGGGTTTAATCCAATGCTCAGATCATATTCATAAGCACTCATGAACGTTGCAGCAACCACTTGCTTATGTCTAATACACTTTAGACAATCCACACACCAATTCACGACAGTCTTCATTCATACCTACTTCCAACATATGAATGAATGTGGTCCGTTCGAATAATTTGATTGGTCTGAACCAATTTAATTATTCAGGAAGTCAAAACATGCAAAGTGAAACACAAGAATAATACTAATCCCATATGGCCACAAACTCTGGGTATAAATAAAACATTCTGCACCAGGGACTAGGTTGATTCTTGAATTCCATCTGCCTCTCCGGAGGTACCCCGAGCAACTCCTCGGGGAATACGTCCTCAAACTCTCATAATATGGGCATATCGCCCACCGTCGCCCTACCCGCCTCCCGGGTATCCATAACATAGGAGACATAACTTGCGCAACCCTGCTGAAGGTAGCGCCTAGCCCTCACTGCCGAATGTTGTGGCCTTTCGCCCTGAACCAATAGCTCTCCCCCACTAGGGATCCTAATCCATACTGACTGTTGTGCACAGTCGATCATTGCCCCATTGGGGCTCAGCCAATCCATGCCAATAATAATTTTGTTCCCCCGCAAAGGTATGGGAACCAAGTCCACCAGGAAATGTTCCTCAAACAACCTCAAAACACAATCCCGGTAGACCTCTGATGCTCGTACCGACCGGTCATCCGCAATCTCTACCTCTAGAGGGCAATCCAACATGCCCGAAGACTCCGGAAACTTCTTGCTAAGTGCAAGAGAGACAAATGATCGAGTGGCACCTGAATCAAACAACATCTGAACTGGGATACCGTTCACATGGAACGATCCTAAGCAAGGCACATAATATCTCAAAATCACAGCGACATAACATAAAAGCATAAAATAAGAAATCATACCCGTCACCACATCGGGTGCAGCGTGTGCCTCCTCGACTTTCAGCTGAAATGCTCGGCTCCGAACCACTGGAGCCTCCAACTTGGCCTTTCGGCCATCCACAACCCGTGTTGTCGCTGGAGTCGGCGCTGCTGCCGGCGCCACTGCTGCTATCAATCTAGGGCAATTGACCTTTTTATGGCCCCTATGATTACAATGAAAATAAATCAGGTCTGATATCTGAATTGCATGAGTAGGGGCAGTACAATCTCTGCCAAAATTCCCAACCTTGCAACACTTATAGCAACCTAAACCCGGCCTAGTGCGACAAGCTCCCTCGTGTGACCGACCACATTTCCTACAGCGGTCCCGTCTTGACTGGCCTTTCGGCCTACCATCGGATCCCTTGGGCTTCTTCCCCGAAGCCCCCGTCATCAGCCCCTTTGCTGCCTTCCTCTTGCGGATGTGCTCCAAATCAATCTCCCTCTCCCTAGCCCTGGCAATCATGGAATCCAGGGTAGGGCAAGCTGAGAAACTGACATGCTCTCGGATGTCATCTCGTAGCATGTCATGGTAGCGGGTCCTCCTCATGTCCTCATCACCCGCATACTGGGCACCAGCAATGCCCTCTCCCAGAACTTGGCGGTGATCTCCGCTACAGTCTCCATAGTCTGTCTCATGTCCAAGAACTCCCTGGCCAGCTACTGAAGCTCCACAGCTGGCGCAAAGTTGGCCCTAAATCTGGTCACAAAGCCTGACTAGGTCATAGACACAACATCCGAGGCTCCTAGAGAGTCACCAACTAACTCCCACCAATCTCTGGCCCTATCGCTCAAACACCCTGCAGCGAAATGGACCTTCGACCCTTCTGGGCAGAAGCTCGTCAGTTGCGCAGACTCGATGTCTGCGATCCATCTCCTAGCAGCAATGGGGTCTTTCACCCCATGTAAATCCGGCGCACCACTCCCTCTGAAGTCCTTAAAGGACAGTGTGCGTGATCCTGACTGGCTAGTCGCCAAGTCGCTCCTGAACGGCCTGAGGCGATCCTCCGTCAGCTCGATGATCCCTTCCTTGATCAACCCGAAGATAACCGGCATCGCATCAAGGACACCTCTCGTGATCTCGGACGCGATGAGCTCACGTAACCCATCATCCACATGCTCAGATCCTGCACCCGAGCCCGATCCTGACCCAGATCTTGAACCTCCCGCTCCATGTCGCGTGACCACCATTCTAAAAATAAACATACAAATGTCAGGGTCACATATACTTTCTAGAGGTCTCACATACTTTCCAAGTGTGCAGGTTCCATCTAGGCCCTCCCTGATTCGAGTACGGATCCTCTACTTTCAGTAATACGGGCCCATACTACCTTCCACATCTACCCATACTTTCCTCAAGGATTTCTTCGACTTCACCAAGTCCCTTTTACCGATACCCTTTCCACTGACCTCATCCTAAGCTTCCCTAGGGCACTCCGACCTACCCTCCGCCATCAGCTGCACTGGGAGTCCCCACCACCTCCCCCTAACTAGCTTGCGGATACTGTTATATATCTGTTCCTTAGCTAGTTGAAGATGGCCAGGACCCCCATAGCACAAAGCAAGCAGCATTCATGCATTGGGTAACCAAACCAGGCATAACCTACACAGGCCATCCTACTGCTGACTAAACAGTCCTAGCATACAGCTCGTACAACAGGCATATAAGACATCCTCCCTAGACCCTTACTCCTAACTAGCATGGAATTCTCAGAATCTTATATCAGGCACACAAGGCATCCTCCTAGATCCTTAGTCCTATTCTAGCATGCAATTTTTTGAATCAAACCATACAACATAACATAGCAAGTATGGGTATCTTGGGGAAAACTTACTTGAGCCCGGCCGGTCGCATGCATCACACACTTCGTGTTTCTTAAAATCCCTCCACTTAGATTTTAGAAAACCATTTTCCTTGTAAAAATCTTTTAGTCCCTCGGTTTGAGTCCACACACCCCCGAGGGTGTGTCCGAATCCCTCAAACCAGGGCTCTGATACCAATTTGTAACATCCCAAAATTCAAGCCCGAAAATTTCATTTTTGAATTAATAATTTTAAAACATTTTACCATAACATTGTCAATAAAGCAACACATTACAAAATCATAATGTTGTGTCCCAAACCATGCCATAAAAAATAATGAAAATCAGAGTACAGTCCCAAAAAGTCTGATGCGGAATCATGTGTGTGTATATGCAATGCGATGCTACGCCGCCGGCTCCTTCCCCTTAGATGAAGAGGTACCTGAAACCAAAAAAGAAACCGTAAACACAAAGCTTAGTGAGTTCCCCTATCATACCACATACCAAACAGTATCGTCGGTATCTTTCAACCGGTAACTTCCATCGGTACCTTTCAACCTGTAATCCCCATCGGTATCTTTCAACCGGTAATAATCGTCGGTATCTTTCAACCGGTAATCATCATCGATATCTTTCAATCGGTAACTGTCATCGGTATCTTTCAACTGGTAATTGGGGACTATTCCACCCCTTACCACTAGCATACAACATCAAGATATAAACATACAGTCAGGCATATCCGAGTACTGACCTACCCTTCGGTCCTAAGGACCGCTGTAAGGGAAACTGATCCCTACTATACACATAACATATCATACAGATAAATCTCATGGCCAAAGCACATAACCAGACCAAGATAATTATCATAAAGATAATCATCTTCTAAATACTCCTCTTTGCTGGCCCGGCATTGTGGCCTTAGACCTACCCCTACTGGAAGGTAACTCACCTCATACGAGTAGCTACTGATAATCTATGTGGGAAACCTCTGTCTGCTGCTGCTCCGGAAATCCTCCGGCTATAATCCCCACAAAACACTCAGTCAGAATCTGATATCTACTCTTAGGGTAAAATAACTATTTTACCCCCAACCAAGTCCAAGTCAAAGTCGACTTCCAGTTGACCCAACTCACCGAGTTGGGCCGTCAACTCATCGAGTCCCTACCCTTTACTCGTCCTTATCCATGACTCGACTCGTCAAGTTTGGCAACGACTCGACGAGTTCCCCTTCTTTACGAACATCAATGAACCTTCATCCGACTCGTCGAGTTCACCTTCATCTGATGAACAAGTCCTGACCTTGACTCGCCGAGTTGTTTGAACAACTCGTCGAGTTCATCTTCAAACATAAGGAGATTGCCTTGGACTCGTCGAGTCTGTTCTAGCACTCGTCGATTCCCATGAACTCCAAGTCTAAAACTAAGTCCAATGTGTTGGTTCACTCCTTCTGACCTGCTACAACCCTTCTAACACCCAACTGAGTTCTTTTGACCCTCAACAGATATGGGACTAAATGCCTTGGACTCGTCAAGCCCCAAGAACGGACTCGCCGAGTCGATAACGTCCACATCCTAAATCCTCGATTTCTGATGTACAACACTTGTCCAAATGATAGATCCAAGCCCCTAAGCTTGATCTAGCACGTAAAGTTACGAACTTTACGTGCATGCATGGTACTTTTGAGCCAAAAAGGCTCTAAAATGGCTCTTTTGTTGCATGGGACCTTCCTTGGTTGCAATAGCAACCCAAATCTACCTTGTGACTCTTCCCAAGTGCTAGATCCGAAGTCTTGACCCCCAATCATGTTTGCAATCATGGTTGGTCACCTCATATGGCTTAAAAGCCCTAAATCTTCCTTAAAAAGGGATCTAACAAACAAGCAAGCAAGGTACAGACTTTATACCTTTCAAAGACTACAAATGATGAACCAAACTCGAATCCTTTAGTCTCCTCTTGATCCTTCTATGCTCTTCCTTCTTCCTTGAGGTCAAAACCCACAAAAATCACTCAAAAGCCTTAGCTCTTGCACGAAAACACTTTGGGTTTGCTATGGAGGGTCTTTGGGAGAAATAGGGATGAGTGGTGGCTGAAATAGATGATTAAATAGGGTGCAAACCCTCATATTAGGGTTTTTGTTTAGTCAGGGCCTACTCGTTGAGTCTGGCAGCCGACTCGACGAGTCTGTCACTTAAGTCCCGTCCAAACTCCCTCCTACTCGACGAGTTGGGCCTTCAACTCGCCGAGTCCCAGACCAAAAATGCAAAATACATTAAATAAAATACATACCAGGAACCGAGTGCTACAACTTTCTTAGGACATGTGGTAAGCAAGGAAGGCATACATGAGGACCCCTCTAAAATCAAAGTGATAGAGAACTGGACAGCACCGAAGATGTCCACCAAAATCCGTCAATTCTTGGGCCTCGCTGGCTCTTATCGCAGGTTTATCCAGAATTTCTAAAAAATTGCCAAACCCCTAACCACTCTGACCTAGAAAGGTGTACCCTTTTGTTGGAGTGAAAAACAAGACACTGCATTCCAAACATTGAAGTAGGCCCTATGCAGCGCACCTATCCTGTCTCTGTCCGAAAGGATGAAGGACTTTGTTGTCTACTGCGATGCATCCAATCAGGGCTTTGGCTGTGTGCTCATGCAGCGAGGAAACGTTATTGCTTATGCCTCAAGACAGCTGAAGGCACACGAAGTCAATTATACAACTCACGACCTGGAGTTGGGAGCAGTGGTTTTCGCATTGAAGATATGGAGACATTACCTTTACGGAACCAAGTGCACAATCTTCACTGACCATAAAAGCCTGCAGCACATCTTCGATCAGAAGGAGTTGAATATGAGACAACAGCAATGGGTAGAATATGCTACTATCCCGGCAAGGCCAATGTGGTGGTGGATGCCCTTAGCCGAAAAGAATTCTCAGGTCGTAGAGTGAAGGCACTAACAATGACCATCCATTCCCACTTATCCGAACAAATTAGAGAGGTTCAGCCGGAAGTCTTAAAACTAGAAAATATGTCGGATGAAGCCTTGAGAGGAATGAAAAAGAACTTAGGGATCAACGGAGACAGGGTCTACTATTTCATAAATCGAATCTGGACCCCAAAGTTTGGTGGTTTCAGGGAGGTT
This sequence comes from Lactuca sativa, assembly GCF_002870075.4. NCBI lineage: Eukaryota > Viridiplantae > Streptophyta > Magnoliopsida > Asterales > Asteraceae > Lactuca > Lactuca sativa. Next base: position 132,301,033 of record NC_056625.2, on the reverse strand, counting down.
GTCATGAACGAGGCTCACAAAACTAGATACTCCATTCACACAGGTACGGATAAGATGTACCTTGATCTCAAGAAACTATATTGGTGGCCAAACATGAAAGCGGAGATCGTTACCTTCGTGGGCAAGTGTCTGACTTGTGCCAACGTGAAGGTCGAATAACAGAAGTCCTCAGGTTTGCTTCAGCAGCCAGAGATACCTGAGTGGAAGTGGGAGAGGATTACCATGGATTTTATCACTAAATTACCCAAATCTCTGAGTGGGTACGACACCATCTGGGTAATAGTCGACCGATTGACAAAATCTGGTCACTTCCTACCGCTCAAGGAAACGTTCACAATGGAGAGACTTACACGAATCAACAACCAAGAAATAGTTCGACTGCACGGTGTGCATGTGTCCATTATCTCCGATCGAGATAGTAGGTTTACCTCAAGATTTTGGCAGTCACTACAGAAAGCTCTTGGAACTAAGTTGGATATGAGTACAACTTACCATCCTCAGACATATGGGCAGAGTGAGAGAACCATTCAAATCTTAGAAGACATGTTGAGAGCATGTGTCATCGATTCCGATAAGTTGTGGGACATCCATTTACCCTTGGTTGAATTCTCCTACAACAATAGTTACCACACCAGCATCAAGGTTGCGCCTTTTGAAACCCTCTATGGCCGTAAGTGCAGATCCCTTCTGTGTTGGGTTAAGGTGGGCGACACACAGCTAGCCAAGGGACAAGTCCCCGACAGCACTCTCACAGGCCTAGAGATCATCCGCGAAACCACAGAAAAGATCGTACAAATCCGAGAACGACTGAAAGTCTCACAAGACAGACAAAAGAGCTAAGCTGATAAACGACGAAAACCCTTGGAATTCCAGGTTGGTGATCGTGTCTTGTTGAAGGTCTCACCCTGGAAAGGCATGATATGCTTTGTAAAACGTGGAAAGCTAAATCCAAGATACATAGGACCGTTCGATATCCTTGCTAGGATCGGTCCCGTAGCATACAAACTCCGTTTACCTCAAGAGCTTAGTAACATTCATCCTGACTTCCACGTCTCGAATCTTAAAAAGTGCTTATCCGATGAAACTCTTACGATTCCTCTCGATGAGATCGAAATCAACGAGAACCTTAAATTTGTGGATGAAACAATCGAAATCATGGACCGGGAGGTCAAGCGAACAAAGAAAAGTCGCATCCAAATAGTCAAGGTTCGCTGGAATGGCAAGTAGGGACCTGAATTCATTTGGGAGCGTGAGGATTCCATGAAACAGAAATACCCCCAACTTTTTCCAAATCCATGATTGGTACCTTTATTCTTGAATTTCGGGACGAAATTCCCTCTAACGGGGGGATGATGTGACAACCCGAAACTTTTATTCTGTACGATTGGTCAATTTTATCAATAATAAACTCGATTCCATTACCTTTTAACACCATTTAAGGGTTCGTTTAAGTGTTCTAAGTCCGAGTACATCCGAGAATGAGATTAGAAATGAGTCAACAAGTCATACAAGGTCAAAACCGGGCCATACACCCTCTTGGGAGGTGTGTACGGCCGTACACATGGGTGTGCAATCGCACACCCACCCCCCAGCCTCACACTCACCTCTATATATAGAGGGAGACCCCTTCTTTCACTCTTTTCCCTCCTTGGCTTCACTCTACTTTCTCTCTCTAGAATATTCATCAAAGAACACTCCAAAGGCCTCAAAAATGTGAAGTATTCCATCATCTAACTTGTTATACTGGTAAGATATATTAATCTAAGCCTAAATTCTTCATGTTCTTCATCCTTTGAAGGTGTACGGTCGCACACCTTCATAAGGTGCCATACACACCTTCAAAAAGACTCTCCAAAGTGAGTGTTTAGACCCTCTCTTCTAGTTGGACTTGGTATGAGCCTTAAAACACCTAAAAATCGACGTTTTGAGCTTAAATGAAGAGTGTATGGCCACACACTTCTATGTACGGCCGCACACCCCTCTATACGGCTGCACACTCCTATATACGACCGCACACTCACTCTTATGGCCTTACACCCACTTTAATGCTCATATATGGCCTTAAACTTGCAAAAACCACTAAGTAAGGGACCTAAAACACTCCTTAGATACTTATAGAGCATTGGAAACACCTTAAAAACACTCCCCAGCATGAGTGTAAGGCCGTACACTCATGGGCCGTACACCCATGGTCGTACACACCCTTAGGGTGGCCGTACACCCCCCTCGTTCGATCATTTATGGTTCTGACACTTAGTTCAAGCATTTCTAGGTCCTTAGGGTGATTTCCCGTCATGTTTAGTCATGGAATACCCCTAATCTAATGCATATATGTGTTACTATATGTTAATTAGGATCCACTTGCATACGAAACATCAGTTGACACTCAACACTCATACCGATCGTACATTCAGGTCCTATGTCAAACTGTGAGTTCATACCCCTATGCTTTTATAGTTTTTAAAATGTTTTCAAGGGGAATAAAATCCAAACATAAAGGTTTTCACAACTTAAAAGCTGATGCAATTACAACAATCTTTTATCAAACAGTTAGATACCTTATTCCCTTTATGTAATATGCGGAGCATAAGGGACGTTTTCTAAACATAATTGCATAGTTTTCAGAACAATATACGAACATAACTTACCAGTCAAACTATAATAGGTATAGTTTTGGAAATTCATTACCGGTTTCACAAATTCAAACTTAGTACAAAGTCAAACACATAAACCATGACAGATTTAGTTTATCCATTACTACGTACAGAAAACTAGAGTATCTTGCTAAATAATTATTTTGCGTATAACCGTTTCGAACACAAGAACAATAGAACAACACGTAAACTAGTTAATACAGGATTGTGAGACCTATCTTCGTTATGCTCTTCAGGGTACCAGTAAATCCTCACTTTTAATAAAACCAGAGTCTCCCAGCGGGAGAGCGTGAAATTTGTGAATAGATCTATTCGGGACCGACAATCCCACACCTGAATTGTTAGCTACAGTTAGGCAGGCACACCTGGGGTGACAAATTTTGTAATTGTACGACTCCTGAAGAAACGTCAAGGAGATCATCAGTCATTTAGCATGGTTATACGACTCACAATAAGTATAAACTAACCTTTGTTTACGGGAATTTTTTCTTCAATAGTTTTGTTTTAATTAATGAAACTACTTATCTACTTACTGGAGGGTATTCCAGGGATCCTACTCTTGGTTTTATTTGAGTAATAAAACTATTATACATACTGGTGGTAGCCAGGCTTTTCAACAGATCATACACTACATACTGGTGGTAGCCAGAGTTTTCTAACAAAACATACACTACATACTGGTGGTAGCCAGGGTTTTCAAACGGAACATTCTTTTCATACAGTAACCAACAGACATGTTAGAAAATATTGGTTTTTCTTAGAAAGCATGCATACATATTTCAAAACGTGATAACAATGGTTTTTGATACAAACGACATTTTACTTATAATGAAAAGAAACCATTTGTATAAATTCAGTGACTAGTTTTCAATACAAAAACATGCTTATGAACTCACCAGCTTTATGCTGATACATTTCCAAAACCGCTTGTATTCTCAGGGCAACGATAGACAGGTACCTTTGCCAGCTTTTGGAGAATCCGGAGCATTTTGGAGTCTCATCTTTATCTTTTGTTACTTCGAGGTATACGAAGTATGTTTTCAAACAGATGTAAATATTCTTATTATAATGTAATGGTTGTGTTTACTTTGATTGCTATGATACGATTGTTGTGATACTACGCATGACGTCGCCCACCCCCGGACGTTTCCTCTGTTACTTCTGACGGTTCGGGGGTGTGACACATACTCTGCTAGATGACGGGGCCATCGCTTAGGTCATCGCTTGGTACATCGCTTCTCACCATACTTTACCACTCATATGTCATCGCTCACCATTTATCTTATGTTTAATCTACCCATCTTTTACCCGTCATAATTATAGGTATAAAATACATATATAGTTTAAGACAAATAAAACATGTATATTTTTGTTCATTCGGCATAGATATCAAGAACACATAAAATATGCACACATAGCACGTAATTTATATTAAATACTTCATATCTATGTGTAAGATGAAAGTAACTATGCACTCACTTGATACGGTGGTGATTCGGACATCACTTTGCTTCTTAAAATAATATTCTTTGATGAAATTGGGAGGTTTGCTTGGAAACCACGCTCTGAGCGAGCAGAGTTTCAAACCGAAATACTCTTTTTCTTGGAGCCTCCTGGCGCTCCGGGGCTTTCTCCTAGTGCTAGGGAGGTTCCTTAGGCTTCGGGTGGTTTAGGGTGGATAGAGAGAGAGAGAGAGAGAGAGAGAGAGAGTAGAGAGAAAGAAAAGTGTAAGGAATGAAATGGTCAAATTTGATATTTATAGGAAGTTTTGGGCTCTCTCTCGTCGTGAGCCTCACATGCTCACGTCGTGAGCTTAAATGAGTCATACCATTGCCTTCCCAGGTGTTTTCTTGCCTCGATTAGTGTTCGTTTGACTCCTCACGTCGTGAGAAATAATGCTCACGTCGTGAGTCCAGTCAAATTAGGTTTTCTGACACATGTCATGCTCTCAGACAACTACATCCTCGGAAGGCCATAACTTTTATATCCACAAGAAGGTGGAGATGTACTCTACAACTTTAATTTAGACTCCTATCGTAAACTCACTTTTTATGATTCCCAGTGTCGTGTCGGTTTTGTTGTGAAACTTCGACAAGTCATAACTTCTTCGTTATAACTCAGATTTCAGCGTTCTTTATATGTACGGAAACCTTGTGACATATAATACAACATAGTTAAGATAATTTATTCAAAATAATCATCTATAAAAAAAATCATTTTTTACTCTTATCGTCTCTAAATTAACTAGCCCGAATCTGCGGGTGTTACAAATTCGCCACATGAGGCTTCAGCTGCCTCGAGGCGTAAATAATCACATGCCCCCTCTGCATAACGACAGCTCCTCCGAATCAAAAAGTCCCTGGAGCATCTCGAAACTTCTTGCTAAGCACAAGAGATACAAATAATTGGGTATCCTCCGAATCAAAAAGAACATGAGCCGACAATCCATCGACTAAAAAGGTCCTATACAAGATTATGACAACATAAGCATAATAATAATAAAACAATAAAGATAAAGATAAATCACATACCAGTCACGACGCCCGGCGCTGCTATGGCCTCATCCGTGGTCAGTTGAAATGCTCTGCTCTTCATTGCAGGAGTCTTCGCCTTGCCTTGACGGCCATCTGTAATCCTCAATGTAGCGGGCGCAGGCGCCGCCACTGGTTCTCTAAACAACCTCAGACAATCAGCCTTTTTATGACCGGTCTGGTTGTAGTGAAAACAAATCAAGGCATTCCTAGGGCAGTCCTTGCTCATATGGCCCGCCTGACCACAACCAAAACATCATAATCCCACTGGTCGGCAAGGTCCACTATGCATCTTGCCGCACTTAGCGTATCAGCCTCGGCCCTGCTGGCCTCTACTATGAACATTGGCGGTCTTAGGCTTCTTATCCTGACCCACTGACATCAGAACTTGCTCCGTCTTCCTCTTCGTGTGGAGCTCTAACTCGATTTTCCGCTCACGGGCCTTCTCAATCATGTCATTCAGGGTTTTGCACCCTGAGAAACTGACAAACTCATGGATATCATCCCTCAGCATAGCATGATATCTCGTCTTCCTCATCTCCTCATCTGCCTCGTACTGCAAAACCAATAGTCCCCTATCCTTAAACTTGGCAGTAATCTCAGCCACAGACTTCATGGTCTGGTGAAGGTCCTAGAACTCCCTCACTAGCTGTTGCACCTCTATGGCTGGTGCAAACTCCCGATCAAACCTCCGTACAAAATTATCCCATGTCATAACAGTCACACCCGCAGACCCTACCTCGCGGGTAACCTCCTCCAACCAGTCTCGCGCTCTGCCCCTCAACATACAAGACGCAAATCCCACCTTTGTTGCATCGGGGCAAAAACTCGTGCACTGAGCATTCTCCAAACCTGACCTGCCGTGATCTCAGCTCGAAAAGACCTAAGCCGCTCCTCCATAATCTCCATGATACCCTCCTAGAAAGTACCGAAAATTACTGGGGTAGCATCAAGGATGCCACGATTAACCTCAACTGTGTTAATCTCGTGCAACCTCTCATCAATAGGCTCTGCACCAGAGCCTAAACCCGATCATGAACCTAATCCCAAACTTGAACCTCCTCGTGTAGCCATCACCATCCTCAACTGAAAATACAACATAGAAAATGGTTGATAAGGAACTTTGAAGGGATTCCTCCCCACCGGAGTCCTTAGAGCTTCTAGGTTTGACCTTGTCTCGGGTATAAGTCATGTGCTTTTAGTAGTATGGCCCCAATACTACCTTCCACACCTACATTTACCTTCCTCAAGGCCATACCTGATACCTCTAATTCACCCAACTGTAAATAAAAAATGACCTACAACATACATCACATACACATATCCTAGACTCTTCTAGGATTTCTTTATCCTCACAGAACCAGAAACCTCAATCAACACCACAGGTTGCCTTATGCAAGAAAGTTATACATAAATAGAATCACATAGACTGTCAAATAAAGCCTCTACCCTATGACCACAACTAAACAAGGAATAGGACATAAGGCAGAACTCATCATTCTAGGGCTATGCAATCCTAAACATGTACAACTTGGAAAGAATACACTTAGCAAATAACAAAGTCAAAATCGATTCCTAAAAATACATTCATAGCATGGTTAAATTTTGGGAAACACTTACTTTAGCTTAGCCGATTTCGCGCATTGAACTCTCCTTTTTTTCTAAAGAAAACCGTTTTCAGAAAAACTTGCCTTTTGTTTCTTTTGAAAAGGCCTACCATTCCTCAGTTTGAGTTCTGACACACCTGAGAGTATGCCCGAATCCCTCAAACCAAGGCTCTAATACCAACTTGCAACAGCCTAAAAATCCAGATAAAATTTTTCATTTTTAAATAAGGTTTACAACCATAAGTTTGATACTAAAAATCCATTACATAAAAACCATCATACAAAATCATGAGAGTGTCCATATCAATGAACGTAGAAAATAATGGAGAGTGCATGTTGCACCATCAAGCCAGGTCTATCCCTTTGGAACCCGACGTACCTGAAATCACAATACAAATTGTAAGCAAATTCTTAATGATTTTTCCCAAAATAACAAATACCAGTCATACAAATGGGCCTAGCCCTGGGTTTATTCCAACCCAAAACAAGTATGGGCCCCGCCTTGGGGTATATTTCAACCTGTTATGTCATATTGGGCACCACCCTGGGGTATATTTCAACCTAATCACAACATGTAACATACAACAACTAGAATACTACATAAATGAATATTGGGCCGGACTTGGTGCCTTAGACCCGAAGTTATAGTGAGAAGACTCACCTCAGTCTGCTAAAAATAATAATTTCTTGGCTACCAATCCAAAAATCTCACACTGAATAAATATACAAATTACCCTAGTTAGGATTATGACACAACCAAGCCAAGGGCCCAAAATCCTAAGTCTAAATTCCTCCAATATGGCCCAAAAGCCTTTCTTCCTAAATGGGCCTAATATCAAAGGTCCAAAACAATAATGGGCCACAAGGCCCAATAGGGCCAACCATGCCATCTATGGTCCAAACAAGTACAAAGGACCAATAACTCTTAATAGGTCCAGGCCCAAGGCTGAATAGGGCCTAAATAGCTCAAAAGCCCAATGAAGCCCAAGCTTCACTGGGGAGCGTATGCCCAACGTACCTCATCAGTACGCTCAGTGTACTTACTCCTTTGGCTATACGCACAGCGTACATATCATTACGCCCAACGTACAAACAGTTGTTGCACAAAAGTCCATTAAGTGCTTAATACTCGAAATCCCAACATCCAATTCCAGATCTGAGTCTATTAATATGGCCTAGGGCATAAAGTTGGCAACTTTATGCCCTTGCATGCCACATGGGACCCCAACACTTCATTCTTCTCATTAAGACCCCTTTTAAGACCTTAAACTCATGCATGGTCCCAATACAACCATCAAGTTAGCATTTTTATGTATCTAACATGCCCAAGGAGTTGAGATCTAAAAATTTTAACCTTTGGAGTTGCTCAAACTCACAAGAGAGGGTCCATGGACTAAAAATGGACTGCATAACAAACCCTAACTCAACCTAGCAAAATGTCACACCCCCAAATCAGAACGGCGGAAACGTTCGGGGGTGGATGACTTCATGTATAGTATCATAACAACGAGTATAATAGTGATGAAAGCAAACATAACCATCATCAATATAATTGAAAGAGTACATCATAGAGTAAGTTTACATGTTTCAAAATCAATTACATCATGATGACAAAATAAGTTTTGAATTTAACGCCTTGGCGTCCCGTCCTCGAAAGCAGTTGATTTCCTGTTTAGTGATTTCATGAGAATACAAGTTGTTTGAAAAAGTGTCAACACAAAGGTTGGTGAGTTCATAAGAGTTTTAATTGAGAAATAAATTGTTTTCCTTGTAAAAGCGATAAAGAGATTGCAGAAAATCCAATATTTTCCTCGAAAAGTGTGTTGTAAGTTTCCGTGTTATGAAATTGTGCATCCTAGAATTCCCCATAATTTCCTTCCATAATCTCCAAGTGTATATAAGTTATATAAAATTAAAGTTAAATAAACCGTCGAATGTAATGGGTCTGCCCTAGGCCCACAACCAAACAAGGAACAGGAAATAAAGCGGACCCACCATTTCTAAGTCGATCGCGACTAAATTCTATATAACTCTAGCATATACCCTTAGTAATTATGGTTGAAAACTAACAATTCTAGATAGAATGTAGTCTTAAAAACCAAAGACCGAGACTATGCCTGCCATAATTCATCAAGTGGTGGTAGTGGACATAAACTATACTTATCATAATTCACCAAATAGTGGTAGTGATAGTGAACATGAATTATGAATATTATAGTTTATCCAAAAGTGGTGGTGGAAGTGAACATAAACTATACATATCATAATTCACCAAATAGTGGTAGTGATAGTGAACATGAATTATGCATATTATAGTTTATCCAAATTGTTTGTAATGTGATGCAATCTAACTATACCTACTATAGTTAGCGTATTTGTTGGTAGTGTACACTTATTATAGTTTATTGTAATTACTAGTAATAGTGGAAAACCTTGTTATATGATTTGTATCTTCAAGATAAGGTAAACAATATGTATTATCATTCACTTGTATTCAATTAGTATTATCCTTGTCATGGTTTACCAAATGTTTGTACGTAACGGATGTAAACTTTGTTTATGACAATTTATTATTTCACCATACTTAATATAGTAAAAACCCATTTGTTTTCTGATGTATGTCTACATACCAAGACAAAATGACACATAATGTAATAATATATAATCACATAATGATACACACCTTTCTCAACAAGTTACAAGGTGTGAATGGAAGTTGTAAGCTGTCAACTTGTTTTTAATATTTCTGTACTGTTTTGGAAAAATTCCAGAAAACTCATACGAAGTCGAAAACTGAATCCATAAACTCTGAGAGTTTATAAAATTTGTCTAGTTTGTTCATAAATTTATTCATAATTTTTAGATGTCTCTAACTTTCGTGAAAATGTCCATATTCACAGACTGGTCCGGATTCATAGCTACAGTGATAGACAGTTTTGTAAAAATCACCATAAATTGTAGACAAATCATATGGAGATGTGCAAGTCGTCATTTTAAAGGTATAAACCTGAACTATTTGAATCTAATACATTTTTGAAAACTAAAATTTTTAATTTGACCAAAATAGTCCGTGAATGGAGTTAAACGTTTCTGATGAAAGATGTTGGATGAGTTTAGTTATGTTCTTGGTGTTTTAACTTGTATCCCCCCCCTTAAAACTTAAGAAAACATTAAAATGTAGGGGTATGAACTCAACTTGAGTGATTTCAGTAGATGGATGATGAAGTAAAGAAGTGTTCAACTCAAGAACACTTAGATGATGCTTGAAGATTTCAAAGATCTAACAACAAATATGACGATATTTGTGTAAGGAACTCATGACTTGAGTGAAGAAGTGTAATAATTAAATGAAAGATGATTATACTTACCAAATGAAGAAGAAAAGTTTTGGAAAAAGCCTTGTAAATCTCGGAATTGAAGGAGAGAAGTTGAGAGAAAAGTGTTTGCTCTTTGGGTGGAAATAAGAGAAATGAGTAAGAATAAGGAGAGAGGGTGAGTTTTCTAGCTCTTAGGACGTGGGAATGGCTGGATATTGATGGAAAAGTACAAGGAAGTGACTAGGTATGGTGGGGAGGGGTGTGGGTTGGTCATGGAGTGGGTATGGGTGGTTGCTTGTGTCATAAACTAAAGAAAAGTCAACACTCCACCTCTTGTACTTCACCCACTCTTCTTGGATAAGATTTATCCCCAAAAATATGATTAGTTAATAAATATGGGGCCTTATATGTTAAAATAAAGTTTTGGGTGAAAATCATGCGTTAAAATAATTAAAAACGGGCCTAAAATGCAAAACTAGTCGAAAACCGGGAAGAAATGGCCTACATGCGAGACCTCTCGGTACTGGGCTGAGGTTCGGTCCCTTCTGGTCATGGACCGAAGGCGAAAGTGGTTTGGACCTGAAATGGAGCGAAGGCGAAGGTAGAGTTCGGTCCGCAAGGACCATCGGGTTCGGTCTATGCGAGGTTCGGGCCCGAGACTTTGGGTTCGGTTCAGATGGAGGTTTGGTTCGGTCCTCCTCTTTCAGGTTCGGCTCTTCCCACTTCGGTCCTCAGTAGTTCGGTTCCCAGGAGGGGTTTCGGGTCCGAGAGGCTTCGCCCCCATAAGAGGGGGTTTCGGCCCCTTGAAGCTATTTTACTCGTTTTTACCCCGTTTTAAGCGGTTTTTGACCCGGTTAAGGGTCGGGATGACCCGATTGATTATAAAAAGTTACGAGAACTTTTGAGAGAGATTTAGGAGAGATTTTTAAATAGAGAGAGATGGAGTGATAGAGATTGAGAGAGGTTTCGTTTGTGACCTTTTTAAGTGTCCGGCTTTGCAACGCAAGGTCGTAAACCCCATTAAGCCATGTTTAAGGGTCTTACACACTCCCGATGAGGGTGCATTAGTGTCTTATCGTTTTGGTTCATTATTTACCATAACTTAGGCTATGGAAATTCAAACACATGAACTTTCCAATTGATAATTTCTTATTAAAATGGTGACTCGTATAGTAATTACATAATGTAAACCCTAATATAACCAGGTTCATTGAGTTGATCGATTTTGACTTGTTGACTTTATTTGACTTTGGCTTGACCGAAACTTGACGATTGTCACACAAAAGAAATAGCAAGGTCTAGACTTTTTACCTCTAGAAGTTCCTCAAGATGAACTAGATGTAGGATCTAGAAGCTCAATAGCATCCTAGACTTGATCACCACCTTCTCTTTCTTGCAAAACCACTAAAATGGCCACCAAAAACACTTTTAAGCTCAAGGATCACACTCTCATGCAAATCTAGGGTTTTGGGACGATAAGAGGCAATGAAGGCTATCTAGGGTAAGGTCCAAATAGCATAATAATGTTTAAATAGGGTCCTTGCCCTAAAATTAGGGTTTTAGTCTTAAGCCATGTACGCCCGCATACTGCTTGGTACGCCCCATGTATGTGGTGTGTACCCGTATCCAGTCCTCCCTAGTATGCTAAGCAT